>NC_058095.1:41908000-42221000 GCF_020171115.1 Neogale vison | reverse complement strand
AACATCTGTGATATGACTTGTAACTCAGAATTCCTAACACATAATCAGGGCTATTCCAGAGACAGTGTAATGAGGGCATTGCTCTAAGGATAATATTCTCTCTATACATATGAATGATTCTTTATCAAACAACAGTATAAGGTAATATGTTATAATCTAGATAATATTCTAGATACAATGGATGACAATATTCTAAATATATAGATTATAATATTCTAGATATAATAGATTCTTACTACTATAGTAATAATTTTTCTATTTCATTAAGATATAGGATATTTCATTAGGACCACAAGAAAAGATAACTAATAAAGAAATTTCTTTTGTGCCTCTCCTCCAGTCACTACTGACTTGTCCATGCTGTTGTATTTATTTTCTTGCACAGTTCTAATTGAGAATATAAACAATAATTTGAGAATTCTCCCTCCAACCCAACAATCCTCTTTCTACTGAAACTCATACTTCCTTACAAATACCTCTCAAATTAAGCACTGTCTGCCAAGTTTCATCACTGTTCCCCTATAGTTAGCCCACATATTTTTTTGAGCAGATAGTAGAGAGAATTTTCGCATATTCCCTCTTCCCACACAATTTCCCCTGTTATAAACATCTCACAACAGGGTAGCACATTTGTTACAATTCACTAACCAGGAGTGATACATTATTATTAGCCAAAGTCCATAGTTTACATCACACCTCACTCCCTGTGCTGTAGGTTCTATGGGTTTTACCAAATGCATATGGTCATGTGTCTACCATTATAGTACCACAATGAAGAGTTTCACAGCCCTAAAAATCCCCTGTCCTCCACCTATTCATGCCTCCCTCTCCCCTAGCCCTGACAACTACTAATCTTTGCTATCTCTACAGTTTGCTTCTCTAGGAAGGCATAGAGATGAATTATTCAGTATGTAGCCTCTCCATACTGGCTTCTTTCACTTAGCAATATATATTCAACATTCTTCCATGTCTTCTTGTGGCTTAATAGTGCATTTCCTTTTATTTCTGGATAATGTTACACTGCATAGATGTACCCCAGTCTGTCTATCCATTCACCCACTAAGGAACATTTTGATTGCTTCCAGGTTTTGGAGACTATGAATAAAGCTTTTATAAGCATTCATGTGCAGATTTCTCTGTGGCATATTTTGTTAAAAGTTGTGATAATTTCTAACGAATCTGTGTCTGGGGTTTGAACCAGTACTCTCATTCATTCACTCTACCACCAAAGGGTCCCTTCTAAAATATAAACCTGTCACTGTCAACATTCTCCTGAAAAACTTTAATGTACTCAGTGATATTCATATCCTTCCTAAGCAGGATACAAATGGATTTTTATCCTATCCCAGAAGACCTCTCTGGATTTATGTCATACCACTGTGCCACAGGTACCCTTTGCCTCCAGACACAGGAAGACACCTGCCTTCCCAGGATTTAGCTCTTACTCCTCTCGTGTCTGCTGATCTCTGGACTGAGCACACACTTCCTTAATTATATCATCAGCCTCTTGATTTCCTACTAAACATCTCTCTTCAATGACTCTGTCAATGCTAGGGTAGCTTATCTCCTCTGCAGCCCCACAGCACCTGCCGTAGTGTCTGTGATAGAGTCCTCCATGCACAGAAGTCACTTGATTGTTTCTCTCCCTCCCTGGATTATAGAGGCACATTATATGCTTCAGGGTAGTCTAGTTAGGTTGGAGAGTTAATAAATAAGGTTTTGGAAGGGGTACTGAATTCATCAGTAGACCAGGCATTGAGTTGAAGCTTTGGTACTGACTAACTTGTTACAGGAGTTCTTATAAATCTACCAATTGCTTCAGTACCAATTTTCTGTTTGAAATGTTACAGTGTTATTCTCTGTTTCACAGTTGCTACAAATATTAAATAGTATTTGAAGATTTCTGTAAGCTGTAATGTGCTATTGTGAAATATTTCAATGGGTTTTCAACTACAAAACCTCAGAAGTTAGTAACAGGGTAAACACTCTGAGGAAAAAAAAGGGGGGGGAATGACAAATAAATTATAATCATCAACTTTCTATAGCTAGAGCAGAGCTTAGGGTCATTTCCTCCAAACCTTTAATTTTACAGATGAGGAAACTGTGATCATAATAGGTTAAATGTGCTGCCTAAAGTCACACAACAATGATATAGTTCAACCTGAAGCAGAATTCAACATGGCTGAAGGGTTACAGTTAAGGAAGATTTGTTACCCTGTAATGGGATAAATCCTGAAAATCATTAGAGCATGTGGTGGGTATTATACAGGGCACGGATTGCATGGAGCACTGGGTGTGGTGAAAAAATAATGAATACTTTTTTTCTGAAAATAAATAAATTGAAGAAAAAATTTTAAATTTCCTCAGTCTCTTTACAACTTTAAAAGCAAATTTACTTTCCAGAGAAGATCTAATTCCAAGGAGAAATTCAATTTCATGTTTTCATTAACCTGACCATGGACATGCTTGAACTTCTCTTGGAGTCATTCTTGATAAAGTAGATAGATTAGTATGGTTGGGAAGTTGCCATTTAGAAATAGTACATTGTAAATAAAATTTATATAAAAATATATAGTAAATGTATTTATTAGGAACTCCAGATCATAGAAGAATCCAAATCTTTAAATTAAACAGCCCCTAACATGACCCAACTCTACCTCTACTTGTCAGGCTTTACTCTTTTAAATTAAAACCCTGATCCATATTGCAAAACAAATATCCCATGGGATGAAAGCACTTTCCAGTACAGAGGGGGCAAGATGGAGAGGTAGGGGCAAAAAGCAGACAGAGACAACAAGGTCTTGACAAATTAGTTTGTTAACACAGGAAATGGAAAAACAGTTATTATTTATTTATTTATTTATTTATTTTCTTTTCAGCGTAACAGTATTCATTGTTTTTGCATCACACCCAGTGCTCCATGCAATACGTGCCCTCCCCAATACCCACCACCTGGTTCCCCCAATTTCCTACCCCCGTCCCTTCAAAACCCTCAGGTTGTTTTTCAGGGTCCATAGTGTCTCATGGTTGACAGCTATTATTTAAAACTGTGGTCACTCTGACTGCTAGGAAAATAATAGAAATTTTCTGTTGGGTCAATATCATCATGTTCCAGGAACTGAATTAAAGAGTTATGGAAATTTATGTTTCACAAATGATTTGGAGGGTTGAGATAGAGAGGAGCACAAAAAGAAAGAGAAGGCCCGCACCATGCAGAAGGCCGTGTCAACTTGCTGTTAGAGTGGACTGCGGTGAGGTTAATGCTGAGACAGAAAACAGAAGATCGGTAAGAGAGAGTAAGAATTTAGCAGAACTAACAAACAAACAAACAAAAATCAGAACATAAGTTAATAAGAGGAGAAGTCCCTGGAGTTAATTTCTAGTACAGGTGATATTCTTTTTTTTTTTTTTTTCAATTTATTTATTTTCAGAAAAACAGTATTCATTATTTTTTCACCACACCCAGTGCTCCATGCAAGCTGTGCCCTCTATAATACCCACCACCTGGTACCCCAACCTCCCACCCCCCCGCCACTTCAAACCCCTCAGGGGGGTAGGGATATGGACATTGGGGAGGGTATGTGCTTTTGGGTAAATTGGAAGGGGAGATGAACCATGAGAGACTATGGACTCTGAAATACAGGTGATATTCAAATTCAAACGACTTCTACTTAATCTTCAAGACAAGGTGACTTGGTATACCCCTGGGTGGTATAGTCCGTTCAGAGCCCCACTCCTGGTTTTGGCTCAGGTTGTGAACTCGGGTCGGGCTCTACCTGAGTCTGCTTAAGACTCTCTCCTGCCAGCCCTCCTCCCCCCTCCCTCTGACATGGGTTTGTGGGCACTCTGCCTCTAAAATAAGTAAGTAAATCTTTCAAAAGTTTAAAAAATAAATAAAAATAAAGACAAGGTGACTCCGGTGTTGGCGGCTATTAAGGTCCTCAGTTGTACCTACTTGATGGTTTATTTTATAGGCAAAGCTCAAGTGCTGACTTTACTACTCAGTAATAAGAGACCTACTTAAGAACAGGAGTGGGTATTCAATTCTCTGAACCTTACCAAGTGAGCATGACTCAAATTTCTTTTTTTTTCTACCTCAAAAAGTAAGAGTCTAAGTATGTAGCCTGATTAAGAAAACAACTAGATATGATGCTACAGAGCTCAGGTAAGGGTCCACCTCTTCACCAACCAGGTGTGTGACTTGGATAAATCACACAGCTTCCCTAGGCTCACTGTTGTCATCTTTAAATGGAGGAAATAGGACCAGATCAAGGTTTTCAAACCTGCTTCTCCCTCTGCCCCTCCTCCTGCTCATACACACGCGCTCCCTCCCTCTCTCAAATAAATAAAATCTAGGGAAACAAACAAACAAACAAACTAGTTCAATCCCTATCATCTGCAATACTCATACTGATATCCCTGAAAAGTCTCACTCAGGATGATTATACTCCTCAGTCCAAACCATGTCATCAAGATTCTTCTACTCACTGGGGTGCCTGGGTGGCTCAGTGGGTTAAAGCCTCTGCCTTTGGCTCAGGTCATGATCTCAGGGTCCTGGGATCAAGCCCCGCATTGGGCTCTCTGCTCAGCAGGGAGCCTGCTTTCTCCTCTCTCTCTGCCTGCCTACTTGTGATCTCTGTCAGATAATAAATAAAATCTTAAAAAAAAAAAAGACTCTTCTACTCTCAACTCATTGTTAGACTCTAATTCCTTCCTCTTTGTCCTCACTATCACACAAGTTTTCTTATTTTTTTTTTAATTCCAGAAGATACGTTCCCCAGACTTTTAATGTTTCTATGTCCTTAGAACTTGTTAACTCAGAAATGATCCCCACCCCCTTTTTTTTTTTCCTCCAGTAGCTCCAGGCAAGGTCTCTAAAAGGTATTTTTGTGTTTTTGTGGGGTTTTTTTTTGGCTTGGCCTGAAACATGTGTCTCTACCTGCCTGAATTAATCACCATGGCCACTAAAAATATTAATGATGATTTGTAATTAAGATACCTACGTTTTTTAAAAATACTTTATTTATTTATTTGATAGACAGAGATCACAAGTAGGCAGAGAGGCAGGCAGAGAGAGGAGGAAGCAGGCTCCCTGCTGAGCAGAGAGCAAGATATGGGGCTCCATCCCAGAACCCCGGGATCATGACCTGAGCTGAAGGCGGAGGCTTTAACCCACTGAGCCACCCAGGCGCCCCAAGATATTTACTTTTAAAGGCAATAAATATAAAGGGATAAAAATATATGTTTATAAAAAATTAAAAATTAAAAAAAAAAAAGAAATGGCAAGAATGGCAAACATCAGATTTCTGGCTTTTTCCCCCTTCAATTTTTAGGATGGGAGAAGGGAGAGGAGATGATAACCCTTATAAAATTGCCATTTATACTTCAAAATAATAATAATAATAATAAAATCTCCATTAAAAAAGGAACAATTATCCTGCTGTGAATTTTTTAAAAAAAGGCAATTTTAAGAGATGTGGTTTTTTAATATTTCTTTGTTCTTGTTCTGTTTATTCATGTTAGCTCTACTCTTTCATGTTTTTTTTTCCCTAAATTATATGGTGATCCTGAACTTCTCTGATCATATTGACAAATGAAGCACCAGTTTGATTATTATAGGTCCATGTTGTCTTGGTAGTTGTGAAGCTGGTGTCTGCAACAGCCTTCCTTACATAGGAATGCTAACTGTAAAGTCTTTCTAAGTGGCCCAGATATATTCAGGCAAGTAGCTCTCCTTCTAAGCTGCATTGGTGGAGGGTACTTAGGCAACATTGGGTTTGCCTTAATGATCAACTTAGGGACCATCTGTTCTCGGGGTAAAATGCTTTGTTTTTTATTGAATCCTAGCATATTTGGTATTTGCTTTGTTTTTGTTTGGTCCTTAAATCCCATGCTATGGGTTCCTCTCAGAGGCATTTGTTTAGGAAACTCTCATTGCCTTAGTAAAGGGGTTAGACTCTACATTCAGTGTGCTTAGACAGGGGTGGAACATGGTTCATTGGCTATTCAGCAGGTGGTCCCTGAATTATGAAAGTGTTTGTCTCCTTCTTATATGTTCCATATAAGTCACTAACAGCTTTAGGAAGAAGAAAGTGGATGGGAGAGGGAAGCAGATGATCTTGTTTTTAAAGCTGGGCATTATCTGTGTACAGTTGTCCATGACAAGGGTTCTGCCAATGCTCAGGAGCTAATTCCTAACTATTCTGACCACTGCCTGTGTCTGTGTTGCATTTCTCCGTTTGAATGCTCTCTGGATGCTTGTAAAAATGTAATTAGCTCATCATTGGAGAGCTTGATGTGTATTCCAAAGCAGAAGGTGTGCAGGAGTGGGGGGAAGAAGGCAGAGTAGGCAAACCAGTTGTAGTACCTACAGGTACCTGTACCTGTACCTACAGTACCTGTAGGTACTACAACTGGTTTGCCTACTCTGCCTTGGACAGCATGAGGCTCCTGACCTAGGACCTGAGAGAACAAAGTGATGTACCTCTTGAAAATCCCTCTGGTTTACAGGTGCATCTCGTGAAGACACACTCATTTGCTAACTATTCTTTCTCCATTAATCCTTCTAAGTTCCCTCCTTCTTTTTGCTTTCTAGCATTTTTTTTCTTTTTTTCTCCTCATCTAATCTCTGATTCTTGAAAACCCCAAGGTCCAAACAGTTCCCTGAATATCATGAATCCCACTGATGGGTACACTCACGCAGTTCTGCTGTTCCAGACAGAGGAGGGCATTCATTGCAATGGAGCACAGTGAATGCTCTTCCTTGCAATCTCATCTCCAGGTGCCTATGAAATTTACACAATTACACGCACTTACACACTTACACTCACACACACGACCGCACACATGCAGGTACACAGGAAGGAGTAGGCTCATTCCCTGAGGGCCATGGGACAGAACTTTCACACAGCAATGGGGCCAGTTTTTCTGAGAGTTTCTAAAATCAAGCATTTTGCCAAAAAGATACATCTCCTTTGGAAAATTCACATATAGTATACAACAAAAATTTCTGCTTCTCTAATTCAAGCTACCCTGATCCTTTCTGTACTAATCTCACTGGCCTCCTTATGATAAGAGAGAATTCTCCTCCTCCCAGTAAGTACTGCATTGCTTTACAGAGCATTTTACATGACCTGTTAATGAATGCTACTTTGCCCAAATTACTTCTAATTACAAAGCTCTCCACCATAGTATGGGAGAGGCCCCCTTTCAATGTGTTAATTTCTCCAAGATTCTTCTGGGAAGAATAGTTCTGTTTCCCAAAGTATTTTTCCATTTGATAAATATTTATCGTGCATTTCATTGAGAACCAACACTGTGCTAAGGGCTGGAGAGAAAGAGAAGGAGATAAAGTCCTTGTCCCTGGGAGATGAAATTATAGTAGGGGAGACAGATGAGAAGCAAGTAAACAAAACATTAGTAGGTTTTGATTAATTATGTGAGCAATTAGAGATAGTGGCAAAACTCTCAAGAGGATGTACTTAGGTAGGGCTGTCAGACGAGGAGATAACTTTCGGGTTAAAACCTGAAAAATAAGATGAAATCAAGAATGTGAATAGTTGAATAGAAGGCCTTTCCAGACAGAGGAACAGCAGATGCAAGGTACTTGCAGAGTCTCTCTCTCTCTCTCTCTCTCTCTCTCACACACACACACACACACACACTCAAACACACACACACGGTATATTCTTTTCTATTTTTAAAGATTTTATTTATTTATTTATTTGACAGAGAAAGATACAGTGAGAGAGGGAACGCAGAGTAGTGGGAGAGGGAGAAGCAGGCCTCCTGCCGAGCAGGGAGCCCAATGCAAGGCTCAATCCCAGGAATCATGACATGAGCCAAAGGCAGACACTTAATGACTGAGCCACCCAGGCGCCCCCACAGGGCATATTCTTGAAAGTAATATGAAGCTTATGAAATAAAAGCTTAAGGAAAGAGTTAAGATGATACAGGATAAAAGGAAAAAATTCATCATAGCTCAAATAGGTTAGGGCATGGTAATGCACTGATTTCATTCTAAGCGCAAGAGGAATCTGTCAACGGATTTTTAGGGGGGAGGGGGTAGGTTACAACCTGAATTATGTCCTAAAAATATATCTCTGGCTGTTTTATGGAGATTGGATTTTCAGGGAATAAGAATAAAGCAGGGAGATCAGGTAGGATGCTCTTCCATTAGCTTTTTCAAGCAATAAAAGTCAAGAAGAGTGGCATTGCAGAGGGCAAGAAATAGAGTGAGTTTAGACATAGATATTCTAGAGTAGAACAAATAGGGCTTCCTAGAAGATTGAATGTGAGTGACAAGGAAAGGAAAAATCAAGCATAGCTGAGCTGTAACCTTCCTCTTGATCTTTATCATTACCGTTTTTAAAGTCGTTTAACCTTTCTTATGCCTTTGCTTCCTAAACTTTAAAATGAGGGAAATTTTACCTACCTCAAAAAGTTGTTATTAATTTAATCTTAGTTAATATGTACAGTACTTGGCATATACCATGTGCTCTACAAGTGTTGGCTCCTCTCGTTGTTCAAATACATACTATCATCATTATTATAATCAGATCGAAGTTGCTTTCTATTTTTCAGTTACCTTCACAATTTTTCTGTCTGTTCTTCCCTATATTTCAGCATGGTTATAAAATTATTCTTTCTCATGTACCTTTTTCCTGACATTTCTGTTTTGACATTTTCTTCCTAAGGAGAATAGGAAGATAGATTAAGCCTGTATGCTCAGGACAGTATTTTGAAATGGAAGGTATTTGTAATTTTTGTATCACTGAATGATATATATGACTCCTCACTCCCGATATGAAAAAACTAATGAAACATTCTGACCTGAGAAGCCACCACTTCCAAAAATTATATGGATTCTTGAAAGAAAGAAAGAAAGAAAGAAAGAAAGAAAGAAAGAAAGAGAAAAACACTTCTCACCAGAATGTGGGCTCCTGTAGTGGAACTGGATTACTGTTGGACATGGTGCTAAAGAAAAGCAACTTTTTACCTAATACATTCAGACAGGTCTGAGTTGTAGACCAAGTTTTAAAACAAATGGGCAAAAGACCTAAGATCCAGGTATCAGAAAGGTTTGATGTGGGGGCTCCTGGGTGGCTCAGTGGGTTAAGCCTCTGCCTTCCGCCCAGGTCATGGTCTCAGGGTCCTGGGATCAAGCCCCGCATCTGGCTCTCTGCTCAGCGGGGAGCCTGCTTCCCCCTCTCTCTCTGCCTACTTGTGGTCTTTCTCTCTCTGTCCAATAAAAGTAAATAAGGTCTTTAAAAAAGAAAAAAAAAAAGAAAGGTTTGATGTGAGAGGTGAACCAAGGAGTGACAACAAATACTGATAAAAATCAGAGAATGCAACAAAAGCTTTAGGATTAGGAAAATAAGACTATCTAGGATTGTGTAGGGGGCAGTGGTCACCATATGCATCACAGTCTTGTTTTTAATGGTGCAGGGTATGGGTGAGTCAGTCTTGCTTGAAATGCCTACTCTGTCTTACATTTCACCATGTTATACATTCCAATTATCCTTGGTCATTGCTTAACACAGTAGCTCATCTGGTATTTTATTTTCATCGAATACATCCATTAATGTATTATTATGAGCCTCACCTTCCCAGACCCAATCTTCTACTACCCTGCTTCATATTAATACATCTAGTGATACCTGAACCCTTACATTACAAAAAAAAAAAATTTAGAGAGAGAGAGAGAGAGGGCATAGCAAGACTGATCCATTCCCAGAAAATTATCTCATTCACACTGCCTTATCTGAAACTTGGTTCAAGCCAAACCTGCCTTTTCTAGTTCGACATATAGTTGTATCTTATTGAATGTTCCAGAACACTAGAATTCTGCAGTCATTAGTTACCATCTTATATAAAAGTCAAATAAGTTAAATCAGTTGAAAACGTTCAAATATTCCATATTCCTATAGATTCTGTCTGCTTCAGTCATTTATTTGGAGAAGTATTAACACTTCTAATTACATACTTATTTTTCCCTTTAAACCTGTCAGTTCTTACTTCATGTGTATTGAAGCTCTGCTATTAGGTACATATACATTTAAGATTATTTTGTCTTTCTGATGAACTGACTGCCTTAGCATCAGGAAATGCTTATGTTTACTTCGGGAAATATTACTTCTTTATATTAATAGAGACCCTCTAGTTTTTATGATTGGTGTTTTCATGATAATATCTTCTTACCATTTTAACTTATCAGTTAAAATGTATATATGTGTATCAGTTAACAGTGTGTATATATGACTGTCTTTTGTAAACAGCACATAGTTACTTAGGTCTTGCTTTATTATTCAGGATGATAATCTCCGCCTTTTAGTTAGAGTGTTTTATCTATTTATACTTAACATAGTTTTGTGGTTAACTCTAACAGTCCTATCTTGATAACTGTGTTTTATTTTAACTATCTGTTCTATGTTGTATTTTCCCTCCCTTCTTGATTTCTTTTTGATAAAGTGTGCATTTTTTAGTATTCAATATTATCTCTCCAACTGACTTTTTTGCAGTGTTTGCTTAACTTATCACTGTCTACTACAAGTTAATATTAATCCATTATACATAGAATTTCTCAATATTATAACAGTATACTTCAATTTAACATCCCCACACTTTTATACTATTTTTGAAATATATCTACCTTGTACATCTGTTCTAAATCCAACAATACATTATCATTTTCATTTTAAGTAATTATCTTTTTAATAAATTAAGAAGCAAAAAATTTGTCTGCCTTTTATATCCAGCCACATATTCACCAGTTCTGGTTCTCTTCATTCCTTTGTGTAAATAATTTTTCTCCAGTCTCAAGGACTCCCTTAACATTTTTTGTGGAATAGTTATGCTAGTGATAAAATCCCATAGCTTCCACATGAAATGCCTTTATTTCACTTTTATTTTTAAAGGATATCAATATCATATATAGAATTCTAGTTTAAGTTTTTTTTTCTTTCAACATTAAAAAAAAATGATCCATTGATTTGTGGCTTGCTGTCTGATGAGAAACCAGTGGCCATTCTTATCACTACCCCTGTGGTATCATAATGTGTCTCTTTTCCTCTGCTGCTTTCAAATTTTTCACTTTATCATTGGTTCTCAGCAAAAGAACTATGATTATGCCTAAGTGAGTTTTTGCTTTGTGCTTATCCTACTTGATACTGCTGGGCTTCTTGGTTTTATGAGTCGATATTTTTCATAACATTTGGAAATTTTTATGCCATCATATATTCAAATATTTTTCTGTTCCAATCTCCTTTCCTACTGTAACTCCAGTTACACATATAATATGTGATATTGCCCACAGATCACTGAACATCATTCAGTCTTTCCTCTTTGTTTTAGTTAGGGTAGTCTTAAAGTTTAGGTTCTTCAAGTTTAATATTTAATATAATTTAATATTCTTCTTAGGTTCCCCATCTCTGCATAAGTCTATCCAGTAAATTTCATTTCAGAGTTTACATATGTTCAAGTCAAGAATTTCCATTTCTCAATTGATATTCCCTATGTAATTCTGCATTATGTTTATCTTTTCTTATAAAATTATTAAATATATATATAATAATCATTTTAAAGTCTTTCTTATAATTTCAAGATCTCTGTCAGCTTGTCTGCTTCTATAGGTTTTTTTTTTATTCTGGTTTTGAGTATTATTTCCCCACTTTCAAAAATCTAGTAATTTTTGATCATATGATACACATTGTACATGCTACATGAGAATATAGATTTTGGTGCTTTCCCTTTAAAGGCTGTAAAATATTGATTTGTTAGAAAATTAATTTATTAGTACATTAGCTTCATTTTTTTTTGGTACCTTATTTTCCAGGTTTGTTAGTTAGAATTCCAATATCTTACTTGGAATCTTAGTTACTCTCGCAGCTCCCCATGATATATTTCCTGCAAAGTCTATAGTCACCGAAGCACCCTGAGAATGGACTGCTTAATGTTTCCTAGAAACATCAAGACAATTCCTATGCATATTTCTGGTTCTCCTTCTTTATGCAGCTTCCTCTTTTCTGATAGCTTGACCAACAGCTGGATCTAGTCTTCCCAGGAACTCCAAATTCTGATCTTTGTCTTCTCAGTTTAGCAAGATGCTCCCCTCAATACAGACTCCACATCCCTACACTGAGGTCTAAAGGTGCTTTTGGGGAAAAAACAAACACAACTGTAGGACTCATCTTGTGTTTTCCTTATCTCTGGAATGATAGCCCTATGCTCCCTATTGTTCAATGTCTGAAGCAAGTTGCTTCATATATGTTGTCTAGATTTTTTGCTATTTATGGTAGCAAAACTAATCTAGAATCAGACACTCCAAGTGGAAAAAGTCCTAAAGATGCTCTTTCTTATCACTCTACTTATCCCAGGACCACTATAAAGTATAAAATACTCTGTTCCTTTTATTATCAAGCCATGGTATTATATATAAACACCTCCTCATCATAGTTAATAAACAATTTCATGGTCTTGGCTCTCACTGACTGAAAAATTTTAACCCCTGGTTTACAGAGTCTTGTATCCTCTGTGGGGAAAACAAAACAAACTTAAGGAACTTCCATGTCCATATAGTGATAAAGCATCCTGATCCTCAATTCTTTGATTTTTCTTTAACAGCTTTCTATTCTTCTTCAGGTCTGGGACCCACTTTTATAGTTACTCTCTGTATTTTGTCATCACTTGAAATACATTCTACCTCTGCAATAATAAATTCAGAAATCTGGGTTTTCAAACACAGCCTCCTGATCTTTTACTAAACTACGCCCAGATCTTCAACCATTTGAGTTCCTTAGAACCTTTAATTTATATATATATATATATATAGTATATATATATATATAAAAGTATATATATATATACTTTCTCCCTAGCACCTCCTTCTAACTGAATTTCTTTTGCTATCCAGAGATTCCATTTTAACAATATTCTTGTTAATACCCTCAGCAACCTCATTTATGTGACTTGTTGTACCATACCCTACCCAACACCACTCCTGCCTTACTACTCAGCAATCCAGCAGCTGTGTCAAATACTCGGTGAAATGTTCTTGCTAATATACTTGCTCCATCCCACAGGTATTTCTATCTTTACATTACCTGACTTTAGACAGTATCTGACATTGCTGATCATTCTTAATTCCTATAGCATTCTATTTTTTTATTTCTATGAAATTACATTATCTGGGTATCCTTTTACCCTTGGGTATTCTTTCTTACCATACATTTCTTTTCATCATAAGTGCTTTTAAAAACCTTAAATGCCAGGTTCTCCAATTCTCCTTTAAGTCTTCTTATCTCTACGTATTCTTCTTGATCTCATTACCCCTATATCTTTAATATACTTGTTGATTATTTATATATCTCTGTCTTCAGCTGAAACCTGTCTCCTAAGCACCAAATCAATTCAGCTACTAAAATACCCACAGGAATCCTGGATTCAACACATACAAAATTTAACTCCTCTTCTTCTGCTTTCCTAAGCCAGTCATCCTATATTCCTTAGCTCAATAAAGCACAGCCAGCCAGTGGGGCCCTGCAATGAAGAACTCCAGGAATAACCATTCATTTTGCAGTAATCAAGAGAGGATAGTTTACATAAAATACAATTTGAAAGGTGCCCTCCCCCCCCAGTTCATATAATATGGTCATCTGAGTCAAAATCCCTTTTATTCTTGACTCTTTTCATCCTGTCATCACTGTCGATTCCAGTCCTAGATTTCTCTTTACTCCATTCTCCTCTTAATTTGCAGTAGAACTCCCTTAGTTCAGACACCATTATAAACCTGATTCTTTTAATATAGAACCCAAGCTTCCTTGCTCCATATTTGAAATTTTCACATGCCATCCCCACCTACCACTCTGGTTTAAACTCTAGCTACTTTTTCTTAGTCTTACTCTACAACCCAGCCATACTGAAAGTTTCTTAGTTATGCTACACTTCCTCCTTCCTCTACATTTTGAGTCATGCTTTTCCCTCTCTTAGGAATAACCCATTTATTCTCTTTAAGAAAAGGCTTAGCTTAGTTTTGCTGAACTTCTCAGACAAAGATCTCTGTCAAACCAGTTTTTTAGGAGATGACCTCGGAAGAAATGGGAAGAAAGTGGGTGAGACAGAAGGAAAAGTAGGTAAAACAAGGTGTAATGTGATTTTGTTACCATATGGGCAATGAGAACTCAATTCTACTGGGAATATTTGGGACATAATGTAGAATACAACTCAGAATAGTCCCACATATAAAGCAAGGTAGCTGGGCTACCCATCTTCCATCTCTTGTCCCTCCTTGACTGAGTATTTCCTGAGGGAACAGCTCTCCAAACCAACCAAGGACAGATTGAGCAGGCTTGAGAAATCACTATGGGTGAGCATCAGGTGCTAGAAGTAGAAGGTCATCAGCATACACTAGGAAGATACATGGAAAGCCAAATCTTATGACAGACATTCCTTTAATATTCTTCACCAAAGCCCCTTTTGAATTTCTTATTTATCTCATCATTTAGCAGACTGTAATAGGAAAAATTACAATTAAACAATAAATTACAATAAACCGTGTCTAGTTCAACATGAATTTCCTAAAACCTGACCCATAGTAGGTACTTCCTGTACCTTGACTAAACTCGCTTTTATTGAATGGGGTATTTCACCTTTGGTAGCAATGATTACATCTTTTTTAAAAAACTGTACCAGGTGTTAACAGATTTTATTTGCTTCCTTCTGCCTCATTCAGGTAGAAAGATTGGTATTTGGAAATGAATTTTCGGTAAGGTACAAGTCACTGTTTAAGACATCAAAAGTTAATTGTTAAAACATGGTTTTCTTACATCAAGTAACCTATGACTAGGTGGCTCTTTATCATTAACCTTCCATCCTGAAATGCGGTTTCAAAGACTTCCTTTGAATGCTCACATTTGAGAAATGCCAGAAGACAAACATTTATGTTATAAAATAAGTGGAAATGTCATTTTTAATATGTTCCGAGTGCTTGGCACCTATACTGATTGGGTCTAATCATATTGTCTGGCGAGATTTCCTCTCCAGAGATAACTAATTGGAATGACACAGTTGTAACAGTGAATGCTGGGTGAAATACTCAGACATTTTTAATCTGACTGGAAGGCTTTTGTGTCAAATGTTGCTGAGATGAAACATAATGTGTTGTTTCCAGATTTATGTATCCCAAAAGGAGTTTAGTTCTTTTTTTTCTTCATAGCTTCCATTTTTTGGCAGGAAAAATCATCTCTCCTTTCCCCTGCTCCAAATATTTCATGGTCCCCATTACCAAAAGGGAGAAAGCCTGTGTCTCTATGCTCAAGAGAACTAATGCCATGTTTTTGTTTCTCATTTTCTATATTTCATGTGTAACATTTAGATAGTATTTCTGAGGCTCCAATTACTTTTGCATGCCTATCACTGTTCTTGGTATTTCACACATATATCATATTTAACTCTTAGAGCAAATGAGAATAATTATGTATGTGGTAACAGATTTAGATTGAATAATGTGCAGAAAGCCTGTAGAGATACTGCTAGGATGTGATTCCAACTTAACTCAAAGCCAGAACCCTTATCCTTTACACCATAATGACTTCTCCAAGATTCCTTTTTGGGTTAACACTGCTCCAGACATCAACAAAGAGCATCTCACTATTCTATTGCCAAGTCCCTCCTAGAACCACTATATAGATGAGAAAACTGAGATTTCACAAGATGAAGAAATTTGCCTGAATTCATGTAGCCACTAAGGGGTCAAATCCTGATTCAAGCCATTCATACCTGAATACAAAATGTATTTATTCTTCTCGCTTTACCATAAAATCCTTTTATCTGGCATATTTTCCCTTTTATCCTTCCCCCAACCAAACTTCTACCTATTCTCCAAGTTCAAGCCTAAATACTACTCTCCTGAGCTCCTTCCTCTGAACTCTAACAGAACTTACCAAAGGTATGCTCATGGTCATTGCCTTGTATCATGATGATATGCTAAAAAAATACAAATAGGCTGTCTATAATATATAGAATATTTGCACATATTCTACCTCATTTGATCCTCAAATTTGTCTTTATTATCCCACTTTTACAGAACAGATGGGAGTGACTTGCTCAGAAATTATACATCTGCTTTGTTATCAAGTTTTGATTTGAACCCATCTGAATGAATATGAATATGAATTGCCCCATGAACAACATGGGTGTGAAATGTGCAAGTCTACTTACATACGGGTTGTGGGGGTTTTTTTGTTATAAATACAGTGCAGTACTGTAAGTATATTTTCTCTTCCTTATGATTTTTTTAGTAACATTTTTTTCTCTAGCTTACTTTATTGTAAGAATACAGTACATAATACATATAACATACAAAGTATGCATCAATTGACTATTTATGGTATTAGCAAGGCTTCCAGTCATCAGTAGCTATTAGTAGGTAAGTCTGGGGGGAATAAAAAGTTATACACAGATTAGCAACTGTGTGTGGGGTCAGTGCCCCTAGCCTCTAAGTTTTTCAAGGGTCAACTGCATATTTTTGCATTGGCAAAAATTAGGAATTAGATAATACATCCCTATGCCCATGGTGATTCTTACCTCAAGTGTTTAGGAAATGAAGAGGAGGAAGGGACAGTAAGAGAAACGATGAAAAGAAAACTAGGAGAGCATGATGACCTTGAAGCCAAATGCAGGAAATGTATCAAGAAATATGTGATGAGTTTAGCTCAAATGTAAAGTAGAATGAGAACTGATAACTGATCACTGGATTTGGCAATATGGAATTCCCTGCTGATCATCACCAGACTGCTTTTGGTAGAGGGTGATAAATGCCTGTTGGAAATGGATTCAAGGGAGAAGGGAAAAGAGAAGTACTCTTTTAAAGACAATGGCTCTAATGAACAGCTGTCCAGAGAAGCAAATAATTGGAATGGTTGCCAGCATTGGAAAAGACATCATGGGAAGTTTGTTGATTTTAAGATGGTATAAAAAGAGCATATTTATATTTGGGGGGAAATGATCAGTAGGGAGCTATAATTTGAAAAGACAGAAGAGAACATGGCTGATACAATGTTCTGGATAATGCAAAGAGAAATGACATTAAATGTAAAAATGGGAGGATTGGCTTTAAATAGGAACATAGTTAGTTCATTTATGGTAACAGTCAAGAAGAGATTATGTGTAAACAGGTGGTGGAAGGAGGGTAGATATGCTGAGGGGAGTCTATAAAAGTCTCTTGCACCTTCAGTGTTCTCAGTGAGGTAAGGAAGTAAGGTCTTCAGATAGTGTAAAGTAGAGGCTGGGTAGGCTGGAGAAGAAAGAAAGAAGTATGAACATTTTGTCTAAAAGATGAGAGGGTGAAGAGATTACCATCCTCACAACCAACACTTAGTAAGATGTTACTATGCTTACTGTTCTACTGTCATATTCCAATTAATTTCCACATCCACAGTGTGGGTTTATTACCACTGGTATTCCCATTTCACAGATGAGAGAACTGAGTATCAAAGAAAACACAAAATTTACCCTGAGTCCCATAGCTAGAAAATGATGACTTCAATATTCAAACCCATCCTGTATGACTTGAAACATGACACATTTTATTCATTATATTACCTCCCAACATTCCCTTGGTTATGCAAAAGTCTTAGAAGAGTTTAAAAATATAAATTGACTTTTTTCGTGTGTGACACCATATATTTGCATTAACATCTGGTCACATAACATCCCTAAAAATAATCAAGAAGGAAATAGAAAAGTTCAAGCACAAGTCCTTGAATTCCTACTATTACTTCTCTTAATATGAATACTGACATTCTTTTTTTTAATGTTGCAGATAGTAAAAAGTTGTATTATGGTATTAATTTCAAAAAGCTATATGTTCTACTTCCAGCCACACAACCTAAGGTTGTATTTGATTTTTAGTAGCTGATAACTGTTTGAGTTTAATAGTTATATTGATTATGGATGTTTTTAGTAGCAAATAACTGAAGAATCAAAATAAATGTGGCTTTGAAAAACAGATATTTTTCCCTCTTATATAACAAAACCAGTCTAAACATAGGTTTTTCCTAGCATTGATTTAGTATCTCCAAAATATCAACCCCACATCTCTGATTTCCTTGGCTTTTATTCCCCTCATGCTTCAAAGTTTTGTGCCACAATTCTAGGAATCAAAACCACTGAGGCCTAAAAATGAAATAAATGCTGCCATCAACAGCTGTTCTATTGATAAAGAAAACAAAAGTTTTCTGAGGAACATCCCTCCTAATAGCCATCTACTCACATTTTGTGAGCCAGAAGTCTGTCACATGTCTACTTAGAGGAAGAAGGGTGGCTGACAAAACACAACCAAAGAGAAAATATTAAGAATGGGTGTTGGAGGAGTGCCTGCATGGCTCAGTGGGGCAAGTGTCTGCCTTCAACTTGGGGCATGATCCCAGGGTCTTGGAATCGAGCTCCCTGCTCGGTGGGGAGCCTGCTTCTCCCTTTCCCATTTCCCATGCTTATGTTTTCTCTGTCAAATAAGTAAAATCTTTTTTTTTAAAGATTTTATTTATTTATTTGACATACAGAGATCACAAGTAGGCAGAGAGGCAGGCAGAGAGAGAGGAGGAAGCAGGCTCCCTGCTGAGCAGAGCGCCCAGGACCCTGGGATCATGACCTGAGCCGAAGGCAGTGGCTTAACCCACTGAGCCACCCAGGTGCCCAAATAAGTAAAATCTTAAGTAAAAAAAATAATGGATGTTGGGTTTGTCAACCAAAATGTCTATCTCAATGGTCATTTTAATTTTCTAGATATATCATTTTTACATAAACTTCTGTTGAGCTTAGCCCTCCCATCCTTTGCATGCACAATTTGATTATGGAGTAAAAACTACAAGACTCTGAATATTTTTATTAAAAACTCACATTGAATTCTTACCAGAATTGTTATTTAATAAGTTTGAACCTTGATTAATTTTGCTTTAATGGTAGAGACACTTCCCATCTTTAGTATCACATGCAAGAAAAATAGGTGCTTTTGAATCTCTACCAACGTTACCAAACCCTAAAAAGGGAACCATCCAGAAAGGAAGACAAGATTGAGTGGAGAACATTGGAGTACAATAGTAGCACAGTTGTACAGAAATAAACATTAAAAAATGGCCTAATTATGCAATTTAATCTCTTTTTTAAAATTTATACTTTTACTACTTGCATGATTATAACCTATCTGCTTCCAAATTAGAGTGAAATAGATTTAGAAAATCTACTGAATATGAATTGAATATGAATATGAATATGAACATATGAATGTTGTGTGTGTTGGGAAGGGGTGGAATGTAAAAACTAAGAAGGTAATAACTACACTCATAAACTCAAATTGTTGAGTGCTGACGTTGAGACACATGGATAGTTCTAAGTGCTTTTTAAATATTAATTCACTCTGAAAATCTGAGGGGTTTAAAGTGGCGAGGGGGTGGGAGGCCAGGTGGTGGGTATTATAGAGGGCACGGATTGCATGGAGCACTGGGTGTGGTGAAAAAATAATGAAGACTGTTCTTCTAAAAATAAATAAATTGGAAAAAAATGTTAAAAAAAAATAAAAAATAAGGGCGCCTGGGTGGCTCAGTGGGTTAAGCCGCTGCCTTCGGCTCAGGTCATGATCTCAGGGTCCTGGGATCGAGTCCCGCATCGGACTCTCTGCTCAGCAGGGAGCCTGCTTCCCTCTCTCTCTCTCTCTCTGCCTGCCTCTCTGTCTACTTGTGATCTCTGTCTGTCAAATAAACAAATAAAATCTTAAAAAAAAAATAAAAAAAATAAAAAATAAATAAATATTAATTCACTTGATCTTTACAGAAGTCCATAAAACAGGTGCAAGTAAGCCACCCCATTTTACAGACAAGACACAGAAATACTAATTTGCTAAAGTTCATGCAATCAATAAGAGCAAAGTCAGGATTTAAACTCAGAAACTGTGGCTCCAGAGTCCATGTACTAAGCTTTAGATGGTATTCCAACAAGGATATGGTAGTTTAAGTCAAGGGAACTAATAACTTTAATACAATTCTCAATAAGTTCTGGCAAAACAATATAATAAGAGGGATCAAAGTAAGAAGCAATAACAATGGCTCTATGAAGAGTTCAACTTTATAAAATGGGCCTTAAGAATAGATTTAATTGGCCAGCAGGAAAGGTTTGAGGATAAAGGAGTCTAGGAAGAATAGACATTATAAGCAACAGCAAAAACCTAAAAACTTGGGGGAAGGTTGGGTAGCCTGAGGGCCCATACTGATCTTCATGTTAGGGGGATAGTAAGAGATAGAGCTGCCAAGGTCACCATGCAAACAGCAATGAACTTGGGATCAACAGATCTAAGTTTGCATTCCACTAAAGTTTTCCAAGAAGAAAAACGAAAGAGTTGCATGACCAGAATTGTCTAGGACTCCATCTAAAGACAGGTAAGGATACACTCAAATATGGGGAGAGCAGGGGTGAATGGCAGTGGTAAAGACTGAGAAATCCATTAAGAATTTATTAAAATAGGTTGAGCTATAATTGACCCACATTTTAGTTCTGGCAGTTGGACTTGAAAGAAAGAGACAGATTTCAGAAACACTACAGGAGTAGATAAAATTGGTTTCACGCTTGATTTAGTTGGAACATAGAGAAAACAAACAAATTCAACCATGATTTTCAAACCTTAAACTGAGGGAATAGGAGAATAATCATGCCACCATCAATAAAAGAAAATCTGGATGAAGAAAAGTTCTTCTTGGGAAAGAACATGAGTTCCATTCAAGGAACAGGTGAGCTATCCTGGCTAAATTATCTTACCAGCAGTTGAACATGTGTATCTGGGGCATAGGAAAGAGACTGGGGTATGTGGTAGACAGAATGACGGGCCCTTAGTGATGTTCACATCCTAATCCTCAGAACCAGCAAAGAGGTTAGATTACACAGTGAAAGGGAATTACATATAGAGATGCTATTGATAATCAGTTTACCTTAAAATAGGGAGATCATCCTGGATTATTTGGGTGGGCCCATGTAATCACAAAGGTCCTTAATGAAAAAGGAAGGTAGAAGAGAATGTTGGAATGTTGTGATGATAAAGGACTAGTCCAACTAATGCAGGGTTTGAAGGTAAGGAAAGGGGTGTCCCAAGCCAAGGAGTATGGCCTTTTCAGAAGTTGGGAAGGGCAAAGAAAGATCTATTTCCCCAACTCCCTTCTGAGTTGGGGGAAATTGGAAGGGGAGGTGAATCATGAGAGACTATGGACTCTGAAAAACAATCTGAGGGGTATGAAGTAGCGGGGGGGGTGGTGGGAGGTTGGGGTA
Organism: Neogale vison; assembly: GCF_020171115.1. Lineage (NCBI taxonomy): Eukaryota > Metazoa > Chordata > Mammalia > Carnivora > Mustelidae > Neogale > Neogale vison. The sequence continues at coordinate 42,199,694 of NC_058095.1, read as the reverse complement.
CCAGGTGGTGGGTATTATAGAGGGCACGGATTGCATGGAGCACTGGGTGTGGTGAAAAAATAATGAATACTGTTATACTGAAAAATAAATAAATTTAATTAAAATAAATAAATAAATAAATAAGTCACGGGGATGGAAAAAAAAAAAAGAAAGAAAGATCTATTTCCTCAAGCCTTCAGAAAGGAACACAGTTGCTAACAGCTTGATTTCAGTCGAGTGAGACCTGGATCGGATATCTCACCTGTAGTCCTGTAAGATCCTAAATTTGGTTCTCGAAATGACCAAATGTACGGTCATTCTTTATAATAACAATAGAGAGCTCATAAAGAATGATTTTGTGAAACAAGATGAAACCAGAGAGGGAGACAAACCACAAGAGACTCTTAATCTCAGGAAACAAACTGAGGGTTGCTGGGGGGGGGGGATGGAATGGCTGTGTGATGGACATTGGGGAGGCTACACGCTATGGTGAGTGCTTTGTATTGGGTAAGACTGATGAATCACAGACCTGTACACCTGAAACAAATAATACACTATATGTTAATTTAATTTTTTAAAAGTAATTTTAGAATACTCAGAGTGGAGAAAATAACATGAAAAGGTAGGAGTTCTAACGCTTCCTGAAAATGGTCCATGAAACAATTATGATTATAGTTTATCAAGAAAGCAGGAGCAGTGGTAAGCCCTTCGATTGAGTGCACAGATTTCTTGTTTTGGACCAGATTATTGGAACCTTAGAAGCATACAAATTTCATCCACTGTACAGAATCACACTATGGCAAAAAAAGAAGTCATCAACAATTATCTTAATCCATCCCAGGATCCTACCTCTTCCTCACTTAAATCATGCATGGACCTTCAGCACTGTGAGATAAAGAATTCCATCTGGTAAAGGAGGAGAGATTGATCAAATTAAGTAGCCACTGAAAGAACAGAAATAGAAAATGTAGACAATTTCAAGCTCTTCCTCTCCAGCAACTGGCACTCTACTTTCTAGAAGCACCCAGCTTTTCTAACCTCGCATAGCATTCACCATGGGCTGCATTTGTGTTCAAGGGTGAGTCTTGGTGCAGGGTGCAGAACCAGTAAGCACAATTATTTGTGGCTTCACTGAATATAGGAAACATCTCAGCAACATGTGCCTCCCTATTGACTTAGCCACACTGAGGGTCATTTCTCAAGCTATTGCTGGTCGCTCCCTAGCTCACTGTAAAACTTACCCCTCAATAGGGTGTTAACTCCAGATGAGTACTGGTAGGACAAGGAATATGGTATAGGGGGCAGGCATCCTTTTTCTTTATAGCCCAGATATTTTATTTTCTACAACACAAAGCTCTGTCAAGAAGTCGAATTTCTCTAAGTGGTAGCAATAAAAGATATATTTAAAACTGTTTAATGTGTTGTCCTCAAGGTTATAAAGAAAAATACAAAAATAAGTTAATTAATGCAAGTCCTTTTTATTAACAAATTCCAGTTCTTAGCCTTATTTTGCTTAGTTCTAGAAGGACAACAGATTTCTCTTTTTCATACCAACCCAGAAAAAATCCCTACTCTACTTCAGGGACTCCTTGACTTACCACATTTCCAACACTCAGTCCCACTTCAGAGTATGGATCTGCCTCACTGTAAAGCAAGACTAAATTATTTGGCTAGTACTTATGCCAGAGAAGATGGTAGGAGAGGGAGGGGAATCTGAGGCTTCAGCCAAAGAGCTCAGGGTGGATGTTAAAAAACCAAACTCTGCCACCTTTTTTTTTTTTTTTTAAAGATTTTATTTATTTATTTGAGAGAGAGAGTGTGAGAGAGAGCATGAGCGAGGAGAAGGTCAGAGAGCGAAGCAGACTCCCCATGGAGCTGGGAGCCTGATGTGGGACTCGATCCCGGGACTCCAGGATCACGCCCTGAGCCGGAGGCAGTCGTCCACCAACTGCGCCACCCAGGCGTCCCACTCTGCCACCTTTTAAGTCAAGACTGAGGATTCTTTCTCCTTATCCAATGGGTAAACATTTAATTAAACAGGAAACATAAAAATAGCTCTTTTAAAATATTAATTCTCAGTGACTGTGCAGTCTACTTCGAGAAAAATAAAAAATTTCAAATTTATGTATTTATTTGTCAGAGAAAAAACATAAGCAGGGAGAACAACAGAAGGCAGAGGGAGAAGCAGACTCCTCGCTAAGCAGGGAGCCCGATGCGGCACTCGATCCCAGGACCCTGGGATCACGACCTGAGCCAAAGGCAGATGCCCTACTGACTGAGCCACCCAGGTGTCCCTGGAAAAAAAGGAATTTTTATAAATGCCATAGATACAGTCAGAGCCCTGTTTGCAATAGGGATCATGGTTTATAGTATTATCTAGAGAATTCTCAGTGCCCTTCCAACACCAGGAAGCACACATCTCCTTTTCTAGACCTCCTTATTAATATTTGGAATCTGAGGCTGGGCTCTGGGACCTACTGGGATCAGAATGTGTACTCTCAGCTGACGTTTACATAAATTTGGGGGCAAAAGTTAAATTAACTTTTTTTTCTCTTGATAGGCCATATAAATGTCTATTCAGCAATCCTATATTCACTTGACTTTTTATGTGAGAACTTTTATGTGAGAATAAAGTGTATAATCTCTCAAATTCTGAGGTGAATATTCTTTCAGGTGGAAATAGTTTGTGACAAACTTTTCCTGATGAGCAGGCTGCTTATTTTTCTGAAATCATGACAACATCTGACCAAGAAAGAAGGTGCAGAGTGCAGGAAACACATGAAAGGATCAGAGAATTGCTTCCAACTGATTCTCCATCTTTATTGGAAAACCCTCATGAGCCTCAGTGAAGGGCAGATGCAGGTAAGACAGCTCTTTTTCTCTTCTTTTTTTTTTTTTTCTTTTTCTTGAGTATGATTACAATTAGTTTGGACACCAGCATTGTAGGTATGGAGAGTGAACGGTTCCCGGGTATAAATACCACAAGATCAGCCCAAACTGGCAGCTCTGATGTAATCTACTCCGTAATGCAGCCACCTTGTAGGGCTGTAGTTCTGCGTGTAGAACATCTGGAGCCACACTTTAATTGATGGTTGTCATGGCTGCACAGCTGTTTGGAACATTTCTGGCTAGCTACGTTAATCACGGCTGCAATGATGCTTATCTGATAGTAGCACACAAGAGCCCAATACATGAGTATCAACAGTGTTGACTTGGAAAGTTACATTGTGTATTTCCTTACTGAGCCTCATTAAAAAAAAAAAAAATCAGGGGACGCCTGGGTGGCTCAGTTGGTTAAGCAGCTGCCTTCGGCTCAGGTCATGATCCCAGCGTCCTGGGATCGAGTCCCACATCGGGCTCCTTGCTCTGCAGGGAGCCTGCTTCTCCCTCTGACTCTGTCTGCCACTCTGTCTGCCTGTGCTTGCTCTCTCTCTATGACAAATAAATAAATAAAATTTAAAAAAAAATTTTAAAAAAAAATCAAAAGCGTGCATACACAAGGAGAATAAAGCTAAGAAGAACCTCGATTCATCAAACCATAGGCATGTCCAAGTCCAGAAAGAGTAACAGATCATCTCCAGAAATGTATAACCAAGCCCACTCAAAATGGGGGTCTATTAATTGTTTGAGTTTTAAGAGACTCTCTTACTATGGAAGTACAAGGCCAAGTGCTATTTACCTTTTTCAAAAAATGATGTCTGTCAGAACATCCCTAAAGGACTGCAGGGAAAAAATGGACTACGGAGAAAAAAATTTAAAAGTTGTAAGCTCCATTGAAAAGACTAGAACCTCCAAATTCTGGACTAAACAGAGAAACATATCTGTTTCTTCTCCTCTATGCGTAATGAATGATCTGGGCTCTAAAAATGTTGAGAAAGCTCTGGGCCTAGAGACAAGTTACAGTTCTTATTCTTCTCCTACCTATTTGGGAATCTTGGACAAATCACTTTGCTTCTTTAAACCCCAGGTCCAATAAGCAAAATGGAAGGATTGGACTAGATTATTTCTGGAGTCTTTTGCATCTCTCATATCTTCTCTACAGACCCGACATTCTAAAAGCTACTTTGCTGGAATTCCGACTTACAAAACAGACAACTCAAGAAGCCAGGGAAATAATAAAGGAAAGTTCCAGAATAATGACCATAGAACAGGGCCCAGAGAACACCTAATTCATGTTGGACCATGTGACCAGAGGTCTCTAAGGAATATCCAGGCAAACTATCAATTAATCCTTTGAGTGAAGGGGAAAACAATATATTGATAATGTGAGGGAACAAAACAGCAACCAACACCACAAATGAAATCAAATGGAAAAAAATAATGTAAATTTTTTTTAAAAGATTTTACTTCTTTTTTTCTTTTCTTTTCTTTTTTTCCTGAGTAAGCAAATGATTGATAGAGAGAGCACCCTAGAGAGTACAAGCTGGGGGACAGAGGGAAAGGGAGAAGTAGACTCCCTGCTGAGAAGGGGGCCTGATGTGGGGCTCGATACCAGGACCCCAAGACTATGACCTGAGCTGAAGGCAGACACTTAACCAATTGAGCTACCCAGGCGCTCAATAGTGTAAAAATTTTTAACCAACAAAAGTGTTGATAGTATACTTTGTATCTGAAAAAGAAACTACAGTTATAATAACACAGACACTGCTTTTTGACACAATAAAGAAGCTAAAAGATAACTATCTGAAAAACAAAAAAGGGAAAGTTAGGATGGAGATTCAGAAAGGAGCTAAATGTTACCCGCATTTTCACAGACTTCACATTCTGGATAGTATCAAATTGATAGTATCTAAAAGTGATAAATGAAGTTACAGAATAGATACTTTATTTAGAATAAAACAGGGTTGGGACATGTGGGTGGCTCAGTTGGTTAAGCAGCTGCCTTCATCTCAGGTCATGATCCCAGAGTCCTGGAATCGAGTCCCGCATTGGGTTCCTTGCTCAGTGGGGAACCTACTACTCTCTCTCCCTCTGCCTGCCACTCTGCCTGCTTGTGCTGTCTCTCTCTGTCTGTCAAATATATAAAATCCTTTAAAAAAATGGGGTTAATATAAAAATAAACAGCAAAATTGAACTCATAAAAAAGATGAAAATCAGTAGAGGGAAGTTGGGCTGTGGGTTGGGGAGGTGAAATGTTATGACTCATTATAAGGCTTCTAAAATGATTTCTTTTAATATATGATTTATACATGACTTTTATATATGATCTGTCTCTTTATATGGGATTTGCTTCAAAAAAAAACCGTAAGATTTAGTCTGATAGTGAATAAAAGCTTCTCTGCCAGTATCAGTAATTATTCCAAGTTAGAGATATTAACAGACTATTGATCACTTATGGAATTTAATGTCTCTGGGAACAAATATTTGAAACATTGAGACCATCAGCGCTCTCTCATTATTCCATTCATGAAAAAGACACATGTTCTCACTGTGCCCTTGCCTTGAGATTCTGTTCCCATGGCATTTGTCTTCCTTCCTGTCCTTTACTGCCTATTCAATTCTTTCTACATTAAAAAAAAAAGAGCTAATAAAATACCTCTTTTATAAAGCATTTTGGTTTTATCCACCCACCTCATTTAGTACTTTTAATAATGTTGATGTGGCATGATGAAATTTGCCAAGCTCTTTTCACATTATATTACTTCTTTTATTCTTCATTTTGACCAGTCATTTATTTGTTAATGTAACATATCTATTGTGTTCTTACTCTAAGTTAGCTACCATGACAAGAACTACTGTTAACATGTCAACAAGACAGACAGGTTTACTGGCCTCACAGAGCTTCACGTTTTCTGCAGGAGGCAAACAAACAAAGAACATACGTGTTGAAGACAGTTGCTCAGTTTGCAATTATTCAACCTTGTGAATGAGTTGGAAAAAAATTAAGCATAGCTCCAAGTTTAGATGGTGGGATTTTTCTCTGCAAATCTCACTGTTTCTGTAATGAATGTTTCGACTTAAAATATGTAATGAATCAAAAATTCAGCCATAACAGCATGATTTATTAATCTCGTTTCTTTATGTAAAATAATGTAGCTAGACTCTGTGGTCCTCTTCTGCTCTCTTCATTCCCATACCACCTACAAACCACACAGCTCATTAACCAGCAACACTGGAGCTGCTCCACTCCCTCTGCTCGGACCTAGAGTTTATAAGTGATCCTTGAACAAAGATGGGGTGAGGGGCACCAACCATTGATGTGGAGAAAGGGGAACCCTCTTACACTGTTGGTGGGAATGCAAGTTGGTGCAGCCTCTTTGGAGAACAGTGTGGAGATTCCTCAAGAAATTAAAAATAGAGCTTCCCTATGACCCTGCAATTGCACTCCTGGGTATTTACCCCAAAGACACAGATGTCGTGAAAAGAAGGGCCATCTGTACCCCAATGTTTATAGCAGCAATGGCCACAGTCGCCAAACTATGGAAAGAACCAAGATGCCCTTCAACGGATGAATGGATAAGGAAGATGTGGTCCATATACACTAGGGATGAATACCCAACTTTTGTAGCAACATGGACGGGACTGGAAGAGATTATGCTGAGTGAAATCAGTCAAGCAGAGAGAGTCAATTATCATATGGTTTCACTTATTTGTGGAGCATAACAAATAGCATGGAGGACAAGGGGCATTAGAGAGGAGTAGGGAATTTGGGTAAATTGGAAGGGGAGGTGATCCATGAGAGACTATGGACTCTGAAAAACAGTCTGAGGGGTTTGAAGTGGGGGGGGGGGGTGGGAGGTTGGGGTACCAGGTGGTGGGTATTATAGAGGGCATGGCTTGCATGGAGCACTGGGTGTGGTGAAAAAATAATGAATAATGTTTTTCTGAAAATAAATAAATTGAAAAAAAAAAATCTCCAAACAGTGGCACCTGGTTGGCTCAGTTGGTTAAGCCTCCGACTCTTGATTTCAGCTCAAGTAATGATATTGGGGTCATGAGATGGAGCCCTGTATCAGGCTCCACGCTGACCTTGAGATTCTCCTTCTCCATCTGCCCCTCCCCCCACCCCACTAGCGATCGTGCTCTCTTTAAATCTTTCCAAAAGATCTGCATGTAACTTTCAACTGTCTAAATGGTGTAACTAATAGCCTACTATTGATCAGAGTCTTTCTGATAAAGCATAAACAGTTGATTAATACATATGTTGTACATTATAAGTCTTATATACTTACTATATTCTTATAATAAAGTAAGTTGGAGAAAAGAAAATGTTATTAAAAAAATCATAAGGAAGGGAAAATACATTTATGGTACTGTATTTATTCCCCCCACCCACCCAAAAAATCACGGCAATGCACCCCTCTTTCAGTCCTTGAGCTGGGACTCAGACTGAGGTCACCTCAGTCCAAAACCTGGGCTGATTCCATTCTGCTGTGCAACCTCATTTTCTCACTCACTGAACCCCAAGACTGTCAGCCTTTAAGGGCAATGGAAAAGCTTCATTCATCTTTTACTTTCATGGCCAACAGCCAGTCTCCTGCACATGCAGTTGCTCAATAAATGTTTGCTGATAGGAAATCTCGACTATGACCCCTTTCTGAGAGCACTATCTGTGAAATGGAAAACTACCACTATTTCTTGCTAGCCCATTGTCATTTAAACATATCTCATTTTTCTTGAAAACTATTCATATCATTTCTAGGAAGACTGAAACTTCTAAAAGTCATGCTCCCTAAGCCAGAGTTATAAAATAAATGAGTCAGAAAGCAAGAGAAATAGATTTTTTTTTAAAAAAAAAATTCCTTTGGTTCTCTGGGGTTTATACAAAAATGAGACATAAATTATTTATCATGAGAAATCCAAGCGGGCATTTGCTTTCTTATAGCAGCTGAGACACAAAGCTATAGTTAAGAGAAAGCCATGGAGATATGCCCAAACTTGACAAACAAGAGTGTTCCAGCATAAAAATCTAAAAATCCTAAAGAAAGAATACGGAGGAAAAAGGGCATGATTTAGAAATAAAAGTATGTAATATTTTTTCTGTCCAGTTAATATGCATTTCATTCATGCATTCATCAACAAATATTTGAGTGCCTACTACAGAAAATGTGGTAGTGTTGAGGATGTAAATATATTGCAAAATTTAACAATGTTAAAAGCCTTATTGTGATGCAAAATGCTATACTGTAATATTTAAGAACTATAATAACCTAAGGGGAACGGCATATTGAAAAGCCTACAAAGGAAAGGGTATTTTATTAAGTACCAAAGTAAAATAATAATAATAATAATAATAATAGTAATTACCTGGACATGAGTATAATCTTTAATTTTCTGTTTTTCAAAAATGGTTGGTTTTCCTTTATAGTTTTATAGAAGTATAACTGGCATGCAAAAACTGCACAAACTTAGCAAATACAATGTGAAAAGTTGTGACATATGTCTACATCCCTAAAACCAACATTATAATCAAGAATTTACTAGTGATGCCTCTGGGTCTGAGTTTTCATGCTGTGAAGGTTTTTAAGTACAAATTCAATTTCATATATATATATTCAAGTTATCTTTATTTTTTGCCAACTTTAATACGGTGTAATAACAAAACTGTAATGCATTTAAAATGAACAATGTAATAATTTGATATATACATATATTGTGAAAGGATTGTCACAATCAATTTAATTAACATATCCATCACCTACATAGTTAACTTTTTTTGGTCAGAATGCTGAAGATTAACTCGGCATATTTCAAGTATTACAACACAGTAATATTAACTATAGTTACCATGTTGCACATTAGCTCTTCAGAACTTACTCATCATCTAATGGAGAGTTTATAGCCATTAATCAATCTCCTCTCCTTTTTTCCCACTTCCCAGCACCATTCTACTGTTTCTGAGTTTGACTTTTGTCTTTTGGTGTTTGGCTTTTTTGTTGTCTTTTTTGTTGTTGTTGTTTATTCCACATGTAAGTGACACCATAGAACATCTGTCTCTGACTTATTTCACTTAGAATAATACCCTCCAGGTTGTCTGTGCCTTTCAAAGAATTTTCACGTTCATCTGGGTGTCAAATTTATTAATGTGAAGTTGTTTATGATACATCCCTAGGAATCTTTTAATATGTATAAAGTCTGTAATGACATCACCCTTCTCATTCCTAATATATGGTAACTTATGTTTTCTCTCGTTTTTTCCCAAATATGTCTGACTAAAGGTTTATAAATGTTACTGGTCTTCTCAAAGAAACCCTTTCTTATGCTTACTTTGAGTTTAACTTACCCTACATTTTCTAGTTTCTTTAGCTGGAAGATCAGGTCATTCAAAACTTTTTTTTCCCTAAAAGGGGTATTTAGCTCTACAAATTTACCTCCAAATATTACTTTATTTGTATCTCACAAATTTTTATGTCCTATTTTCATTTTTGTTCACTTCAAAATACCCTCTAATTTCCCTTTGACTTCTTTGACCCCTGGGTTATATAGAAATGTACCATTTACTTTCCAAATATTTGGGCATTTTCCCAGTATATATTGGTTACTGATTTTCTAGTCACTAACAAGCTTTGTATGATTTAAATCCTTTTATTTTACTTTAGGGGTTTTTAAAAAGATTTTTATTTATTGATTTGACAGAGAGAAAGCACACAAGCAGGGGGAGAAGCAATCGGGGAATGAGAAGCAGGCTCTCTGCTGACTGAGCAAGGAGCCCAACAAGGGCTGGATCCCAGGGCTGGATCTCAGGATCATGACCTGAGCTGAAGGCAGACACATATCCAACTGAGCCACCCAGGCACCACTAATTTAAGTCCTTTTAAACGGAGACTCATTTTGTGGCTCAGAATACGGTCCATTTTGGTAAGTTCCACATGTACTTGAGAAGTACGCACATTATTCTTTTCTTGAGTGGAGGGTTCACATTTTTTTCTGTTCTTTATGTTTCATTTTGGATAGTTTCTACTGGTTTTTCTTCAAGTTCATTACTCTTTCATCTCTGTGTTTAACGTGCTATTAATACCTTCAATGCATTTCTTACTTCAGCCATTATAATTTCAATTTTGGAAGTTTCAGTAGGGTCTTTTTACATCTTCTATGTCTATTTAACAAGCTTAATCTTTTACCTTTTTGGACATGTAGAATAATATTACAATAACTGTTTAAATGTCTTTGTCTACTAATTCTATCATCTGTGTTATTTCCATATTTTTTTTACTGATTGAATTTTCTCATTATGTGCCCTATTTTCCTGCCTCTTTGCATTCCTGGACCCTTTTGACTGGATAACAAACATTGTGATTTTTATCTTTTGTGTGTTGGGTATTTTATATTCCCATCAGTAACCTCAGCTTTGTTGTGACACATGGTTAAGGTACATGGAATCAATTTGATCATTCCAAAGCCTGCTTTTAAAGATTTTCTTAGATGCCAACAGAAAAGCTTTTAGTGCAAGTCTACTTTTGCTTCACAATTAAGTAAAGAGCCCTTTGAAGTACTTTCCCCAGTGCCACTGGGTTAATGCGAGCTTTACTCTGGCTGGTGGGAATATACAGATCATACCAACTCTGACAACTATTCCTTTTTTTTTTTTTTTTTTTTGGATAATTCCTATTCCAGTCATGGATAATTTCATCACATATCATCTTTGAGGAACATTTGCTGAGGACTCTGATGGAACCTTCTGTAGATATCTGAAGTCTCCCATGCAGTTTCCTTCTCTTCAATACACTACTCTGTGACCTTGAACTGCCTGGACCCTCTGAACTCCCAAGGTCAGCCTCTTGAACTCAAGGAGACCCCATCTTCTTCTCACATTCCCCCTCCTGGTGCTGAAGCCTGGAAATTCCCCTGGGAAGTACCTGGGCAATTTTATCACCAACGTGATTCATTTCTTCTCTGTCAGCTATCTCTGTCCTGTGTCACCTGATATCTCATGTCAGAAAACCACTGCTGCATGTATTTTCTCCCAATTTCTAATTGCTTCAGGTGGGCAGATAAATTGAGTCTCCATTATTCTATTTTAGCCAGAAGAAAAATGAAGATGTTTAATCATTTATTTTACAATTGGACCTCCTTGATCTAATTTGCAATTTACCTTATCGTTTCATATTCTATACCTTCAGAACAATTTTATTTCTCTTTTGCTTTTCAGAATGTCTTTTATTTTTGTAACACCATTGCAAGCAAGAATTTAGTTTTCAAGGAGCTGAAAGGTCTGTGGTTACATGCAATGCCATGTCTTAATGAGTCTGTTACAACGTTCTCATTGATATTCTCAAACAGTACCCACGAGGAACCATTTCAATGAACATCAAACTGCTGTCAGTGATTAGAGTTAACAGGAAATATTTAGTATGACATAGAGAAAGTCCATGGGGACTTGAAAACTGGCATCCGGTGTTTTATTTGCTCTCCAGTTATCTGAATTGGGTTTTTGTGATTAAAAAAAAAAAAAAGCATTCTTAAATTAACTAGAGTTATATAGGGATGGTGGTTATTATAACAAACAATATGGTAGACAGAAATCACATGGAAATCATTCAAGAAGAGATACAACATTGAACCTCAATGAAACAAACTAATTCCAGAACCTGGAATATGGTCTCAATGCCCATTAATCTACTCTTTACTGCTGTCACTATCACCATTCCCTCTATATTTTGTTGTTGTTGTCCCCTTAAGCCATCTGCTTGCTGCTTATTTCTCCATTAGCCAGTTTCATTGTCCTCTATTCTGCACATGTGTTTCTCTGTCTCAAGCTTCTGCTTACTCAGAGTACCTTCCTTTCCCCTATTTAGGCTTTGGATGACATATACTCTAAGTTTCATTCTTGTACTCTGGATGGTTTCATTCCTACTCCCACCATTTCAAGCTGCTTTATAATTCACAATGGAAGTATCCAAGAGTGAGAATCCCATGGACCTAACTATTCTTGTGGTCCAAGACCCTGCCAAAGTTGACATTTTAGCCATGAGTTGGCTGCCCAGTGACCAAATATGCAATTATGTATAGCTTCAAGATATAGTCATTCAGAGCGCCTGGGTAGCTCAGTTGGTTACGCGACTGCCTTCGGCTCAGGTCATGATCCTGGAGTTCTGGGATTGAGTTCTGCATTGGGGTTCCCAGCTCGGCAGGGAGTCTGCTTCTTCCTCTGACCTTCTCCCCTCACATGTTCTCCCTCTCTCTCAAATAAATAAAATCTTAAAAATAAAAATAAACTTAGGGGCACCTGGGTGGCTCAGTGGGTTAAGCTTCTGCCTTCGGCTCAGGCCATGATCCCAGGGAGCCTGCTTCCTCCTCTCTCTCTCTCTGCCTACTTGGCGATCTCTGTCTGTCAAATAAATAAATAAAATCTTTTTTAAAAAGTTATAAAAAATTTTTAAAAAAACTTAAAAAATAGATATAGTCATTCAGATAATATTCTTAGTAAACCTATAGGTGATATAACTTTCTTTAAAAGGTGCTGTGACCCTAGCAAGCACTGTAATTCACAGATCTGGTACAAATCTGCAAAAAACAATTAGAGGCAGAATCAGCAATGGGTAAAATTTATAAGGAAATGGATTCTGATTCAAAGACATAACTATCTGAATAAAGTACTGTATGGGATTTTTCTTTTCTTTTGAAATCCAAACATGGCACAGGGTCCATCTTTAGGTTTAACCTTGATATTTTGATTTTTAGGTATTTCAGATTATATTAGAATCATCCCAAATCACTGGAATATTTTCCAACTTCCACAGAAGAAGCTTAAAAGGTGATATTTCTGCAAAGACTACAATTTGGAGTGTGAATGGAAAAAAAATGGAATTCTAAACACTTATCAGTCTTTTCTACCTTATCAAGGTTAATTATTCAATATGGCCAGAGGGCAGGATGAATCAATTCTAGACATTTTGCAAATAACAAAAAGTCTCAGGATTGTTCCTCTTCTGAAATTTAAATGTGAACTAAATGATTTTTTTTCACCCTGACATCCTTTTTTTTTTTGTAACTAGAAAAACTTCCAGAAAAGCATCTGACTATAGTTGTCTCCTATTCACCTTTTTTTTTTTTTTTTAAGATTTTTATTTATTTGACAGAGAGAGATCCAGGGAGAAAGGGAACACAAGCAGTGAGAGTCGGAGAGGGAGAAGCAGGCTCCCTATTGAGCAGGAAGCCCAAGGCAGGGCTGGATTCCAGGACCCTGGGATCATGACCTGAGCGTAAGGCAGACACCCAATGACTGAGCCACCCAGGCGCGCCATCTTATTCACCTTCGGTTCTCTACAAGGCATCACACTTCCGTCAATGATATTTTTTCCCCACAACTGTAACTGTAAATCAATCAACATCTACCTCGCTGAATGTCTGAAATAATAGATAAGAGGAAAAGGTCTCACAAAATAGGGTAGTTTCCTCTTGAATGCATAATATTATAATCTGTGATATTAGTCATAAAATTAAATCTTTGGACTCTGAAGCCTCAACTGGATACACAGAAGAAAATTACTGAACATCTGTATCAAAATATCCCAGTTGATCGTATCACATTTGGGACTTTTTAAATGTAAAAAGCTGTTTTTTAAAGAGTTATCCAGGAAGAGGTGGCAAAACTGCAAGGGAAAAAAAAACACAAAAAACCTTTGTAGACTAAGAATTTTAAAATAGCCTAATCGAGTGCATCTTCAGGCAAATGTTTGCAGAAATCCTCTTATGCTGAAAGAATTATTAAAATGAAAAAAATGAGTCTTTATAGATACACCCTATTCCTCTAGGAGAAGAACAAATGTAATATCCAGGCATTGGCAGGTCATTAAATTAAAAGCAATTTTGATAGTTAACAATCCAGAAACAGAAATCTAAATTTGAAACACAGCTGTAATCACTCTATGGAAAAATCTCTTAGTATTAAACACTTGGCAAAGTGGACAGGCTGACAATGTAGTAAAATCCTTTGCATTAAATTCAGTCTGTTAGCCCTGATGGAGATTCAGGCATCATTAGATTTTGGTGCTTATTTCTGTTATCTTGCATTAAATAGAGGGCTATGCATTTATTTCACAGAACTGATTTCAATGGTTACACTTTTAACTCTGGTTTGTTGCTCTAAAAATTATCTAGTAATTTAATAACTTCCCATCAAGAAATTTAATTGTGAAGACTTTGGTTGTCACCATGAATTATACTGACTTAAAGAGAGTATTATCCTTCTACAGGATTCTCCTTTGTGTAGGTGGAGAAACACATTGTATCATTGTATTAGTTCAGTCATTCATATGCAGATGTAATTATTCTTCCTAAAACTCTCAAAAGTTTTTGGGGAAAGCAACAACAGGAAAATTTGTAAGAATAAATATAAGGTAGACTATAAAAGTTCAATGATGACTATGAAAAACTATTCATATATACACTATAAAAATAATACCTATTAAATTTTTTTAAATTAGAGACATGCACTACTTGTTCCAACCTGGAATATGTTCTTTCTCTCTTTCTTTCTTTTTTTTTTTTCTTTAAGATTTGTTTATTTATTTGAGAGAGAGCAGGTGCAGAGCGAGCCCTGGGGACAGCAGGGGAGGGAGAGAGGAATTCAAGCAGGCTCCATGCTGAGTACAAACCCTAGTGAGGGGCTCAGTCCCACAAACCTGAGATTCAGACCTGAGCTGAAACCGAGAGTCAGATGCTTAACTGACTGTACCACTTAGGTGCCTCTGGAATATTTTCTTTAAGCCTGTATCTACTATTACTCTGGTTCCTCTCTTCTTACATGCAAACACCAACACAATTACCATAATCACCTTCAGCAGAATGACAAGTTTTTCTCTATTATCATTCATAGCTTCTAAGTTGTTCTCAATTTTAATAAGGAATCAGAGACTAGCACCAAGGTAGGATAATTCTAATATATAACTTCCTAAAAAGTAATAACACGACTTTCATAAAAATGTAAAATGGGGGCACCTGGGTGGCTCAGTGGGCTAAAACCTCTGCCTTTGGCTCAGGTCATGATCCCAGGGTTCTGGGATCGAGCCCCGCATCGGGCTCTCTCAGCAGGGAGCCTGCTTTCCCCTCTCTCTGTGCCTACCTCTCTGCCTACTTGCAATCTCTGTCAAATAAATAAATAAATAAAATCTTTTTAAAAAATGTAAAATGAACACATGTCAAAGATTATTTAACTCATTAGTTAATGGAGCATTGTTAAGCCAGGTTCAATAGAATTTAAGGAGCTATTTAATAAAAGAATAGAGGATAAGATTGCTGGATAAGATATGAAACTGGTTCACGTAGGATAGGTTAATAAACCATAACCTTTGTGGTTATCTATTCTACTGGAAAGAAATTATTTGCATCTCAACCCAACATAAATCTACAAGTTAATCTCTGCCCTTCAGACTTATAAAATAGCCTACTCTATAGAAAGTCAATCAAAAGGATAAACTTAGCTCCTACTTTGAAAGAACACCCAAGAAGCTCTTTGGTCCTTTGCAAGTTTTCCTAACATGCTGACAGTGACTTGAACATAGCTGACATTTGTTAAATGTATGTAGAATTGGATGAGCAGAAACCAGGTGGATCTAAAGTTTTTCATACCATACTGTCGGCGTATCACTGGCTAAGACCCGTTCTGATTAAAGGCCATGTCTTGAAAACTTAAAAGCGCTGAAGGTATTTTGTAGGCTTTTGAGATTACAAAGGACTGTTTGCACTTAACCAGATGAGGATACTCATATGAAATCTTTCTAGACTGGGGCTTCTTTTTATTTTTTTTTTAAGATTTTATTTATTTGACAGACAGAGATCACAAGTAGGCAGAGAGGCAGGCAGAGAGAGAGAGAGAGGAGGAAGCAGGCCCCCTGCAGAGCAGAGAGCCCGATGCGGGGCTCAATCCTAGGACCCCGAGATCAGGGCCCAAGCCGAAGGCAGAGGCCCAACCCACTGAGCCAACCAGGCACCCCTGGGGCTTCTTTTTAAAGTTATATGTTGTGAGGCTCAATTAATCAAAAGTTCAATTCTGACCACAGGTTGTCTCAAAAATTGTGTTTTGATTTATTTTCCATCAGGATTATTTAGGCTTTCCCTTCTTATACTTGAATTTTGTAGTTTATACCCTGAAACTAATTTACCTTTCCCATTTATAAAGGTAAGCCAGACATTAGCTTTTTAAAAGTTTTGACATAAAAAATAAAAATAAAATTGGATAATTCTATGCAGACTGTTTAAAACCTGCTTTGTTCTCTTAAACAACTACTGTCAAGTTTTTTTCCTTCTATAAACTCCTGCCAGAGTTCAATCTTAGAGTCAACTTCTATGACATTTTGGGGGGTTGAATTTCTATAAATATTTTTGAAATTCCATAACATGTTTGTAGGGTAAATCACTCTACAACTTCTAAGTTAAATAATGAACTTTGGAACACTTGGAAAGGAATGCCAAGTTTTTATCCCAAAAAACATTATTTTAATTCACTCTCTCAACAACAATGTGTAAGAAGGCTTAATTCTTCCACACGTACTAATCCTGCTGTCAATGTGAAGACTGAAAAGAGGTACCTAAAGTTCGTTTTTAATTTTTATAAATTTGACCACCAGGATAAAGCAATACTCAAGTGATTATTGATTATATTATCTTCAGTAAGACACCTTTCATTTGCCCTCTTAAAGTCGATTTTCTCGGGGACCCTGGGAGGCTCAGTAGGTTAGGCCTCTGCCTTTGGACTGGGTCATGATCTCAGGGTCCTGGGATCGAGCCCCGCATGGCATCAGGCTCTCTGCTCGGCAGGGAGCCTGCTTCCCTCTCTCTCTCTCTCTTTGCCTGCCTCTCTGCCTACTTGTGATCTCTCTCTGTCAAATAAATAAAATCTTAAAAAAAAAGTCAAATTTCTCCACTTTACCTCTCTGCCCTGTGCCCTGGGATGCTGCCCTCTATGGAATGCAACAGTAGATGCCCTCTTCCTCTGTATCCAGCAGCATTTTCCTAATAGAAGGCACTGACAGGAGATGGGATGGTGGGAGTAATGTTAAGCCTTTAATCCCATTGCCTTTCTGCAGTTTACCAGGTACTCTATGTATCTTTCTAGTAGTGGAGCCTGCCAGTGTGTCTCTTGGATCTCCTCTCCCCAAATGGTGTATCCATCCCCCTAGTTGCTTTGTTGGTTGCTAAAAGCTGCCTCTTGTCTACAGAATTGGCCTTGGGCCAATGGGAGTTGCCTTGCCAAGGAAACAACGCCTATTCCCCTAGGGGAAGCCAAAAGGTACTCACTGATTTACAAAGGATACACAAGTTGTTGTCTCCTTCCTGCAGGTAGGTATCAGTTCTGCAGGGAAATCAGTACTCCAGAGCTCCTGATAGTATCAAACTGAAGATTCTCTCCCATGGAAACCATACAATTGCTTAGTCTTTTCCTTCTTTGTTCTCTTCTGCTTCCCTCACTTTCTCCTGAGAGTACTTCAGTAAATCAACAGCACAAGATTCTGTGCCTCCGACTCTGCTTCTAAGAAACTAGACCTAATACAATTGGTATTGGGGCTGTTCTTAAAGAAGAGACTCTAAGGATGAGTTGGATATCCTTCAATGCCAGCCCCATCACTGATAGTAGGTGAAGTATTGATGAGGCATGGCAGGCTCTGGCTGTGCCTTTTGCAAGATTTCACCTCTGGTGAAGGGAGACTAGGAAAAGGTGAAAAGGAATGCACCATCTGGGGAACAACAGCTCTTGCATTTGAAAAATACAGAGGAAAGAGTATGCAAACTGTGGTAGTGGATGTGTGTTACTAAGTACCCTTGACTCACTTAAAGCACAAATGATAAGCTTGGATCTAGTAATCAGCCATGCAAAGTACAATGTGAGGGTCAGAAAGGCCTCTTTGGCTTAATTATAGAGATCTCCCATCTCCTGTCATTGGAGGAACTGACAGAACTGAAGATGAGGCACAGGTTACATTGTAACAGGGGTGGATCCTCAGAGATGGCTGTATTTTCAGCCTCAGTAAGTCTTCTCTGCCCAAAGCCAGGGCCCTAATAGGGAAGAGCTAAGGTACTGATGTTAGAATGGGGATATATGGAAGATACACTTAAGTCTGAATCCCCTGATAATTCTGTATCTGCAGACAGGACCCCTTTTGTCAGAAGATAAAGCCCTTGCCCCTTGCTAAAAGATGTTCCAGAAGCCTCAAATGAGACTGGTGCCTTATCATACAATGCTGGTCCTCTTCGGGATTCCTTCACCTTCCCCCTCCTGGTTACCGGACTAACACCTGGAGTCCAATCTCAGCATCTCCTGGATCTGCTAAGGCATTAGAATGAATATAACCATATGAGCTTCAGGAGATACTGTGAAGAACCAAACAGTTCTATCTAGGAGTGAATTCTGAGAGTGTTGGGAGGTAAAAATACATAACTAGATAAGGAAGAGTTAACAGTGGACCACTGTTGTGACACAGGATTTAACACCTGGGCAAGTGCCCCAGGACAGGATTCTAATCTACTGCAGGAATGGGTTTGGGAAGTCTGGGAAGCGCAGAAGTATAGACACCAAAATGACCATAGCTAACCATGGCGGGGAAAGAAATCAGAAGGCTCAGAAAGTGGGCCTTTTTAAAGAAATCTACTATATAAGACAAAAACAAAAAGCATCTGCTAACTGCATTTCTCAGGAGGGTCCAGAGTACATTGTGTTCTGTCTACAAAGGTGACAAGGAATGTACAGAGAGGGATGCCTGGGCTGTACTGACAGCAGGAGATACCATGACAAACTAGGCTCTCTAATAGCAATGGGTATGACAAGATGCTGAGGAAACAGAGGCCAGGTGGCAGCACTTAGCCATCAGAAGCAAGGTGGGCATAATTGCAATGGACAGGACCAGCGTGACAGCTGAAATGCCCAACCTATAGAAGTGAGTGAAGATGGTTAACAGAACATGGTGTCTTCAGAAGCATGGTAAGAGCCAAGGGCATTGTTTAATATGCAGAATCAAAAGTAATCAAGAATAGCAGGGCAGAGAGCAGAGGTCAGCTGTCCACCAGAAAGCCATACTCTCCAGCACAACTTCAAGCCCTGAACAGTCTTCAGACCCAAAACCAATCAACTGAAAAGATGCCAGCTGACTACAACACCATGGCAAACGTATGTCGTGGTGATTTTCCCTAAAGGACCCAAGACTTCTTATTCAGCCATACACTAGAGATGGGAATATCAGATCTTCTGAGAGTTTTTGGACACAGGGTTCGAGTGGATGCTACTATGGTTAGAACAAGGATGTGTGGATATCAAGTCAGATGATCGACAGAGTCCTGGTCCATGAATCATTGGCAGAGTCTTCACAGTGGTTCCTTGACTTGTAGATTCTTGTGTAGTTCTGAATTTTGTATAGTTTTCAAATGTATTATACACTAAAAATAAGAAGAATGGGGGGAGAGAGTAGCCAAAATGAATACAACAGAAACAAATGAATATGACTATACTTGAAAAGCACAATGTAACCACACTGTATTTGAAAGGCATAATGTAAGAGTTCAAGTCATTTTTGCATGTAATAATGGACCAGAGGACATCACATGTCTCCTAATACAATCCAGCAAGAAGAATACGACATCTCTTCTCTGATATTCCTGCCAAACAAACAAACAAACAAAACAAAACAAAACCATAAAACCTAAACCTAAGCATAAAGAAATACTGGATAACTCAAATTGGTCTATATACTAGAAAACATCAAGATTATGAAACATGAAGAAAGAGTATCGAGCTATCTAGTTAGAGGAGACTTAAAACACATGATGACTAAACACCAAGTATGATCTGGATTCAATTCTGGACCAGAAAAAAGTAATTATTAAGGACACTAGTGAGACAATTGGTCAAACTTAAGTAAGCCTCTGATAAGAGCATTCTGCCAATGTCAGTTTCCTGATTTTGATCATTGTACCATTGTTAGGATAAATGTATTAGAGTATTTAGAGGTGGGGGCATTATGTCTGAGAGAAACAAAGGAATCATGACAAAATATTTGGATAACCTGGGTGAAGGGTAGAAGGGGATTTGCAATAATTTTTCAACTTCTAAGTCCAAAATTATTTCATAATAACAACTTAAATGCATGCAAGAGTTCTAATTCTTTAAAGGAATATATTTCTGAATTCACAGCAGCATTTTGACTTCAGTAAGTGTTTTGTTTCCCATGCTGGACGACTTAGAAGGCTAATAGATCTGACAGGGTCATAATTACACTAAAAACTTCTTTCCAATTCTCTCTGAATTGAAACGACTTAGCATCCCAAGGGGAAAAGAAAGTACAGAAAACAGGTAACACAACTTAATTACATTGTCCCCTTTCCTTTAAGCACATCTGATACAGGACACAGACCAATAACACAAACCATGGTTATCCCTATGGTTTTCACAGGGTCTCCATTATTCTGATTTGATTCTGTGTTTAGCTTTTGACTCTCATCTCCAAATTCCATAGAGTCCTTACTAATTTTTAGATTTAGTGTTTTTGTTTTCATTCATTTATTCAACACTGAATACTTACTGACCACACAGTAGGTGCCAAACACCTGGAGCAGAGTTTTGAAAGACTGGCAGTCTTACAGTCTTCAAACTGCCCGGTATGTGACTTTCATTTCTCTCCCAAAACATGTATAGTCCCAAAACATTCCAATCTCCCTTGAGGTGCTCTAATTTGATTATCTCTTTAGAAGGATACACTGCCTTAAAGAACTGTTCAGAGCCCAATCTCATCCCACTGACTCCCACTGGTGGAATCAGTCCACTAATCTGCAAAGAGGAGATTTGAATAAAATAAGGTTGGGTGAATATTTCAGGGGCATGTCCGACTCCCCACAAATCTGCCTGACATGCTACTTAACTCATTTAAGTAATCAGAGAAAATATTTCCGCATGTATGGAAAACCATGTCAGCAGAAGACAATTTCAAGCTAAAATCTACACAAGCTTGTATTTTATAGAGTCGAATAGGTATAACACACTAAGGAAATTTTAACAGTAAGAAATATTTATTTTTCAGCTTCATAATATCAGAAACTAATACTGGTCATGTCCCTAGGTTTCCTTTGGGCAATTAGGGAGAAATCTAAGCGATTTAAGATTGAGGGTGTGTGGTGAATGAAAAGAAATGATATTACTCAATTCAGTTATGACCTCCTCAAGATAGTTTTAACTTATCCCTCTGGCTAACAGAAGAATATTGATCCCCAAACACTAAAGCTTTTTTTTTTCCATAATGTATATGTAGTCCAGAAACTTGCCTTATCCCAAAATAGATTATTCCATCTTTCTTACACTGCAGAGTAATACTGATGGGTAACAAGGTCTTGCAGATGAATTTTTAAAAAAATAAAATAAAAACTAAATTTAAAATTATATAACTGCCAGCATTGAAAAATAGTTACATTGTCAATTAATTCACCCAATGCTATAAAGCACAGTCATTTCTTTTCTCAGGAATCATAAATTAAAGGTTTTTGAGTTAATACTAAAACAATGACAACAAACTTTAATATCATCAGTAGCACCTCTTCATTCTGTGGCATTGTGAGGCCCAGTAGGGCTCCTGGATTACATGAAATGTGTCTGGATCTCCTTTCCCTGCCATTTGACTCTGTAACTAATATACCAACAAATCAATGATAATATCCCTAACCCAACTGACATAAAGTTATATTCCATAGAATTAATAAGTAAATTATATCTTTGGCTAATTCAGAAGAAATTTAAAAATATGGTTTCTAGGAAATTGGCATTTTTCTGGCATTGGAGGATTTTACCACTGTTGCCTTTAACAAATTTATATAACCCTGCTTTTTAGGCAGGATTACCAATGCAAACAACTTGTGTTCATTCCATGGTGTTGAATTCAAGTGGTTAGTATAGAAACTCTAGCAACAAATTCACATATTGCTCTCATAAGACCAAGAGATCAAATAAGGTCACCATGTCTTTGAGACTTGACTCAAACCTCTGAAACTCTTTTCCTTGAATCCTAATGCTCTTGTCAAGCTTTGTTTCTCCAGAGACTAAAATTATTGTGACCATTTCTCATTTTGACTTTCTGATTTTGCAAAATTTTTGATCTCTTAACCTTAGGTCACCTCAAATTACAATCACTGGATTTCTGCTTTCTCTATATACCCTCCCTTGGGAGCATTAACTTTTTGAAGGTTTAAATATCATCTACATACCCATGTCCCTGAACTTATATCTCTATCGCATTCTTCTCCCCAAACTCTAGGTTCATTTATGCAATGCCCACTTGACATCTCTGTATGAATACTTAATGACTATCTCCAAATTAACATAGCCAAGATTCTATTCAAAAACTGTCCCCCTCAAACCTGCTCTCACTTCATTCTTCCACATTTCACTTTTTTTAAAAAAAAGATTTTATTTATGGGGCACCTGGGTGGCTCAGTGGGTTAAGCCGCTGCCTTCAGCTCAGGTCATGATCCCAGGGTCCTGGGATCAAGTCCCACGTCGGGCTCTCTGCTCAGCAGGGAGCCGGCTTCCTCCTCTCTCTCTCTGCCTGCCTCTCTGCCTACTTGTGACCTCTGTCTGTCAAATAAATAAATAAAATCTTTTTTTTAAAGATTTTATTTATTTATTTGACAGACAGAGATCACAAGTAGGCAGAGAGACAGGCAGGGAGAGAGGAGGAAGCAGGCTCTCCTCTGAGCAGAGAGCCCGACGTGGGACTTGATCCCAGGACCCTGAGACCATGACCTGAGCTGAAGGCAGAGGCTTTAACCCACTGAGCCACCCAGGCACCCCCATATTTCACTTTTTTGGGGTAAAGATTGTATTTATTTCTTTGACAGAGAGAGACAGTGAGAGAGGGAACATAAGCAGGGAGAGTGGCAGAGGGAGAAGCAGGCTTCCTGCTGAGCAGGGAGCAGGACTCCATCCCCTATCCCAGGATCCTGCAGTCATGACCTGAGCTAAAGGCAGACCTATCACCCACTGAGACACCCAGGTACCCCTCTGTTAACTTCTTATGAAGTGTTTTGCCACCTCTCTTTTAATTTTTCCTAAAAACTGATTTATTTGAGGGGGGGGACAGGAAGTCGGGGGAAGGGGGAGGGAGAGAAATCCTCAAGCAGACTCCTTCCTGAGCAATGCAGGGCTTGATCCTAGGGCCCTGAGATTGTGACCTAAACCTAAATCAAAAGTCAGTAGCTCAGGTGCCCCTTTTACCACCTCTTCAAGTTTCTCTAGATCATGCCTTCTGTGCTACTGTGTCCACAATTACAAAGGCTGGCCAAGGGATATTCATAATCAAAGGCAGTTCTCTCCCTAGGAGGAATTCTGGTGCAAGTTTTTTTAAAATAAAAGACTGCTTTGAACTGGGTGTGGTGAAAAAATAATGAATAATGTTTTTCTGAAAATAAAAAAATTGGAAAAAAAAAAAAAGACTGCTTTGCTACACAAGTCAAAAACCAGCAGTATAAGGAACTCTAGGAATGCTTTTAATTCCACATTTCTCAGGAGCACCAAAGTACACAGATATAACATCTTTACCTTACCAATGAGTCAAGTTGCCAGAATGACTACAAAAAAAAAAAAAAAATCTGCATAGAAGATAGTGTCCCAGGGCACCTGGGTGGCTCAGTGGGTTAAGCCGCTGCCTTCGGCTCAGGTCATGATCTCAGGGTCCTGGGATCGAGTCCCGCATCGGGCTCTCTGCTCAGCAGGGAGCCTGTTTACCCCCCTCTCTCTGCCTGCCTTTGCCTACTTGTGATCTCTCTCTCTCTCTCTCTCTCTCTCTGTCAAATAAATAAATAAAATCTTTAAAAAAAAAAAAAAGAAGATGGTGTCCCTCAAGTGTAGCCCTTATGGCACTGAACTTGAGAAGCCCATATGGTGTGTTACTAGGATTTATCAGCTTTGTGAAGAAATATACTTGCTTTTAAGAGAAAATGACAATCTTATATATAATCATATTTTTTTAATTTTTAATATAAATTTATATTCATTCTTTTAAATTAATTCTTACTTAAGATTAAGTAAATAGCCTTTAGGACTGGCTTATTTTTCTCCAGTTTTTAGATATTGTTTCCTTTGACAGCCGAATATGGCATTTCTTCCAATTCTAACGGAGTCAGAGCTCTGTCCACAAACTGAGGTATAGAAGCTTTTGAAAGATGTAATAGGCACTTGCAATTACAAATCATTTATTATGAAACTTTTCACCATATGCATTATCTTATTTGAACCATGATATGGAATTGTTCTGTTCAGGAAGATCAAATCTTTGGACATGTACCAAAAGCATAATGCTTAAGAAAGAAGAAGAAGGAAAAAAAAAAAAAAAAACGCTTGGCTTTTAGAGTTGTATCCAGAAATGATAACAATAACAATAGCCCCGGGGGCCTCAGATTTAAATTATGAATATTGCTTTTATTGCACTGTGATCTGTATTTTTTTTTGTTCAAGCTGAGACATTCAGCAACTAACAATGTTACTATTAAGCATACATAAAAAGGAAACCATGGTATTCCTTTGTGTAGAAACACCAAAATGGGGAACATACTATAATCATATTGCATTTCCTAATGATACCATAGAGAAATGGACAAAGAACAAAAATAAGTGTACATAAAACCTTTAGATATACCATAGAGCTATCTTGTATAAAAGGAATTTAATATAGAGACATCTTTGTAACAATCAACATTGCCTCAGGAAGATAACACCAAGAAACCTGTTTTATCTGCCATAGAGGGAGTACTACAGAATTTAATAAATGCATTCCCAATTTATGAGCAAGGAAAAGTAAAAGTTGAATTAATAAATGATGAGATAGTTAGCTAGAGAATTGTGTTCAAATGATCAGGCTGGCTGTGTTGTGAATAGACCATATATATGTTAGAAAGCACAGCTTTTTTTTTTTTTTATTTACTTCTTTTTTTTTCCAATTTATTTATTTACAGAAAAACATTATTCATTATTTTTTCACCACACCCAGTGCTCCATGCAAGCCATGCCCTCTATAATACCCACCACCTGGTACCCCAACCTCCCACCCCCCCGCCACTTCAAACCCCTCAGATTGTTTTTCAGAGTCCATAGTCTCTCATGGTTCACCTCCCCTTCCAATTTACCCAAATTCCCTTCCCCTCTCTAACGCCCCTTGTCCTCCATGCTATTTGTTATGCTCCACAAATAAGTGAAACCATATGATAATTGACTCTCTCTGCTTGACTTAAATACAGGCCTTTCGGGGCACTTGGTGGCTTAGTCGGTTAAGCGTCTGCTTTCAGCCTGTGTCATGATCTCAGAGTCCTGGGATGAAGCCTGGGCTCCCTGCTCAGTGGGAAGTCTGCTTCTCCCTCTAGCCCTTCCCCTCTTGTGCTCTCTCTCTCTCTCTCTCTCTATTTGAAAAAATAAGTAAGTAAATAAATAAATATAGGCCCTTCTGTAAGATCATGTTTTCAACACATTCATGATACCATTGACCTAAAAAGATCAGTATGCCCACTTTCTTGTATTCATAACAGGCCTTTTATACCCTTTCCTAATCTTATTCAGATTTCTGATTTAAAAAAAAAAAATACTTCAGAAAAGATGCCATCAGGTCTACCACGGCTCATGGCTATAAGTTATCTGCATATAGAGTCACCTTCCACTTCTCCTTCGAACGGTTTCTCTGACACACAGCCCAAGTTTTCCTGGGTTCTGTGTCATGCGTAGATATCTAATATGGCATGACAGACTCTGTTAACAGTCCTTTTGGTTTGCCACAACAAGAACCATTGTCAACCTCCCCTTTCCAAAAAGTGTTGTTTAGTGTAATCGGACGAGCATACAGAGGTACTAGAACAAGAAAAATCAGTGTGAACGCTACAGCACCACTTTTAAAGTTCAGTCTCTTAACTCAGTGACATTGCATCCCTATCCAACCATTCCCTCCACCATAAAGTGAATAAAATGGTATCCACCCCTCTTGCCTATTCGGAAGAGTAAATGATAATAACAGACAAAAAGGCATATAAAAAGCATTCATTAAATCTTTTTTCCCTTTTCTTGTCTTGTCCTGAAAAATACACTATATGAAATTAAGTACAATCCAGCCACACAGTTGAAATACATGTTCTTGTAGTAAACTTTATATGCTTGGTTTTATTTTCTACTTGAGAACTCCTCACATTAAAAGCAAACAAACAAATGACTGACTTTTTTTTTTTTTTTTATCTATTTATTTGACAGAGAGAGATCACAAGTAGGCAGAGAGGCAGGTAGAGAGAGAAGGAGGAGGAAGCAGGCTCCCTGCTGAGCAGAGAGCCCGACGCGGGACTCGATCCCAGGACCCCGAGATCATGACCTGAGCTGAAGGCAGTGGCTTAACCCACTGAGCCACCCAGGCGCCCCAAATGAGTGACATTTTTCATTCTGGTTGGTAAACATTCTAAAGACAATTGGTTGGTTTCTTTTTCAAATGACTGACTTTTGAAAAAGAAACCAACCAATTGTCTTTAGAATGTTTACCAACCAGAATGAAAAATGTCACTGTTTCATTCCCAAATGAGGGCGTTTCTGCTTCTATGATGTTCAGACTTTGTAGCCACATCAAGCAATATAGGAATATTCTCTTAAATGTGAAACAGGGCTACACATCCCTAGGGGGTCAGAGGATTTTTTTTTAAAGATTTTATTTATTTATTTGACAGAAACAGAGATCTACAAGTAGGCAGAGAGGCAGGGAGAGAGAGAGAGGAGGAAGCAGGTTCCCCGCCGAGCAGAGAGCCTGATGTGGGGCTCGATCCCAGGACCCTGAGATCATGACCTGAGCCCAAGGCAGAGGCTTAACCCACTGAGCCACCCAAGCACCCCTGAGGTCAGAGGATCTTAGTGGGGATGGTAGTTCAAGACACCATCTTCCCTCTTTAGTGGCCAAAATCAGAAAGGAAATTATAATGAAAAATGAAATGTATTGTTTATTATCTTAAAATCACATATCTAATTAAGATAATCTAAATAAAGCAGCCGGTCTCTGTCGATAAGTGAATGGGGTGTGACGATTGCACACAAATCCTACTCACGGAAGGAGTAGAGTGGCATGGATGTTGATCCTCAATACTTTTAAAACCCTCCTGTGCTGTGACCAAATGAATGGGAAAGGTCAGTGTGTGCCTCACGCCTGTGGGAGAAGTTTTATTTTATGTGATAACATGATTAATGTAGAGCTGAGTTCAATACCAATGCATATACATATTTCTTCAGCACCTACTGTGAATCAGCATTATTCTAGGCACTGAGAATACAGAGTTCGTTATCTACAGTCCTTATTCTTGGGGAGCTCATAGACTAGTTGGAGACAGGCTTAAAGCAGAAATGTCACACTGGTGTTTCAATTATAGCCACGTGATAAGAAGTTTAGTTCCACATTAAAAAAGAACAAAAGCTTAGCAATGGGTTTTTTGGGGGGTATTATTATTTTAAAAATGAGTTTAAGTGAAAAAAGCAACTAAAAAACACAAGTGCAAATTACATGTCTATAGGAAGACTATATTTTGTATCCCTTTATCCGTAAGTGTGCCAATGTATATCTCAAAAGATAATTACTATGGTTTAATAAAACAACCAGAATAACGTTTTCATATATAAAAATATCAACACACCTCCTAATATCACTCAATGGCTAACAGGTGTTCAAATAACCAATTGTCCCACAAATGTCTTTTTGTTGTTTAAAGTCAGACTCTAAATAAGGTCTGACCATTTTAATTAGTTAATGTAACTATTAAGTCTTAGTCTACAGATGTCCCCTCTTTTTCTTATTCCCCTCTCTAACTTTGTCCTTCGCTTGTTGAAGAAATCAGGTTGTACTGTACAGTTTCTCATAGTCTGGGTCTTTTTTATTAATCCATCCCTATGGCTCTATGGTGGTGCTCAGCAGAAATCCCCATATTCCCTGTAAAATGGATCTAGAGCTTGATCAGACTTAGGTTTTATTAATTCACAGGTTTTTTTGTTTTGTTTTTTTGGCATCATAGATAATGCAGTGCCCCTTCATGAGAAGATATATATATCTGGTTGTTTCTCTTTTTATGATCTCAGCAGCCCTTGCTGACAGGTGCCTAGATCCAATCATTCATTAGGGCTGTGAAATGATAATATTCTAATTACATCATTCCTTCTTCTTTTATTAGCTAGACTATTTCCATAAAGAGAAAAATCCCCTCATCTACTATCTGGCTTTCCAGTGGAAGAGTACATAGAAAGAATCAGGAAAAATGCTTGATACTTCCACTTTATTTGGCAATTTTAAAATGAGTGAAATCATTATTAGACAATTTTACTTCCTTTTTAAGTATCATTATGAGCTCATGGGTTTTAATATACTTAATGTGTTTTATCCTTTAGATTTACTATACTAATTGGCGGTCAATTTGTACCATTATCGACCACTGGTAGCTTCCCTCTCTCTTAAGTTTTTTTGTTTGTTTGTTTTGTTTTTGTTTTTTTATAAACCTAAGAGTTCATGATAGACTCTTTGTATTCTGGTCATTACAAAATAACCCAGGCTCATCTTGTACATTCCATGTGCAGACTTCCAATGAGCCCTGGTTCCTTTTAGTGAGAAACTATATTTAGAAACCACAATATGTACACTCATTTGGCTCATGTCTACGGAATCAGTACTTCATTCTAAACCTTTCCAGTGTAGAGTTAAGAAATGTTCCTCCCCAAGCATAAAATATTCCAGGAATATATATCCATAATGATACTTCTAAATCAGATTCAGAACTTAACTTCTTTTATTGAATATACACTTCCCCTTTCTAATACGAAATTCAGATTTCCACTATGCCTGAGAATCCAGGAATCCAGACCTATTTTACTTTCGTAAACAACCTTTTATAAAGTTTTAGTTTCTTACTGTAATTTTATTGGAACAGAATTGCATGTCTCTAAATTCTACAGTAATTAATAAAAATAACAATGAATATTTACTGAGAATTTGCTATGTAATATTATTTAAACTTTACAACAACCCCATACCAAGGCATTATTAGTCTCAGTTTTATAGGTGAACAATTTAAAGCTCATCTAAAGCTCAGAGATGTTGAATAATTTACAGAAGAGGACACAGTTATTGATGGGGATCTCAACCACTGATTTGTCTCACACTAACAACTCACAGTTAACCAATTATTAATGATTATGCTATACTACCCATTTAATTAATAACATTCCCCTTCTGTTATAATTATCAACTAAGCCAAGCCTATTAGCCGGAACCCTGGTAGCAGTTAGAGAAAGTAAGTGGTACATAAATAATTAAGGCCTTATGGCCTACTACTTCACACATGCTATTTAATTATGTACCCATGTGTGTGTGTAACATGCAGGGCATACCTGGGGAAAGTCGATAAAATTTAGCTTGGGATCACATGAGCTGTTTGACTGTAGACTCTGGGGCAATATTAGAAACACCTCTGGTAATCTGATATGCTCCTAAGAGGAAACTTTTTAATGCTATGCCAGACAGTGGTTTTAAAGCCAATTAGCAGGTTTAGAAGCCTTGTCTTTATATCTTTTATTAAAGGTAGAGCTGCATTTTGTATTGTCTGGCATTGCTCAAATATTGGAATGCAACAGTTTTATTTGGCTTTAAACTTTTTGGGGTGACATGATAATATTCATTTTTAATGTGATTTTGAAGTGTGTGCCAGCAGAAATGATTAATGTTTAAAGTATTCTATTTGAATTATAAGAATAAGCATTTTAGTTGGGTAAACATTATTTGTTCCCATGCTATGTGATGCAAAAATGGGCACCTAAAACAAAGGCTATGATTCTTCCCCATCTTCCCCAGAAAGGACTGGTCTTGGCCTCATCTCCACAAGTGAAATTTTTAGCTCCTAAGATAATGAGAAGTCTGGCCATAGTTCCCTCTACAGGAAGGACTTTCCTGCCATTGAGACAAGTTCCCAGCAGTGGACAGCTTATAGCACCTGCCTCCAGCATCCCTTTGGAACAAAGTATCCACACCATGATTATCTTAGTAATCATAAAGATAGTGTCAGTGCACAGAAAAAAGTGCTCCATATCACTTGGCATCAGGGAAATACAAATCAAAACCACAATGAGATACCACCTCACACCAGTCAGAATGGCTAAAATTAACAAGTCAGGAAATGACAGACACTGGCAAGGATGCAGAGAAAGGGGAACTCTCCTACACTGTTGGTGGGAATGCAAGCTGGTGCAGCCACTCTGGAAAACAGCATGGATGTTCCTCAAAAAGTTGAAAATAGAGCTACCCTACGACCCAGCAAGTGCACTACTGGGCATTTACCCTAAAGATACAAATGTAGTGATCTGAAGGGGCATGTGCACCCGAATGTTTATAGCAGCAATGTCCATAATAGCCAAACTATGGAAAGAACCTAGATGTCCATCAACAGATGACTGGATAAAGAAGATGTGGTATATATACACAATGGAATACTATGCAGCCATCAAAAGAAATGAAATCTTGCCATTTGTGATGACGTGGATGGAACTAGAGGGTATTATGCTTAGCGAAATAAGTCAATCAGAGAAAGACAATTATCATATGATGTCTCTGATATGAGGAAGTTGAGAGGCAATGTGGGGGAGTTGTGGGGTAGAAAAGAAGAAATGAAACAAAATTGGGAGGGAGATAAACCATAAGAGACTCGTAATCTCACAAAACAAACTGAGGGTTACTGGGGGTAGGGAGAGGGTGGTGGGGTTATGGACATGGGGGAAGGATGTACTATGAAGTGTGTAAACCTGGCGATTCACAGACCTGTACCCTGGGGCTAATAATACATTATATGTTAATTTTACAAATTAAAAATTAAAAAAAAATGATGGTGTGAGTGCAACTGCTGGATATAGTTCCATGCCATCAGTAATACTATTTTATGTGAGCTAAAAGGGGGAAAAATGGACAATGAATAGAGAAATAGAACTTCCTGTTACAGATTTCAGCAAGTATGACTAACAATAACAAATTTATGTTTTTATTATGAGAACAAAACAAAGAAGGCTACAGCTATGCCCATACGGTATTCTACAGTAGAATTCCACTAAGGTGGTAAAATACACCACGGGGTCTATTTTGTTATACTATAGTTTAAAAGCAACTAATAATATGTTTGTATATAGTGGAGATGAGGAGGAAAGGATCAGTTAAAAAAGGAACATTCAAATGCTAACACTATCCAAACTTTGCTGTTTAGAAATTTCTACCATACCTGGTATCTATCCATACCTACCATCCCTATAACAACCTATTAAGACAGTTAATAAAATTCCTCACTTTATAAATGATAATAATAGCAATATTAACAAGTGCCATAAATGTGTTATGCTTTTAGCATGCAGTATCTCATTTAAGCTTCACAATTCCTGTAAGGATGCAATTATTATAATCCCCAATTTAACAGATGAAAAATTGATTCTGTCAAATTGATACAACCAGTAAGGGTTGGAGTTGGGAATTGGATAATCTATCTTGACTCTTAAAACCCATGTACTTGGGTCGCCTGGGTGGCTCAGTGAATTAAAGCCTCTGTCTTCAGCTCAGGTCATGATCCCAGGATCCTGGGATCGAGCCCCGGATCCGACTCACTGCTCAGCTGGGAGCCTGCTTCCCCCTCTCTCTCTGCCTACCTCTCTGCCTGTGATCTCTGTCTGTCAAATAAATAAATAAAATCTTTAAAAAAAAAACAACAAAAAACCATGTGCTACCTGGTCTTCAAGAAAATGGAGAATACAGAGGCTCAGAGAGAGTGAGGTAATTCTGGATAATCCTAAACACAAAACTAGCTCTTCTTCCCATCTAGCTTGCAATTCCATAGATAGCACAGATTAAGTCTATAAAATAACTTCATTTATGGTACAAAATACATATTTTACATTTTCCACATACTTTGTAAACACACATTGATCAAGACCAAGTAATGATACAAAACTAAAGAAAGTCAAAATAATTAAAGATCGTAATTTGATTGAATCAAGCAGGTGACCCTTTCAACAGAAAGGGAATTTTTAGCCAAAAAGCAAGGGGGAAGTAATAATGAAGAAAAGGTTCAGGTAACTTATTTCATGTCACATCTGAAAGGATTAGAGAAGCTCTCCTAAAACAGAAAGGTATGGCGCTATTTCAGGTATCACAGTAATGTTTCTGCATACGTTATCCAATGGATCTTGAAAGAATAGAACATTGTCTTACAGAAGTTTGGCATTCATTGGCATTAATAAATCCCCCACATGTAGCTTTACCTTATTTAACTTAAAACCTTCCTAAGGGACATGAGAATTCTTTAAGATAAGAAGTCTCAGGATCACCTAACCCATGCATATGTGCCATGTAATCTTCCTTAAGAGGTATAGTTGGGCTATTCTAGTTGCCTTTAAGAAAAATAAGATCTGGGGGCACCTGGGTGACTCAGTCATTTAAGCGTCTGGCTCTTGGTTTTGGCAGAGGTTGTAATCTCAGGGTCATGAGATTGAGCCCCGTGTCAGGCTCTCTGCTCAGCAGGGAATCCCCTTGAGAGTGTCCCTCCCCCTCTGCTCCTTCCCCAACACCCACTCACATTCTCTCTCCCTCTCTCTCAAATAAATAAATAAAACCTTAAAAGAAAAAGAAAAAGATCCGTATGAAGTTAAATTGAAGTGAATTTACCCTAAGTGAGACTTTAAATTTCACCTAGAAATAGAAATGGTAAATTTTATAGTGTTTTTTTCTACATAGATCAGGTTTCAAGTAGGGTTTGGGAACTAGGAGTCTGCAGACCAAGCATGCTCAGATAAAGGAACCTACTTGGACCTGTGTGCACTGGCTGTACCTTCACTTGCTCATATTCCTGTATTCTGCACATTCTTATACTCTGGCTAACTTCAGTGCCAACCACACTTTCTCCCACTTGTGATCCATCTTCTTTTTTTTTTTTTTATGATCTATCTTTTGCCAACAACTCTGTTCTTCTTTTTTAACGATTTTATTTATTTATTTGTGAGAGCATAGGAGTCACCGGAGTAGGGATACGGGCAGAGGAAGAGAGACTCTCAGGCAGACTCCATGCTAAGCACTGATCCCATCGTGCGGCTCCATCTCAAGACCCTGAGATCATGACCTGAGCCAAAATCAAAAGTCAGATGCTTACCTGACTGAGCCACCCACGCTCTTCTGTCTATGGCCTTGTATCTCCTTATACCTATTCAAAATGCTAATTTGTCATGATTTACCCTTCCAATCCTTCCATTCTGAGGTTCAGTGTCCTATAGAACTTCTTCAGAGACATTAGACTTCCATTTTTGCCATCCCTCCCACAACCTGATTCTTCATGTTTTCTTGTCTTTACTAAATAGATTGTATTGGAAGTTATTACTGCATAGATTGTATTGGAAGTTATCAGGGACTCTACCCAAAACGTGGAAGCAAGGGTCTCTATCTCTACTGGGTGATAATACGGCAAATGCTGAGTTGGGCTTGGGAGCAGAGGATTTTATGCTAATAAGGAGAAGGCAACAGAAAAGATGTTTTTGGCAGAAATGGAGGTGATATCTTGATCCAAAAGGATCATTCCAAATGGCCTAGGAAGAGAGGGATAATCTAGATATAAGACCATGTGATGAAAATCAGAACAGCCGTCAAAGCAATGTATCTATTCATTCCACTTACCATGTGCCAAATACTATTGAAGGAATCTTGTAAATCATTTTTAGAATCCTTCTTACCTCTGTACCTTTAGTAATATCTGGCATCTTGTAGGCACTCTAAACTAGATTCTCTGTTTCCTTAACTAAAGTCTCATAATGGGGGCGCCTGGGTGGCCCAGTGGGTTAAAGCCTCTGTCTTTAGCTCGGGTCATGATCCCAGCGTCCTCGGATCGAGCCCCGCACCGGGTTCTTTGCTCGGCGGGGAGCCTGCTTCCTCCTCTCTCTCTCTCTGCCTGCCTCTCTGCCTACTTGTGATCTCTGTCTGTCAAATAAATAAATAAAATCTTTTAAAAAAATAAAAAAAAGTCTCATAATGTTTTCTAGTTTCTGGCAAAATGATTCAAAATAAAAAACGGAAAGTAAAACCTGAAACACATTCGTACCTAAAGAAAGTAACTTTCTTTTTAGTGATTGCTCGGGATTGTGGCTCTCCAGAGGCTCCTTACCATTGTGGTTTCAGTAGAGAAGATGAGGTATAAACCTTCTTGCAACCTGAATACCCCTGAAAATTTTTACAGAGAAGCAGTTTATAAATAAAGTGCTATACGAGTGGAAGATATTAACATGCAGAAGCAGCCAACTTTCTTGTGTCTTCCGATTTTTCTTATCTTTCCCTATTGATAGCATTTATTGTTCACTCTATAATGAAAATCTGTCACGATGTGACAAGCTCTATAGGGCAGCTTAGGCAAGCATTAGAATGTTGATGGCCATAGTACAAGCTTTCATTCTAGCTTGCACATCATTCTCTGGATCTCGGGTATGAATAGAATTGGAACATTCAAGACCTCATTTGTTTTTTATTTTTTCCCCAAATATTAACGGGGTCTTCTTCCCAAGGACCTTGTCAAATTACTCTCTCAAGCTCCAGACTGGTTTCTCAATATTGAATTCATGGAGTGAAGTTTTCCTTCTGTTTCTGTGTAGGAGATTTAGCTGTGTCAACCTTCCCATTAAGTGGCAACTCAAGGGTCAGAAGCTAGAGAATGAGCCTCCTCAGCAAGACTTAATAACAGGCAGAGGGAAAGTAAGACTCTTTCAACCTTGACTGAAGTAAAAGGGCAATTAGCTCATGAAGCTAATCAGTATATGTAATCAATGCAAATTATTCTAAACAAACAAGTCTCTCCATCTTCATAATAGGAATTTTTGCAGGAAAATAGTAACACCAGTTTTCTCAGGTGGTCGACATAAACCCCAGTCTTAACATTAAACATCTAAAAGTTTTAAAAGCTCAGGGCGCCTGGGTGGCTCAGTGGGTTAAAGCCTCTGCCTTCGATTCAGGTCATGATCCCAGGGACCTGAAATCGAAACCCCGAATCGGGCTCTCTGCTCAGTGGGGAGCCTGCTTCCTCCTCTCTCTCTGCCTGCTTCTCTGCCTATTTCTGATCTTTGTCAAATAAATAAATAAAATCTTTAACAGTTTTAAAATCTCGATATTTAACATTGTATGAGAACTGACTCTGGGTTGGACAGATGTTCCTTAAGACTTCTAGGAGATCAGTAACTTCTCTGAATCTTCAGCTAATGGTTTTCAGCATATTTCCTACCCTCTCTCCACATGTTTTATAATCTATGATTAATTGGCAATTTTATTTTATGTTTACCTCTAGGATCATAAAATTCACTTAGAGATAAGCATGAAAAGTTTATAAACAAATAATGTAATAATTCTTAGGCTTTACATAAATTTCTTGTGTATAAACTGAAAAGCAGATGTAGGGGAAAATACTTCTTAAACTATAATCCATAATAAATTCTAAGAAACAAATATTTCTTATGAATTGTACTAGAAAAATTCTCTGTGTATTTACCCTTCCAGGCATCATTTTTATATGTAGGTTAATTTTACTACACACTCTATTCTTAATAAATGAATCTTACATGGTGCCTGGGTGGCTCAGTGGGTTAAGCCTCTGCCTTGGGCTCAGGTCATGATCCCAGGATCCTGGGATCGAGCCCCACATGGGCCCTCTGCTCAGCGGGGAGCCTGCTTCCCTTTCCCCTCTAAGCTGCCTGTCTCTCTGCCTACTTGTGATCTCTGTCAAATAAATAAATAAAATCTTTTAAAAAATAAATGAATCTTACTTATAATCACAAAGAAAGAAGGAGGTATGATGGCTAATGCCTAAATAACCAAAGAAAATGGTTTAGCACATTGGATATTTCTAGCAAAAAGAACAACTTTTAATTGTTCATTGTGGGTTAGCCAATCACAATCTGGTGTTATCTACAGTCAGTGGACTTCTATTTATTTGTTTGGGGGTGAGGGTTACATTCACTGTCAAAGAATTTATTAAGTGCACCTGGTGGCTTAGTTGGTTAAGCATCTGTTTTTGGCTCAGGTCATGATCCCAGGGTCCTGAGACCAAGCTCCCCATGGGGCTCCCTGCTCGGTGGGAAGGCTGCTTCTCCCTCTATCTTCTCCCCCCTGCTTATGATCTCTCTCTCTCTCACTCTCTCAAGTAAATAAATAAAATCTTTAAAAAATTTAAAAAACAGTTCTGTTCATGTGCATTTTCCTTCTTTGTCACCACAAATTCCCCATAAATAGTTTAAAACTCTCATTTATGAGAATATTGTCCAAAGTACACAGGAAATTTTTAATTTGGAAAAAATATTTAGATAATTCATACTTTAAAAAAAAAAGATGTTATTTACCTATTTGAGAGAGAAAGAGAGAGTTTGTGTGAGGGGCGGGGTGAGGAAGGAGCAGAGGGAGTAGGACAGACTCCCCACTGAGTGTGGAGCCCCATGCAGGGCTTGATCCCACGACCCTGAGATCATGACCTGAGCCGGAATCAAGAGTTGGATGCTTAACCAACTGAGCTATTCAATATTGATTATTCTTACCAACTGTCAATGTATTCCCTGATTGATGAACCAGTGTTAATTCCTTATCATTATTCTTTATTTCTATGTTCTTAGTGCCTCGCCTCTGATTTCACAACTACTTATCAAAACCAACAGCCTATCCTATTTCGCTGATCTCAACATCCTTCATAATTGTCTTGTGATGTTTGAAGTTGTAGATAATTCAGATATGAAATATGCTTGTCTCTAATGTGTCCCATTTTCTCAAATCCTCTGTCTCCAATGAAACCTGAAATCTCACTGAAAACAAAGTTCAAAATAAGATCTGTGTAGCATCCATGCCGGTATTTTCACTTTGAAGATTCATGACATACTACAGCCTAGCTTTTTTAATAGGAATGACGAGTAAATATCAGAAAGAGAGGATTCTAGCTCCAAGTAAGTTGAGAATTCATAAGAAATCACTTGTCTGCTTTAAATGAGTCCATGCATTCCTGTCTTGACAAATCACTTCTCAGAATGATGAAGGAATTCAAAGGAATAATTTCATGGCCACCATCATTATTCTTAGAGAAATGATGAAAATGTGAATTATTTTATGACCAAAGACAG
Organism: Neogale vison; assembly: GCF_020171115.1. Taxonomy (NCBI): domain Eukaryota; kingdom Metazoa; phylum Chordata; class Mammalia; order Carnivora; family Mustelidae; genus Neogale; species Neogale vison. The sequence goes on along the minus strand of NC_058095.1, from coordinate 42,162,655 downwards.
ACACAAATATCTACTTCCAAAATGGCAGGTTCTGGAAACTTACACTATGTCTTTAATAAATTCAAGCACTTATTATTAAAGCAATGGACAATGACCACGGAGAATAAAAAGTGAGGATTATTGAGAGTCAACATGATTTCCCAGGGAGGAAATGAATCCAAAGTAACATAATGTGCTTTCTCTGGTAAGTTTTTAATGTTACTGATCAGCAAAACACTGACAACATGTATTAATTTCAACAAAGAAAAGTATCACATGATACCCTGGGAAATAATGTAATAAATGTAACTGAATAATAGTACTCTTAAAAGGATTACTGGAGTATTGATTAATGGCTATCATCCTGAACAAAATCTCTACTAAAGTGCTGTAATTTTCTGCCTCTCCTTAGTACCACTTAGTCACTGATACATAAAAGGATATTTCAAAATGGAATGAGCAATCCTCGCTAAGAGAATCTCTTTTCAAAACATGGTAGGGAGGCTATCAGGGAGTTCGAACTTCCACACATTCCCTTTGGAGGAACTGTGCACTTTTTGCCAGCTGCAAGCCCCCAGCTTGGACTTAGCTCCCTCCTCACCATAACACCCTAATCATTTATATTCCTCAGATGTAAAGGAGCTAACTCTGGACGCCTGCCTGGTTCAGGCTGAGTGCCTGACCCTTGGTTTTGGCTTAGGTCATGATCTCATGGGTCCTCGGATCAGGTCCCGCTCTGGGTCTAGGTGCTCAGTGGGAGTCTGAAGATTCTTTCCCTCTGTCCCCCCCAATGCCTGCATGCCATTCTCTCTCTCTCTCTCTCTCTAAAATAAATAAATTAATTAAAAATAAAATAAAACAAACAAGCCAATGACATTTGATAAGTTTCAATTTGTCATTTGCATATTATCTCAACCAATCCCAGTTAACCTAATTTCAATCTCTGTTTTGCATCAAGAACTGCACTAATGACCTTTTCATCTTTATAACTGGTCCCTTTATGTCCTCCTCAAAACATGAGTCAGCTTTTTACCTACATCTGTATCTCCTGAACTGCAATTCTAATTGCCCAAATAAATGCATATTTGCTTAACTTTTCAGTGAATTCCTTTTTTGGCTGACAGATTAGATGAGAAAAATTATTTTCAAATCAGACATTAACTTTTAAAATCATATTAGCTATCAAAAGCTAGAAAGATTTGTTACAGTGATATTCTAGAAGTGCTAAAGGCCCTCTAACCAAAATCAACATGGTAACCATTAAAGATAAATAAATGTAATCTGATAAATTTTATATAATAGGTTATGAAAAGTTTTCATAACAGATCCTATGGGGGGATGGGAACACCTAGAGGATTTATTTATTTATAATTTTTATTTATTCATTAGTCAATAAATAAATATCTATCAAAAATCTGCAATGTACAGGTCCTACTCTGGGTGTTGGCAATACAGTAGTGAATCAGACATGTAAGAACCCTTCTCTCCTGGAGCTTATGTTCTGGTAAGTTGCAGCACAAGATTAACAAATAAATGAACAAGATAATTTCAAGTAGAAATAAGATTCAAAACATACTAGGGGCTGGCTGGCTCAGTTGGTAGAACTTGTGACTCTTGATCTCAGGATTGTGAGTTTGAGCCCCATGTTAGGTGTAGAGATTACTTTAAAAAAATAAAATATTGGGGCACCTAGGTGCTTCAGTTGGTTGAGCATCAGACTCCGTTTCAGCTCAGGTCATGACCTTGGGGCCATGGAACAGAGCCCCACAGTCGGGCTCCCTGCTCAGTATAGAGTCTGCTTGTTCCTCTCCCTTGGCTCCTGTCCCTGCTGGTGCTCTCTCAATCTCTCTCTCTCAAATAAATAAATAAATCTATAAAATCTTTAAGAAAAAAATAAAAAATAAGTAAAACAAAATCTTCAGAAAATAACTATTATTACATAAATTAGGTTTTTAAAAGATTCAAAACATTATTAATTGTTGAACCACTATATTACAGACCTGAAACTAATAAAACTAATTACACACTCTGTATTAATTGCACTGGAATTAATTTTAAAAATTAAAAATAACAAGCACCTAGTGCTTTAGTCAGTTAAGCTTCTGCCTTAATCTCAGGTCACAATCCCAGGGTCCTGGGATCAAGCCTCATATCAGGGTCCCCCTCTTCCTCTGCCCCCGACTCATGCACTCACACTCTCTCTCTCTCCCTCAAATAAATAAAATTGTTAAAAATTTTAAAAACAAAAATGTTATAAAAATTTAAAACTAAAAACAGTAACTAAAAAGACTAAAGTTGGGGACTTACTTAGGCAGTGAATGGTTTTTAAACTCACAATTGAAAAGAAGGACCCAGATATGGGAAAACCAAGAGCTAAAGTTTTAAGGCAGAGAAAAGAGCAGGGTGGAAAGACCCTAAGGGGGAGAATGAATGAATTTGGTCACATTAAGGAAAGGAAAGGCCAGCATAAGCAAGCAGCAAGAGATTGCAATGTTTGTCTGGAGTCAAATGATTTAAGGATTTTACAAATCATAAAAAATAAATTTGATTTTATCCCATCCCCAGTGCAATGGTAAGTTTTTGACGCATTCTAGTAGGGAAGTAATATGATTAGATTGGATCTATTTTGCATTTTTAACTGTTCGTTACAGTTTCTTTGCAGAGAAAAGACTGTAAGAGGTCAAGGGTTGATACAGAGAAACTTAGCAAGAGTAATCCTGGTGAAAGGTCATTGTGGCTTAGATTAAGATGGTGTCAATGAAAATGAGAAGATGTGAGTGGATTTAGAATATAATCTGGGGTGAATCAGAGTGAATGAGAAATTGAATGTAAGGCTGCAGAGAAGAGTCAAGAGTTACACTTGTTCACAGGGATAAAAGAATGGGGTAAATTGTCATAAAATTTACTAAAATTGGGAAGCCTAGGGAAGGATATATTAAATTTAAGATACCATTTTGTTATTAAGTATAGTTTTGTTATTAAGTATAGTTTTTCAGAAGAGTGTTCAGTATTAAGGTACTCAATACCAATTAAGATCATTGGAGGAATCAGATAAAAGATACAGATTTTGTAGATGCCAGCAAATAGATGATCCTTAATACCATTGGGGGACCAGAGAGTTAATCAATCACCAATGGTCAATGAGTTCATCAATCATGTCTATGGAATAAAGCCTCCATAAAAACCCAAAAGGACTGGGTTTGGAGAACTGGGTTGGTGACCACATGGAGAATGGTATGCCTAGCTAGAGAGAGCTTGGAAACCCCACCTATTCTCTGTACCTTGCATCTCTTCCATCTGGCTGTTCCTGAGTTCTATCCTTTTATAGTAACCAGTAATCCAGTAAGTAAAATGTTTCTGTGAGTTTTATGAGCCACTCTAGCAAATTAATTGAACTTAAGGAGGAGGTCATGGGAACCTCTGGTTTATTGCTAGTTGGTCAGAAGCACAGGTAACCTGGGGCTTGAAATGGGGTAGGAGGCAGTCTTGTAGGACAGAACGAGTATGTTTCCAGATAAACAGTGTCAGAACTGAGTTGAATTATAGAATGCCCAGCTGGTATCTGAATTGCTGGTTGTTGATGTGTTCCAGAAACCTAAAAGAAAATGATTAACAAAACCTATTTTCTTAGGTGACATTTTCTAATTATGGACCCTATGACTCAGCATCTACAAGTCAATAAATATGATGTACCACATTTACAAAATGAAGGATAAACATCATGACCATCTCAATAGGTACAGAGAAAGCATTTGACAAAATTCAACATTCTTCCATGATAAAAACTCTCAACAAACAATATACACAGAAAATATCTTAACATAATAAAGACCATAAATAACAAGCCCACAGCTAACATCATACTCAATAGTGAAAAGCATTCTCTAAGATCAGAAACAAGATAAGCATTTCACTCTTGCCACTTTTACTCAATATAGTACTAGAAGTCCCAGTCAGAGAAATCAGGCAAGAAAAAGAAATAAAAGGCATCCAAATCAGAAAAAAACCAACTAAGCTTCTGCCTTCAGCTCAGATCATGACCTTGGGGTCTTGGGAGCAAGGCCAGAAGTAGGGCTCCCAGCTCAGCGGGGAGTCTGCTTCTCCCTCTGCCCCTACCTCTGCTCAAGCATTCTCTCTCTCTCAAATAAATAAAATCTTAAAAAAAAAAAAAAAAGGAGAAGAAGAAACTGAGGAAGGATATTAGAAAGTCTCACATTTCATTAAAAACCATCTGGAAGAAACGTAGAGCACAACAGAGAAGCATTTAAAAAAAGATCAATATACAAAAATCAGCTGGGTTTCCATATGCTAATGATGAATTATTAGAAAGAGAAACTAAGAAAACAGTCCCATTTATGACCGTATCAAAAAATAAAATAAAACACTTAGGAACATATTTAACCAAGGAGGTGAAAGATCAGTACGCTGAAAACCATAAAACACTGATGAAAGAAATAGAAAATGACACAAATAAGTGGAAAGATATTTCATGTTTTTGGATTGAAAAATTAATATTGTTAAAAATGTTCATACTACCTTAAGTGATTTATCGATTCAATTATATACCTATCAAAATTCCAATGGTATTTTTCACAGAAATAGAAAACATGATCCTAAAATTTGTATGGAACCACAAAAGACCTCCATTAGCCAAACAATCTTGAGAAAGAAGAACAAAGCCTGAGGCATCATGTTACCTAATGTAAAACTATATTATGAAGCTGTAGTATTCAAAACAGTATAGTATTGCTATAAAAATAGACACACAGATCAATGGAAAAGAATAGAGCCTTGAAATAAGTCCATGCATATATGTTCAATTAATTTTATAATAAAACCAAAAATATGCAATGTAAATGCAATGGTACTTTCATCAATAAAAAGAAATCAGAAAATAGGACAGCCAAAAATAAAAGAATGAACCTGGACCACTATCTTACACTACACAAAAAAGTCAACTCCAAATGGATTAAATACTTGAATATAAGACCTAAAACGACAAATCTCCTAGAAGAAAACATCAGGGGTAAGCTCTTTGATACTGGTTTTAGCAATGATTTTTTTGATTTGACACCAAAAGCAAAGGCACCAAAAGAAAAATAAACAAGTAGGACTACATCAAACAAAAAAGCTTCTGCACAGCAGAAGAAGCCACCAATCAATCAATCAATCAATCAATGGGCAACACATGAAATGGGAGAAAATATCTGCAAACCACCTATCTGGTAAGGGGTTAATATCTAAAATATACAAGGAACTCCTACAACATGATACGAAAGGGGGAAAAAAAAAAAGGACAACCTAATTAAAAATCAGGCAAAGGACCTGAATAGCCTTTTTCCTAACAGCCAAAAGATACATGAAAAAGTTCTCAACATCACTAATCATGAGGGAAATGCAAATCCAAACTACAATGAACTATACCTCACACCTGTTACCTCATTAATCCGTACAACATCGATTGAAATGTATACTACTTGTCAATATTGTGCATGAGAAACTCAGAGAAATTAAGCCTTTGGCCTCAAATTACATGAGTTTTACCATTAATTTGTGTAACACTCAAGCCCACGTCCTTATCATTACAGTACAGTATGATTTTCCAACCCTCCACACATTGTTTGACCAAAAGTAGGTGCTAAATAAACATTTCTTACATGAATAAAAAATAAGCATATAAAATTAATGAGTTGATTGCTCTACATGATATACTAAAATGAAAAGAAATTACAATCGTTGTCCCACTCATTAGTTTAACCTGTAGAATGGACATTGAAGAACTTTCAGAAACGTCATTATTACCCTAGTTTCATATAAAACTCTCCCTCTCTCTGTATATATCTACTTGCCTTCACATAGGAGTGAAGCTGCCCTGAGCTGCCATGAAGCGTTCATTCATGCTTTATTCTTTTTCTTCATACAAAGTGACCTCTAAGCACAAGCCTTCTTGTGTCTCATGTGATGCAAACTACATCAGTGCACTGGAATGTCCTGAGCATCTGAGATGTTCAGGATCAAATAGTTCGATTTGTTCACAGTTTCTTGTGAAAAACCTGCCTGGGGTTATTTAATTCCAGGTGTCTCCCTGAAGAAGAAGAAGGAAAAAATAGTGCTAAGGACTTCACCTTGCAGTAACTTAATATTAAATTTAAAAAGTGAGGTGGTAAGAATCATTACTTCCTTTGAGACACCAATGAAAAAGTACTAAAATACTCTGATCAATTTAGGAAAGAGGTCCCTGCTTTTACCCCTGTATGATTATTTTCTTCATAGGTAATATCTTTTAGTAAGGCAAAACTTACTTGGAAAATTCCACAGGACACAGTCAAACAAACTCTTGATGTTGATACTTTCCTAAGGGCTAAAGGCAATCCTAGCCCAACACCCCAGGAACCTGTAAATCTATTTTAACGTACAAAAATTTCTTTAGAAGCTTCCTTTATCTCTACCACCCCCCCAAGATACAAGTTGGCAATCATCTCCTGAGCATATACCCCACCAATACACATCAGAAAGGTCTCACGATTCAGGTTTTATTAGACAATCAATAAACAATAGCTAGCCCCCTCAGAGTTGTGGGAAATTTGCTTCCAAACTTTCATGAAGACTTATGCTATCTTAACCCCCTCCCAACCTGAAATTATATATCGGGCCACTCCTCATGACTCCAGCGCAGCTCTTTCTGCCCACGGGTCCTAACCCCACGCTTTAATAAAACCACCTTCATGCACCAAAGACATCTCAAGAACTCTTTCTTGGCTGTCGGCTTTGAACCCTAACATCTTTCCTACATCAACCTCAAGTTCCATTCTGACAATTCACCATATCAGTTTAAACTCAATAGTGTTATATACATTAGATTTTTTTTTTTTCCCTTTGTAGACAAGCTGTAAATTACTTAGGGTAATGCGTGTATCCTCAGTGATGGGAGCCAAAATAAGACACAGAAGACTGAAGGCCTTAACCCAAGTAAGTAAATAAGTATCAGAGCACAGATTCGAATAAAAGTCTTCCAACTGTAAATCTGCTTTTAACTCATTATACTCCTCTGTCTCAATGTAAGCAAGAAAGATTATTGTTACAGCCAGTAATACAAATGGGTAACAACTCCTTTTCTTTCTCCCAATGTAGCAGGTAGCAGAAAAAATAAATGTTTCCATCCAGAGTATCCAGTTATAAAGGAAACTCGTTGCCATTAAGAGCAGCAAAAATATACATTATTCACATGCATTTAGCATTAGCTCCATGCATAAGAAGCAGTTTTTATTCAGTATAAACTACTGGTTCTGGGATGTTTCCTAAGAACATATGCTACCTTCTGAAAACAGAATTACTCTGAACTAACAGTATGATCCTTCTACTTAAAAGAAGACTTGTTTCTAAAGAAGCCTGTGACATTTAAAGAAAAAGTAGACATTGGTATTAATTGGATCTGGCACAGCTTGATCACTGTTGTGGAAAATATAGCATCCAATTCTCTTCCAGGTGAGGCATCTAAAGCTAGGGACACAATACTATGGAGAAAGTTCACAATGGATCCAAAGGAGTTAGTATAAATAGTTTGAGAACACAAGACTTAATTTTGTACTTTTGTCATGGCCACTGATCACATGCTAACGTGAATATTCAAATACTCTGTCATATAAGAAATATACATAAAATCCAATTAAGCCATCATCAAGAAAGAAAGAAAACTGATGTAATGCTGATAAGTGTTGAAACTCTGTAAGAAGCACATAAGGGTTCATTTTACTATTGTCTTGACTTTTTATGTATGTTTGAAGTTTTGCACAATAAAAAATTTTTTAAAAAGTTCTCTGGGGGCACCTGAATGGCTCAGTCAGTTGATTGGCTACCTTTGGCTCAGGTCATGATCCCGGAGTCCTGGGATGGAGCCCCACGGTGGGCTCCCTGCTTAGTGGAGAACCTGTTTCTCCCTTTCCCTCTGCCTGCCTCTCTGCCTATTTGTGTTCTGTCAAATAAGTTAAAAAAAAAAAAGAAAGAAAAGAAAAAAAAAGTTATCTGAATCCTCAAAGTCCATTGTCCAACTGCAAATCTATTATTTAGAAAATATTTTAAGAGGTAAAAAAGTTGAAGAAAAATAGAAGAAAAAAACAAGATAGGATAAGAAAATACTTCAATTGCTAAAAAGAGAATTCAGGAAACTCTCTTAGATACAGAAATGTCATTTTTAAAAAGATGTTTACTTATATGCCGCTCTTATATTTCTTTTCGGAGGATTTGTTGCTTTAGATAACATTTATAGCACAAAATCTTCTACAGAGGCTGTTACAATGTTGTAGCTGAAGTTCACTATGTGGTTCATGCTTAAATTGTCTTAACGGTGCCCATTGTCCTAAAAAAGATAGTAGCAGGTAAAAAATGGAAGTTTAAGAAACCTGCCAATCTGTGAAATTATTTTTGTCAATTTCTTTGTTCTCAAAAGCTAAAGTTTATTTTCTTAAATATCACTGTGACTACTAGCAACTGCTGAGATGAAAAATGAAATGAGCTCTTAGATTGGACACAAAGGGGTGGACCCAGTATTTATCTCCAGATTCGCTGATTTCTGTTTGACAGTAACATCATATTAGACCATAGACAAGCTGGTTGTGTGATTAGAAGTGAGTCTCTTAAACTCTGATTCTTTTTTTTTTTCCCTTCCTCATCAGTAAATGGAATTAATAGTGTCTGGCTCTGCATGTTTCCAAGCTAGTTGAAATAATAAATTGAAGGAAAATGGAATCCTGGCAAGGATCAAATAAGACAGCTTATGAGAATACAAACTATAATTTGTTGAACATCTAAAATACCCCCAACATTTTACAGAAATCTCTGATCTTTCCACCAGTCCTCTGGATTGATATTTGCAAACGCCACTTTGCGGATAAGACACCAAATTCCATAGGATTTTCAGGTAATAATACAGCGAATAATTACTGGACCTGAAATAAAGCCCCTGACCTTATCTCTGAGAATCTCCTCACCCTTCCATGTTGTCTCCCATGAAACAGGGAGGAAATTCCCAAAGTACAAGTACGTTCTACTACCTGCAAACTTCTTTGTTAAAGGATTTGAGGCAAGGACAGAAAATCACTCATCAGAGGTAACAAAGAAAACACAATCTCCATCCCTTGTTCTCTCGTTTCTTCTTGTGTCTTCTTCATGATTCAAAACAATGCAAAGTACTGAAAGACTATTTTGAACCTTGAATAAGAAACCAGGAGGAAAACAATCCCCAGGCCATTTAGTATCCCTATTTATGCAACACGGAATGCCAATTAAGTTCCCCCCCAAGCAATCCCAAAGGTAGTTATTTAGTTGTAATTTTGTTGAGTTGTTAGCAGACTTCTTTGTGCCATTTGCTTCTTAAATGAAGAGACTGCATCAACAGTTCAGCCAAATGGCAAACGGGGTTGCAGTTCATTTGAATCAGAGAGGCAGGGGACCTCTAGCACATTTAAAACCCCCATTTGAATTTTTATTACTTAAATTCACAATCCTTTGAACACAGTCATAAATCAGCAGTACTAGGGAGCCACCTGCTGGAACTCCTGGCTGGATTCTGCTGCCTTGTTTCTGTGATGTATAATTCACATAATATTAATTCAATTATGAATATGTCAAATTCAGGATTCTTTGCCCTAAATATATACATCTCTCACAAGAACTTTCAAACTAGACTTGGTAATGACAAAGATGGCATTATTACAAAAGAAGACAGAAGTCTGAAATAGGAAAAGAAATAAATATTCATGGAACATTAACATGTGATTGAAATGTGAAAATACAAGAGTTAACAGAGGAGTTCCAACAACAGCAGCAGGATTATGAAAATTAGGTTATCTACTGCTTTAAGACTGCTTTTCTTTAATTTGTCAAGGATGTTCTGCCTAATAATTATTTTACCCAGATGCCATCCTTAAATGGCAACGTATTTAAATAATAATATTTTCATTAATATTAAAATGTATTTTTTAAAAACTGCTGGCATTATAGGAAAAACAGGAGATCTAATTTGGGCTCGAGTGATGTAAATTTTATTTCTTTCTTTTTCTAAACTGTCTGTCTAAAATCGGTCTCTTAAAATTTATTATCTACAATTCTGAGTCTGATAAATGAAAACTTTTAGCTAAAAGATTGTGTTATATGAAAGTCTAAGCTAAATATAGCTACCAATTCTCTTGCCTTAGCTATACTCTGTGTATTTTGAACATGAAAGAAATATTCCTTGATAATGCTTTTATGTTGCCTAAGGGTCATATGCTCTCCGTGTATAGCATAGAAACTAAATATAAACAACATATGAAAGACTGATCTGAATGTGAACTATATCCAAGACATAGCTCAGAGTTATTTTCCTTACTGATTCGCTATTATCAACCTATTATCACTTTCTTTATTCTCTAAAGGAGAGCATGTATAAAAATTTCATCTAATTGAGGATTCCTGTTGATCAAAGCTATGATTTTACTTCTACACAAGCATTTTCATGATAATAGGACTTTAGCAAAATGAGTGTGCTGTGTTAATTCTGTAACTCCTCTGTTAGACTGACAGTGTATGATAAGTCCTGCACCAAACGCAGTTGCCTTATTCTAAAGAATTTGCTTTAACTTACATGGGTAAATCCTTGCCAACTTTCCTTGGCATACATCGCTAAATCCTTGCCAAAAGCCCTTCAGAATACATCAAGCCATTTGCCTTAATCTGTTTGATACCAACAACCTGGAAAGATGTGATTCTTACTGTCTTCACTCTACAGGCAAATAAGTGAAATTCAGAAGAGTTAACTAAATTGTGCCCCCACCACATCCTAGTAAATGCCTAAGGAAAGATTCAAGTTCCTGACAAGACCTTATTGGGTATGGTTCTTAAAAAGAGCAAAACACTTTTCTATATGTTTATATTGCACTCTTGTCTTCATGATATCAAATCTGACATATCTGCTTTATTTCTCTCCAAAGTCTGTAAGCTTATCCAAACCATATAAACTTTTTTCTTTTTAAAAATTCTCAGAAGTTGGCATAAAACTTGGTATTCGTAGAAGAGGATACATGAATGCTAACTGAATGAATATTTGTTGAAAGAGATTCTATTTACCCAAATGACATAAATGCAATCTTATATTTAGTTTTGTTCATACTTCATAGAATCTAGTAGTTTAAAATGAGGATGGAAAGAGGGGATGATACTCACTGAGGCCTTATATGTCAGGCCTTACAACCACACCTTCAGTTCAAGATTGCAGGGAACAAAGAAACAGAGAAACAAAGTGTTTTAAGTCAACCAAAGCACCCTCAATGCTGTCTCAATTTTCCTATCATCTTCTTTGATGACTGTATTCACTTTCATAGCCCTATCAATCACCTCTATGAAAGTGACTACCAAATTTACATGTATAATTCCTCAATATCTCATAGTCTTAACTGTATTTGCAACTGTCTTGGCTATTCTCAAGAAATACTTGTGGAATGACTATTTGAATAAATAACCTACTAAGTGCCAGGCACTGGACTCAGTTCTAGATATCTATTCTAAATTAAACAGTCTATTTCTGTCTGCAGAGATTCCCAGGTTAATAAAGAGTTAAGCAGTACAGAGATGTTTGACATCCCTAATTATCAGCAAAATGCAAATCTAAACCACAAGATATATGAGATGCCACCCCACACCTGTCAGAATGGCTAAAATCAAAATGACAAGAAATATCAAGTGTTGGTGAGGATGTGGATGAAAAGAAACCCTCATCAGGGCACCTGGGTGGCTCAGTCAGTTAAGTGTCTGCCTTGATTTCAGCTCAGGTCATGATTTCAGGGTTGTGACACTGAGCCTTGCATCAGGCTTGCATCCATGTCTACCATGGAGCCTGCATAAGGTTCTCTCTCTTCTCCCCTTTTCCCCTTCTCCCTCTCTCCCTGTCTTACAAAAAAGGGGGGACAACGCTCATACACTGTTGGTGGAAATGTAAATTGATGCAGCCACTGGGGAGGTTCTTCAAAAAAAACTAAAAATAGAAATACCATATGATCTGAAAATTCCACTGCTGCGTATTTACCCACAGAAAATAAAAACCCTAATATGAAAAGATAAATGCATTCCTACATTGACTGCAGCATTATTTACCATAACCAAGCAGCTACCATAACCATGGAAGCAGCCTCGGTGTCCAGCAATAGACAAATGCAAAAGGAGATGTGAGATATATAGAGATAGATAGATAAATAGATAGATAGATAGATATAGATATAGATATAGATATAGATATGATAGAATACTGTGCAGCCATTAAAAAAAAAAGAATGATATGGTGTCATTTGAGATGACACAGATGGACCTAGAGGAAATAAGTCAGCACATACCATATGATTTCATTCATCAGTCAGATCTTTAAGAGAGAGGAAAAGAGAAAAAAAAAAAAGAATAAACAAAGAAAAAGCAGAACGAAACCTATAAGACCTATAAGAACCTGTAAGAGTATGAACTGATGGCTGCCAGAGGAGAGGGCTGGGTAAAATGAGTGAAAGGGAACAGAGCTACAGGCTTCCAGTTATGGATTGAACCATTCAGAAAAATAAAGGCACAGCGTAAGGAATAGGGTGGGAGAGATGGTAGCTACACTCGTGAACGTGACATAATGTATAAACATGTCCAATCACTATGTTGTACACCTGAAACCAATGCAACACTGTGTGTCGACTATACTCAAATAAAAAACAAATAAAACAAAAAGTTAAGCAAGACATGTTATGAAATCCACAAACAGAGGTTAGTAATAGGGTGACCAGGGAAGGAATCCCTGAGGAGTTGAAAAAAAAATTAAGCTGAGGCTTGAAAGATGCAAAAGAGTTAACCCTGCAAAGAGTGGGAACAAAAGTGGTCCAAAGAGCAGGGAGAACACACTGGAAGGCACTCAGGCAGGAAAGGCTGCTGCGAATTTTAAGAACTGAAAGTTTGCCTGGCTGCCTGAACATAATTGGAAGCTCTTAGGGGTTTCAAATAGAGCATGGAAACATCCTGCTTTGTGATTTAAAAGATACTATTCTGACTGTGACGTGAGGAAGAGATGGGGACCGAGCAAAAACAGAAGTAGTAAGAATCATCAGAGACTTTCTCAGGACTTCGAGCATGATGTAACTGTGCTTAGGACCAAAGGGCTAGAGGTACAGATGGAGGCAAGCAGAGAAATCAGAAACATATTGAGAAAACATATTGACAGGCTGAAGAAAATAAACATGTTAGGCTTCTACTTTGAACAACTTTTGAGATGGTAAGAGATCTCTACTTCAGGTTCTTCCTGGCAACAGTTTGGTGTGAATATACACCAGCAATAATACTCAGTATAGTGGTAAAAGAGGAGAAATCAGTTCTAGGGGGGAAAGGAAGGGGAAGATTTGGGACATGATAAATTTAAGAGACATGGGAGGAATTTAAAGCAGATGGTACACTATTTCCTGCAGCACGCTCTGGCTTTCTCATCTAGGATCTTAACACTCCCATGTTTTCACTCATTAATTCTACCTGAACTCCAAATTCCATCCCATATGCTTAGGGAGGAAAAGAAGGGTGTAGTGCATTTCCCCAACCTCTCCTTTCCATAAATGTGTCCATAAACTGTGTGTGTACTTCCAGCCTATAATCTGTAAAGATCTTACAGGCAGGAGTGTGCCTTTCTCTTCTTGGTATCCACAAGAGCAGTAGGAGCCCAGGAAACCCTCATTGAATATAACTGAATGAAATACAGTTTTTATAAAAGAAGAATATTGTAACTCTTTCTTTTTCTTAATAACGAATTGTGTATTTTCTTAGTAAAAAGAAGTGTTGAGATAATGCTCCACGAGGGCAAACAGTTCATGTGTTTGTATCTTTCTGGAATGCCTCTAATCTATGGCATTCTATCAACTCCCACTTCGGTTTTAACAAAGCCAATCTCTTTTGGAAAATTTCCATTCACCAGCACAGGGATCAGCCCACTGTAGCCCATGCCTTGGGCCAAAGTTAGCATACCGATGCCAAATCTGGTCACGCCCATTTGTTGCAGCTTCTCCGCTATCATGGCAAAGGTCAGAAGTGGCTACCGGAACTGTATGAGCTTCAAAGCCAAAAATACTTACTATCCGGACCTTGCACCCATGGAATGCTTTGAAGATCTCTTCTTCAGGTTCTTTCTTGGAACACTTTGATAAGAATATACCTAGGCAATCATGTATACCGAAACCTTACAATCTGCCACCATTTCACAGAAGTGACAAGTGATGAGTGGGATCAGAGATGAACAACATGAAGAGGCAATGGAATCCAGAACAAGGATTCACAGGTTAAGGGATTTCATAAGGGTTAAGAATCAGTAAGAGGACGCAAAACAAAGAATTGCCTGGGTCAGTACATACTAATCAAGTCACCTTAAATTTCTTGGGCTCCTACTTCACTCAACTGTAGTCAACTCTGAGGCCATATCCCTGACTCTCTTACCCCATTTTATTCTTTTTCTTTTTTGAGTGTAGTTCACACACAATGTTGTATTAGTTTCAGATGTACAACATAGTGATTCAGTTTCTCTATACGTTATGCCGTGTGCACCACAAGGAGAGCTACCATTTATCACCATATAATGCTATTGAGTATATTCCCCTTGCTGTGTCTTTTATTCCTGGGACTTATTCATTCCATAACCATCTTTTCCTCACTTTAGAGAGTTGTTCTCACATTCTTAAAGGCTTAGCTTGAATTCTACCTGCCCCATGGACCTCTTTTAAAATCTATCTATTCAACAGAACTAGGCATGGTAGATCATACATGGATTTCTAGAACATTTTTCTTATGGCACTTATCTTTTTTTTAAAAGATTTTATTTATTTATTTGACAGAGAGAGAGATCACAAGTAGGTAGAGAGGCAGACAGAGAGAGAAGGGGAAGCAGGCTCCATGGTGAGCAGAGAGCCCAATGTGGGGCTCGATCCCCAGACCCTGAGATCATGACCTGAGCCGAAGGCAGAGGCTCAGCCCAATGACCCACCCAGGTGTCCCTGGAACTTATCATTTAATACTTATTTATTTCCCTACTGAATTATAATCTTTTGAAGGTCGGTTTTTTCCTTAGAATTGAAAAAATTTAACTGAAATTAATTCATGTTAAGATATGAATGCACTAAAATTGGCTGACAAGATTTTAGAATATGCATTCCCTGAGAGATTGAATATGTAAATGAACAAGGCCAGACATATATGACAATAAAACTCTGATCCATAAACTCTGTAGCAACCAGCCAAAACACAGTCTCTGCAGCAATTTGCCAGCCAAGACTTGGCAAATGACTGCCAGCTTCACTAAATTTTGCTCAAGTTTCTACCTCAGAACCAACCAAAAAGGCTCTATATGCATTATAGACCAATCAGGTAGGGTGTCCTACTTCTACTTAGCCTGACACCATTTTCCCCATGTCAGCAACCACTAACAAAACCACATGTTAACAGCTTCTCTCCTGTTTTCACTCTTTTTTTTTTCACTCTTGCCTGTCTTTGAGTCTCTTACAAACATTAAGAGCTTGCGTAGCAAACATGAAATGGCTTCCATTTCCTCTCATTTAAGTTGTATTCAATTTATTTCCATAACTTCATCCAGACTTTTCTTCCACCTTTAGAGATAAAGCAATGGAGGTCAAGCTTCAACCAGACCAGTCTGGGAGGCCACCATAGTCTTCCATCTGCTGGTTTGACCCTGCTTGCTATTGACTCAAAGTAGAAATACTAGGCCTAGGGTTAAGAGGTATTGATTTCAAAATAGTGTGCCTTCAAGACCAGTTGGAGATTTTCACAGAGCATGGGACTTCAAGATTCATTGATTGTTTTAGCACATCAAGGTACAGTCTATGAATCATGGCTTAAAGTTGGCTCTCTTCAGTTCAATATATTTACCTCTTTGTCAACCCCTGCAGGTTTAGCCTTCAGTCTTGCCCAAGGACACTCAACCTCAGGCACAGAGTTGCTCAGATTTGTCCTAACTTGCACTTTAATTCCTTGTCTGACTGTGGCCTCACTCCAACTTTAATTCACACCATGGACAAGACTTAAGTGATCTTCTAAAATCTTTCTGTTACTAACCTGGGCTAAAACCCTAATATTGGGCATTATTCTTCAGCATCAGCATGACTCATCTTTGTTATCCGGCCATATTCTGAAGACTGAAATGGGACAAGGACCAGCAGATAGGGCATTACCAAAACCAAATGAGGGACACATACCTTGGACCATGGAATTGAATGTGAAGAGATCAGCAAAGAGCACGTTTCATCAAGAAAAAATTAAAGAAGCTGCTCTCTACTCATAAAAGTAGAATGAGATCTGATCCACTTGGACCCTTGGCTGTCCCACCCGCATATAAATAATATCCTCTCATAATAATCCAAAGGCCCATTAAAGAAATGACACTATAACTGACCAAGTAAAACAGAACTCTCAGAGATATATGTAATATGTTAACCAACCTGTGAAACATAAGTTGTGGTTCTAGTTGAGACAATAGAGAAATAGAAATGATATCAAAATGTTGTTGAGCTGTAACATATTTCATGGAGGGAACATCACAACTGTCATGTTGGAGGTGTGTGTATCCACTCCACTAATCATTTTAGTCATATTTTACCTATGCATGAATAGATACAGCATGATTAACCTGCTGATTTCAATGGTAAAACCAGCCTTGGAAAGGGAAAAATGTCAGTCAAAGAGTTAGATGTGAATTGTTTAGTCAAGAGCCAATAGCCTTTTGGGTTACCTGGGTGGCTCAGTCAGATAAGTGACCAAGTCTTGATATCAGCTCAGGTCGTGATCTCAAGGTCGTGAGATCAAGGCCCACATTGGGTTCTGTGCTGGGCGTAGAGCCTGATTAATATTCTCTCTCTCCTTCTCACTCTACCATGCCCTCCTCCCGCTTTGCCCTCTCTCTCTCTCAAAAAAAAAAATTAAAAAAAAAAAAGCCAATAGGCTTTAGCAACCAAACCCTAACACTTAACTGGGTAGAGTCTTTGCAAAATAAATAGTAGGTTAAGAATGCCAATATTCCCATTTTCCCACATTTTATTTACTTAAGTCTATATTATATCAAATAGTGTGTTGTGGGGGAGAGATGAATGGCTCAGGACTGTATGGGAAAAGAAAGATTAAGCTCTTTAGCCTTGGACAACTGAAAATCATCAATACAATATCAAAATACAGATACAATAATAATACTCAAAGAGATAATTTGAAGATACTATTTACTCTGTTGATATGTAGCCTCTAAATCTAGACAGAGACAATTATAATAAGCAAGTAAAATATTTTATCACCTTTAGGAGCCATAAGTCTGAGAGCATACAGTCCAAGCCACAAATAACAAATAATTTAAGTCCATATGCTCCCAGTGGTGGAGGGACTGAATGTCTTGAAAAGGAGATGATGATACAATTTGTGTGTTGATATATAGACCAAGAACTCATAAAAATTTATCCCAAGTGAACTAGTAGATTGAGGTCTGAAACCATGTCACTTGAAGAACACAGGTAAGACTTTCAGTTAAGACATGCAAACTCCGAAATGCTAAGGATGCGTTTGTGCTTTCTTTGGTGGGCAGGCTGTGACTACATCAGTGCAGGAGACCTTCATTACCACACATTCTCTTCATTGCTACTCTTGATGAAATGTCTGAAATTCTACATTGCAGATTAGGTCATTTGTACCTTAAAGAGTGTTCTACTAAATATGTACACATTTGACATCTCATCAACTTATAATACCATTTGGAGACATGATCCTAAAAAAGATAAGTAGAAATTTAAGAAAACAACTCAAAGCTTTATGATAAAATGTTAATTAGCTTTTAAAAATAATGAAAATTAGGAACAATAAAAATATCCATTGATATGAGAATTAGTTTTAAAATTATTTATGTTCACATGATGAACTCTTATGAAGTCCTTAATTGTTGAAGAACACTTAATCACAAGATTAAATTCTCTCCATATAATTTAAAATGAGAAAGCAATATTAAAATTAATATGCAGAATAATCATGTATAAAATATCTATGTTTTTATTTCCTCATATCCAAAGTAAAAGAAACCAAATAGTGACATAAAATTTATTATTTTGATGCCGAGGGTTGACAAATAACTTTATTTTCTTCATTATTTTATGTATTTTCCAATTTTTATAGTAGGTATATCATTATTTTAAAAGAATAATAATTATAATTAGATAAATATGAGAATATATATCCAGACACCCCAGGGAGCGATAATACCTCTAGCTATTTTTAGTTAACACATTAGAGAAGATTATGACAATTAGCGAAGCATGGGGATGTGGAAGAAGGCACAGAGAAAGTGAAGTAGATGCATGGAAGACTCAATTCAATTAAAGAAATAATTATCTCTTACAAGTTTGTAATGCTTTACCTTTTACAAAGTATTTTCACATACTTAATTCCATGAGGGCGCTTTCTAGTGCAACATACAGTCAAAGGCAGACACAAAAGGCTGTCTGTTATTTTAAATGCCTAGGAAGACGTACCTACCTTCTAGCCCCAAAACTGACTTTTTATAACCAGGGAATAACCATAGTTTTTAGTGCAAAGAATTTAGAAAGCATCCCCAGTAAAATACAACAAATGCAGACACATTATTGTTCTTCATTCTCGACCCTAGGATTGTGACATGTTCTCTTGGCTCCTTGTTAAAGACCAGCCTGCCCAGAATACTGACCAGTATCCCCATGACTGCAGCTAACTCCCTCCTGGCCTTGCTTTCCCAAGGCATGCCTTACTGAAATCTACCACCCCTACCTGTCTTTCCCTTGACTGAAAGTGCAATGATACTATAAGCCTGAACTCAGCAACAAAGACCCTGGTTCCTGTTACATGAGCCCATTCCAGTTCTACAGACTCCATAAAAACTGTTGAAAAGAAACAGGTCAGAGTAGTCAGGATGAGGGTGGATAGCTTAATGTATCACCTCACCAGCAAAGCACCAGCTTCTGACTTCCTTTTCCTGGCTACACACTAGAGGCCTGATCTCAGGCCAGTGACAGTTGTGCGTCATTTACTGCTGAGCGAGCAGGAGCTTTGGAGCAAGGCTGATGTTGTAAGAAACACTCAGAGGGGACTTGCTCATTGGATATGTATCTTAATGCTGTATTACAATTCTTTTTAGTTAAAAAAAATGCATTTCCTGTTAAAGGACAGGTGACGGGGGTAATTTTGCTTTTGGAAACACACACACACACACACACACACACACACAGAAGAAAAGAGATCAAATATTACAGTGGAAGCAGAGGGACTAGAACATTCAGTAAGGCAGCAGCTCAGAAGACAATGGAAGAGTAACCTATGCTCCTGAATAGCAAACCTTCTGGCAAATACCTATGCACAAGTACAAGTTGGGATAGGTAACATAAACTTGTTATAAATACTAATCAATCAAGGTCAGCAGTGTTTAAATAACTTGTCCTAGTCTCTCAACAACTTGAAGAGATGTAACTGGTCCTTAAATGCAGATGATTTGCAATCCCATTCTGAACTTATTTAAGTCATCCCTGCTCAGAGAAACTGTTGGATTTCATGGATGATATGCTTGCTGTGGGTAAAACTCTATGTGTGTATGCCTTTGTGTGTATGTGTCAGGAGGTTGGATGCATAGATCCACCCATTTCCTAATGGTCGCTTGCACAGACAATGACAGGCATGAAAGATGGACATCATTATTGGGGAAAGAAAATAAAGTATGCACACAAGCTCTATAAATGGCAATGTACCATATACACCTGAACTATTGTGATTCTTGGTGCTACAGTCGCTACACAACGTGCTATAAGAAATTGGCTTGCTGTGCAAGTGAAATTCAGCACTCTCACATCATACCTTACCCCCAGTTAAGATGTATGGACTACAGCTGTAACCCTACCCTATTATCCTCATGACAGCCCTCCACTGTCCTTCCATGGCCCTGTCCTGAGGAGACATGGAGTCCAGGTCACTCATAACTACTGTATGTTCTCTGACTACCATATCTACAAGCCTGCTGGTGGAAGGAACATGACCGACTGGGGCCACTTCCAAGCCACGGTCTCTGAAGTCAATTACTCTCGTGGTGCTGCCTGGCAAATCCTTTGACTCCTTACCAGACACTCTTTTCCCTGTGTAGCAGCAACCAACTTCCGTATTCATTTCAGACCTCTCCCCACCTCCTCAGGCACCCTAAGCTGTTCTTCTTTTCTATATATTGACTTCACATGCATGCACAAAAGTCACTGGAGTCTCGAATTTCAGCCACCTTAAGGTTCAGTCTTCCCCTGGACCTACCAGATACTCTTGTTAATGTCACTTGAAAGCTGTCCCTTCTCTCCGCTAAAAATCATCACTTCCCTTCTCTGGTGAATAGCATTCTCCCCACCCCCACTTTCTCCCTCTTATTTTTCTAAGAACAGCTTTATTGAAATATAATTCACATACCATGCGGTCAAGCTACTTAAAGTGCACCGTGTGACGGTTTTTAGTATATTTATACAATTGTGCAACCACCACCACAGTGAATTTTAGAAAATGTTCACCCTTCTCCAAAAGAACCATACCCATTAGCAGTCACTCCCTATTATCCCAACCCACCCACTGCCAACCCCCAGGCCTGGGCAACCACTGATCCTCCTCTGTCTCTTACATGCATGCCTGTTTTGGACATTTCATGTAAATGGAGTCATATAATATTTGGAGGCCTCCCTCACTTCTCCCTCGGCCCCTGTACTTTTAATATCTCCTCCTCCACTTGTTCTCTCCCACCAGCATTTCACATGTTCGAATCGTGTCCATCTTTAAAACCAAACCAAACAAAATATAATTACCCATCAGCATCCCACCTCATTTTAGCTTCTGCACGATCTGTTTCCTTCCCAGCCAAGCTTTTTAAAAGAAATGTTTCTGGCTCTTCACATTCTCACCTCCCACTCCTCCTCAAACCACTGCCAGCTGTTCTCTGCCGAGGTCACCAGCAACTCGTTCTTGCTAAATTCAATGGGTTGCTGACTCCTACTCCTCCTTCAACTCTCAGATCCAGCATCGCTTCCTCTAGGAAGCCTTCCGTAACCCCTTACACCTGCATCAGGCCTTCCCACCTCGGCAGTATTGACATTTGGGGATGGATAATTCTCTGACAGAGGGGGATGTCCTGCATATTGGAGGAAGTCCTACATATTGCAGCATCTCTGGCCTCTGCCCACTAGAGGCCAGTAGCCATTCCCAGTCCCCAAACTGGGACAACCAAGTATGCTTCCATATATTGCCAAATGTTCCTAGGGAAGCAAAATCACTCCCTGACGGAGAACTGTCTGTCTAGATGATGTGTTTCCCCTGTATACTCTCGTATCACGCTTGATTTCTCTTTTCACAGTACTTACTGCATTGCATGTAGCGGTTTGTGGGCTCTTCTGTAACTCCAGCTGGACCAAGATTTATGTGGTAGAAACGATGATTATCTAGTTCATTCCAATGACCTCCTTACATGCCATCAATGCCAGGTTCATGGTAATTAATCAATACATATTTGTTCAATGAGTCAATGAGCACATGAATGAATGAATAGATATAGTGCTTTTTTGTCCTCCAGGGTCTCAGTAAACATTGGGAGGTCCCATGAAGAACTTACTATTATTTTCTCTATATATTTTCATTGTTGTTTGTTCTTGTTTGGTTTTGCTAGGATTACACCTTGTTAAGCAGTTTGTTTAGGGCCATTGGTAAAAATCATGACATCTGAATGAAAGGTTGTAAGTGGAAAGCAGGGTCAGAAAAGTATAAAGAGACCACTCTTGAATGCAACCCTATTATTTTTCATTGTCTTCTCGAGTTAGCCTTTAAAATCACAAGCCCATTTGTGGCTTGTGCATTATATTATTTGGCCTCAAAATTTCTCAGCAACTAGCTCTTATTGGTCCTATTTCCAGATTCTGTCGATCATCTCAGAATTCACTCATGTTACAAGTCCCCTCTAATACTGATTCTGTATTTCCCAAAGGGAAACAGTTCATAGTTATAGTCATTAGAATCATAAACTTTTGGAATAGGCTAATTGAACCACATTTTTATAGATGAGGAAATTAATATTCAGGGTTAAAGAGTGACATGTGAAAGGTGCAGTAATAATCTTTGAAGAACCAAATTGGAGTAAATATTTCATGATATTTCAAAAAGCATGATTTATCATCTTTAATAGTTCTCATTTGATGATCACTTACTACATTCCAGACTCTGCTGACTAAGACTCACAAGTACGCATGGTCTCTTTCCTTTATAACAACCTTATAATTTTTTTACCACCTTACAAAGGGAACAACACGAGGTCTATCCAACAGAGCTAAGTCTGTCTATACATCTCCATTACTCTGGACTACCTATGCTAGACACCACCGTTAAATATCTTTTTTTTTTAATTCCACCACATCTAGCACAATTTAAGGTCTGTAGTAGGTACTCCACGTTTAGTAAATGATCACATGTTATTTTAAGTGACACTGTAGGTTTCTAGTATGATAACAGATGGGTACAACCTAGAAACACAAAGGATATCAGTGTTATCGAAAAAAGGAAGAACTACAAGAACAGGTTCATGAGGGGAATTATGTAATGTCCTGGATGATTCTGAGACAGAAGCTGATAGGTCAGTAACAGTTCACCCTGGTCATGTAACTCATGGTTTTTAAGTGACATGGACCAGATTTACAATGCAGCATCTGGGCAGCATGCATGACCATGGCCCAAGTGACTTTATAGGATCACCTGTTTCATTGGGTTTGAATACCCAGTTGGATAGACTAAAAAATTATGCTAGTGGACAGCACAGTATGCTTATTACAGCATCTCCAATTTAAGCCATATGGCCTTAAAAATAAGTTGGATTGCAATAAAATAGTGATAAATATGAGCTATTCTGCAACATACACATTCTAAAGTACCCAAATCCTCTGGAACTAAAACTCCTCACGTTCAGTTTCCGATTTTGGCTGGAGAAAAATTACAGGAATCGCGGAAGGCATGCATCACAATTATGTGATGCTTCTGTTTTCCCAGTGACTCAGTGACTCATACGGTATGTTTGGGTCCCCTTCCTCCCTCAGTGCTGCTCCCATTCTGCTGCTGGTCCGCTGTGCTTGGGCTCCTACCCGTTTCTTGAACCAGTGTCTTGTTTGAGGTGACCGTAAGCAGCAATGACATTCGCTCTGTGCTGTGAGAACAAGGGCATTTGGGAGTTGTTTCCCTGATCTAAGAAAGGACTGTATTGTGCTCGCTTCGGCAGCACATATAAGAAGGGACTGTATTTCCTTTAGCGGAATAGAGATAAAATAACAGGTGAGATGCACTTATCATTTTCCTGGAAATTCTCATGTTCTACCGCTCACAACCGCCTACCAGCCAGTGAATTTACTCTCCTCCGGGTTCAATTCTATCTTTAGATAGAAGAACCATCAGAAGCACCATCAGTATCCACTCATTTTCAAAACATTTAACAACTGGTAGGCACAGTTACTGACTAATCAGGGACTGCTGATGAACAGCAGGTACAGACTTAACAGGGTCACCTGCTAGCCATCAGCCTTTCATACAAGATGGATAGACTTTTCCTCTAGTCTGATGTCTTTTCCAGCACCTGGGGCATCCACTCCCTGGGAAGAACTCTACTTATTACACAAACCACATCAAATACCCTAGAATTTACTCTTGCAATCCTTTTGAACAATAGTGAAATCAATCCAGATCCTAAGATATACCTCTCATGACCCACCACCATCTCCGAACACAGACGAAGTGCCTCCAGGTTCTGAAAGATGTGCCTTCAGGATCTTCCTATTCTTGACTCAGAAATTCACAATGGAGTCATCTCCAACTAGCCAAGGTTACAAGGTTACAAACGTATAATGTTACAAATGTTACAAATGTCACAAATGTATAATGCCAGGGACCAGCCCCAAACATAAAGGAACTAATTACCCATTCCAGTGAGTAGAAAGACATCCTGAGAGATGAGGCATACCATATCACCCAATTCCTAAGAGAAGAGCTAAAAGGAAGGACTTTTCCATCTTTGTTTGCAAAGGCCTGCACATGGAAAGCTAAGCATACTTGCCTACTCTCTGTTTACTCATGTGCTTTTTGAATTGTCTTGATTCCCTGTCTTGTTTTTGGAGTCAGTCACATAGAAATTTACCTAAGACTGATCATTGCTTCCAGTCATTTTTACATTTGAAAAGAATCATTCATAAATCAAGTCAACCATCTGTGGGCTTCTAAAGAGATCAGAGATGATTATTAATTCTGAATATCTACTACATGACTACAGCATAATAGACACTTCTCTCTTTTGGCCAATTAGGATACAGGTGTTTTAAGAAGGTGGTAGGATAGGAGTAGTCAGAGATGAATGGAATTAACTTGTGATTCTGCCAATAAATAAATTGTGCTCTTAGATAATTTAGCCTTGTAAAGCCTCAATTCCCTAAACTGTTAAATGGAGATTATTAAAAGCAGATACTTTATGGCGTTGTTGTGAGGTTCAACAAAATGTGTATAAGGCGTTGAGACTAGGGTTTAATGTAAGCACTCGAAAATGGTAGTTACTATCATTGTCTTTGGCTATTATAATAACATCTTGAGGTGAACCATTTTGCAGGTGAGGAAACAAGGACACATGGCGGTTAATAATTTCCAAAGTCATTGTAGAACATGATACAATAATAATGTGACTACCACTCTGATAAGGTTTGTAAACTACCTGAAGCTGGGATTCCCAAAAAGGATCCAAAACGTAGCTTGTATGACCATGCATTCCTGTACCCCAGAAACCCATACACAAAGCAGTCAGCTTGAAAGACAATGTTCATATGGATACATGAGTTCCAGAATGTGTGTTGATACAAGTAACATTATTTCATGGATAAAACCCCTACTGTTTTTGTTCTCTTACCCACTCTTCCAGAACTGCCCACCTTTTTTTTTTTTTTTTTTTTTTTTTACTTTCAGAACCAACTGGCAAGATGTTCTGGAAACAAGATGTTTCTTAGCAACATTTTGTTTATATATATAAAAACATAACCTTTACTGCCACCTACCAGAGAAGAGAGAGCCTTAGCATTTAAATGAAATATACTTATTGGATCTCTTGGTTTTTGTATATAGTCCTGTGTTTTTTTCTTTCTTTTAGGAAGAAGTGTCCTTCATGACAAAAAGTTCTTCCTCAGGGTTGTGGCTAATTGTACAGCATCACCTCTTAGGTCTGTGCATAGGTCTCAAAAGAAACATACCGGGTGAGATTTCTCTGTCTCTGCTGGTTTACAGAAGATCTCCCCACTCTACCCCTCTATCTTGCATCCTGTCAAATTAATCCCTTCTGCAGCTTTCATTACTTAGAGGACTTGTGCTTTCCCTAAAGAAATGTCACTGAACTCAGAAAGCTGTTTGGAAAAATCTGACAAAAAGATCAATACTTCTGGAGAATAACTGGCCTTCTTCATATGTCCATTATAGAAGAGAAGAGTTGGTTGTGGATGATCAAATCCCGTAGAGAGGACAGTTCTCTGACCCAAATAAAGTCATTCCCTGACCCAAACAAAGTAACTTGCAAGGGAGAACATGTACTAGGGGAGAAGGTAGGCTCAGAGAAACAGCAGACACTGATCATAGAGGTATTTGAGAGGTCCGAGTACTTATTTTCACAAAAGTTCCCCTTCGATTGCTTGTGTATTGGTTACAGTCCTCCAGAGAAATGGAATTAATGGGATATGGAAAAGAGAGAAAAAGAAAGAAGGGAAGGGAAGGGAGGGGAGGGGAGGGGAGGGGAGGGAAGGGAAGAGTGGGGAGGTGGAAGGGAAGGGAAGGGAAGGGAATTGTTTTAAGGAATTGGCTCACGCAGTTGTGGAAACTGGTAAGTCCACAATCTATAGGGCAGGCCAGCAGGCTGGAGATGCAGGGAAGAGTTAATGCTGCAGTCTTAAGTCTGAAAGTGATCTGGAAACAAAATTCCTTCTATGGGGTACCTCAATCCTTTCTCTTAAGGCCTTCCACTGGTTGGATGAGGCCTGACCACATTACGGACAGTAAACTGCATTACTCAAGATCTACTGATTTAAATATTAATCATATCTAAAAAATCCTTCACAGCAAATTCTGGGTGACTAAAAGCACTTGAGGCATCACTTAATTATGCTATGAAACATGTTATAAGATTATGACTGGACTTCTTTTTCATCTTGAGATAATAATAGATTTGTATGTTGTAAGAAGTAAGACAGAGAAATTCTATGTATCTTTTATCCATTTCCCAATGGGAACATTGCAAAACTATAGTCAGTATCAACCAGAATACTACCAGTGACAGTCAAGATACAGAACACTTCTTTACCACAAGGATCATTCACGTTTCCCTTTTATAGCCACTTCTATTTACCTCCTGTCCCTATTCCCTACTGGACTGTTGGTAAACACTGTTCTGTTCTTTATTTCTATAATTGTTGTCATTTCAGGAATGTTATATAAATGGAATTATATTAATTAACCTTTTGGGACTGACTTTATCATGCAGTGTATTTTTATGAAGATTTACAGAAGTTGTTGCATATATGGATAGTCTGTTACTTTTTATTGCTAAGTAGTACTCCAAGGTATGGCTTATTTAGCCATTCACCTGTTGAAGGATAATCTGGGTTATTTCCAGTTATGGCTATTACAAATAAAACTGATATAAACAGTTTTTCACAACTTTTCTTTGTTTGTTTGTTTCTCTAGGATAAATGCCAAAGGGTACAATTGTTGGGCCATATGATAGTTGCATATTTACTTGCTAAGAATAGTCAAACTTCTTTCCAGAATGACTACCACTTGACATTCTCTCTAGCAAGGTATGAAACATCCAATTTTTCTGCATCCTTGACATCATTTGGTATTTCCATTATTCTTTATTTTAACCATTCTGATAGGGCATAGAGATATCTTATAGTGTTTTTTATTTGCATTTCCTTAGTGGCTAATGATGTTGAACATCCTTTCATGAGTTTGTTGGATATCTGTATCTTATTCATTGAAATGGCTTCCCAAACCCTTTTTCAATTTTGTAATAGGGTTGTTTGATTTTTTCCATGTTGAATCTTGTGAGTTCTTTATATATACTAGTTACTAGTCCTTTGTTGAATATATGGTTTGCAGATCTTTTTCCCAAGACTCTGTCTTATCTTTCAGCCTCTTAACAAGGTCCTTCTCAGAGCAAAAGTTTTTGTTTTTATTTATAAAAGGCAAATCATTTTTAACAAAGTATGTTTTTGGCGTTAAGTATAAGAACTTTTTACCTAACCATGGATCTCAAATATTCCCTGTTTAGTTTTTTTTTTCCTAAAAGTTTTATAGCTTCTCTCTTGCAAATAAATAAATAAAATAAAACAAAACATAGAAGTTTTATAGCTTTACTTTTATATTTAAGTCTGTGATCCATTTTGGATTTCCTTTTTACATAAAATTATGAAGCTTCAGTCAAGGTTTTTTTGCTTGTTTGCTTTGTTTTGCCTACTGAGGTTCAGTTGCTCTGGGACCATTTGCTGAAAAAGCTCTATTTTCCTCCATTAAATTGCTTTTGTCCTTTTGTCAATAATCAGCAGGATATTTTTATGTAGATCTATTTCCAGTTTCTCTATTCTATTCCAGTGTGCTATGTGTCTGTCCCTCCACCAGTATCCATCTTGATTACTGTAGCTACATAGTAAGCCATAAAATCTGGCAGCTTTTTTCCTTCTACTTTATTCTTCTTTTCCAAAATTATTTTAGCTATGTTCCTTTGAATTTTCATATACATTTTAGAAAAATCTTACCTAATGTATAAAATTTCTTGCGGGATTTTGATAGTAATTGCATTGGACCTCTATGTCAGTTTGGAGGGAACTGATATTTAAAATGTTAAATCTCCCATTCCATGAACACAGTTTGTCTATTTGTTTATACTTTATATTTCTCTCATCAGTGTTTTGTAGCTTTCAGCACACAATTTTTATTTATGTTTTATTAGATTTATACCTAATTTCTTTCTTAAAAGGAAGAATACAATAACAACCTTTATTTCTTAAGGAGATCTGACTTTAATCATTCTTCTCTCTATGCTTCTATATAGTCAGTGTTGATTAGTTGGACTTTCTGGTAAAATTCTTAAAAATTATCTGTTTACCATTTAGAAACAGTATCCTCTGAATAGAACATGTTAAAAATTGTTCATATCACTGACATCATCAGAGAGACCAAAGTTGCAAATTAACTGGGTTTAGTGATGTCTATCCCTTTCCATTGTTCTCATAAGAGGGTGAGTTCCAACAGTTTTCCTGGATCCAAAAAGTTAGTTTTCTGAGTCCTACTTGCATGCCACACCAGATCTCAGTATTTTTCAAGGCTCCTGATGATGTCACCTTATGGTAGGACAGCATTCTGATAGAAAGCAGGGAAGTAGATGCAGAGCTTTTGACACCAGAAGTACAGATGACAGTGAAAAATGAGAATCTGAATGTTAGGGCTTCTGCTGGAATTAATTTGCAGCTCACAGTGTAAACTATTGATATGCAATGGCCTTGTGGCAGCACAAATATTTCATCGAGACCAAACAATGTGTAGATAATGTAGTTTGTTTCTAAATGAAAGCTATGCATTACAAATTAATTCTTCTGTCTGATTAATTGTTGAATTTTACTGTAGGTTTAGTGTTCTGTGGCATACATCCTGAGGTTTTATGTAAAGAAAGAATGCAAATCAAAGGACTGAGGATAAATCCTGTTTTGTTGTGCACGATACAAAACAAGTAAACCTATGAAACCCATGGTGAGATACTTAAACCTTATAAGCCTCAATTTTCCAGCCTGAGAAAGCAAAGGTACACCGAATAAACCAAATTACTGAAATAGATCAATGAACTCTAAAGTATTTCAGAAGGGAAAGAGGATTGAGGTCAGAATTTCTCTGGCCGAGGTGATCAACTTGTCCTGGTTTGGCCAGGATGTTCCTGGTTTCAACAAAGAAAGTCTCACTACCTAGGAAACCCCTCAGTGCTAAAGTGGAAGTCTCATGTCCCTGACAGTCCCAGGAAAACCAGAATGGTTACTCCTCCTAACCTCCAGTTCTCCCTCTTACTAACGTTGGGGTTTTAAATGACACTTGTTACTTGTTTGACTCTAGCTCCTCATCTACAGAAAGTAGACAGTACCTGTTCTATCCTCTCACAGGGTCACTGGGAAGAAGTGTGATCATGTAAATGGAATGTTTTGCACACAGTGGCACACAGTACAGATGTATGGGTCTACAACCACTGTACCTCACAACCACTCCACGCTGACAATATTTTTGTCCTGTGCTTTACTCAGTTGGGCTCTCTGGCAAAGAAACAGTCATGAAATGAAAAGCTTTGCCCAATGGCTCATCTCTTTCCAACCAGAACAATATTTTCTGCCATACTCTAGAGAACCCTTTAGCTAAGTACAAAATATCATCTACCCCCAAATGACGGCTAAATGTTGTTTACCCTCTAATCCCCTAATTCTATTCATCTGACATCACTTTATGGCTCCCTGGCAAATAGCACAGTTCAAGTGTATAAGCATAGGGTGTGGATTTGAATAATTGCATGTTTATGTTCAAGAAGAATATAATAAAATATTTACAAATCCAGTTCCCTTTCCAAGAGTAATACACTATTCTATGTTAAAGGCAATAGGCCACTTGCAGCTTGCCTTCTGCATTCTAATGATAGCATTTAGGAAAGAAATCACAGGGTTTTGGATAGAGGTTCTGTGCAAGTTTCTGGAATGTAGAGAGTTGAATGTAACATACCAGCAGATTTAAGCAAATTCATGAGGCTTCAAAGTTAATATCTGAAACACTGTCAAGTGCCAGATCTTTTGTTTCACTCTGTTAGTAAATGTAACAGATGGTTTGCAAACATGTTTGGGATCTGAAGGCTGACTGATCATGTCAGTCTGATAGAAATAGAATGCAGCCATTTACCACATCAGAATGTGAGAAAAGGAAAGCTTCAAAATTAAACCTTAAAAGAGAGCAACTTTCTCACTGGGGCTGACTAACAAGAGAGAACACTGAGTTTAAAACGTCTGTTACCTTATCACTAACTTCTGAGTTCTTTCCTTTTTCTGATGCCAATATGGAATATTAGAATAAGGATCTGTCACCTTCCAAAAAATAAATAAAAACCATATGTGAAACTTTGATGCAATAGTGAAATCACCATCATGGATAGAATCCCGTTGCCATGGGAATGGTTATACTCTCATGAAATTCAGTAACTCAACTTGTTCTCTGTGAATCCAGCTAAATGAGAGACAAAATTCTGCCTCTTTTCTCCAGTCTGCAAACGAGAACACTGTTAACCTTGCAGAAAAGGAATGTTAATAGCCAGGCTCTTCTATCTGCCTGACTTCCACCTCTACCCTTCCCATCACCGTGTGGAAGCATAATGTAGGTCAGTGAGGACCAGAGAGAGTAGCTGCTATTACTAAAAATGTATGTGATAACCTACTTAGCTTTATTCTTGCACCAGTTTAAGGAAAAGCCAGGGCAAGACAATTTCTCCAACTCAAAGCTCCAAAACGACAGGGTCAATGACAGGCTTATCGGGGGGTTGCAACTGGGAAGGTACACAAAAGCTCAAATCATTCCAGGAAAATCAGTGGTAAAGGATCATTGAAGAGTGGATGACTTCAAAATGGGATTCCTGGAAAATTATGGAGCACCTCAATAAACTGTACTTACCTTTTGTCTTCAACACATTTGAGGACCTCCTCTGTGCCAGACACCATGCTGGCTATAGAAGACAGAAATGAAGAGACAAGGTGTCAGCTCTCACACAGCTTAAAACCAACAGAGGGAAACAGATGGGAGAAAGAGCTCTCCGAGGTAGTCCCACTCGGCTGCTCCTGGCTACATTAATCAGGAATGCCATTTTGTAAATGTTCCCACAATAATCTCACATTACATATTCAGCTCTTCTATTACTGGACACTCCCAGTTGGAGCGACTGACATGCAAGTGGCTACAATGTACCCAGAGAAGCAAGGAACCCTCAGAGTACTCACTGAATATTCAGAGAAGCAAGGGTGAGAACCAAGGGTAAGGAAGGCAGTTCTGCAGATGAGAGACTGGGCATGGCATCCGAGTCCAAGCAAGGTAAGGAGAGCGCCCATGGGGAGGGTGACCAGTCCTATTGTGTCAGAGACGTGCTGCTCGAGGAGGGGATGTGAATCAAGTCATGAGAAATTAGACAAACCCACACTGAAGGACATGCCACAAAATAACTGGCTTGTCTATTCAAGAATGTCAAGGATATGGAAACCAAAGAGAGATAGAGGAACTGCTCCAAACAGAAGGATAGTAAGTGACCCAGTAACAAAATGACAAGAAATTTGAACAACTTGCTATTGTTATAAAGGACATTATCAGGACACTTGCTGACACTGGAATGGAATCTGAGGATGAGATGACTACACCAACATTAATTTTCTGCTTTGGTGGCTCTATTGTGATCATGTTGGAGAGTGCCTTCTTTGTAGGAAATATACACTACAGTATTGGGGTTGATAGGGCATCAGGTCAGTCTGTGCACTGCTGATGAAATTCAAACTCAGGTCGGTTAAGTCATTATACGACTGGTGGTTGAACTGGTTTTGAACCTATAGCTGTCTGATTCTTTTCACTGTACATCATCCTTGCTTCTCCTAACACCAAACTCCTCCCCCACATCCCGCCAAGGATGAGCTCCTCAGCTTACTGGGGTTCCAACATCCGTGCCAGTCAGCCCCATTGTGCAGATGTCCCCCTTCTCCCCTGTTCTAAGCCACTGTACTCCTCCTTATGGAAAACCAATGTCTACTTTGCTCCACCTACTGACTTCAGGGTGCAGTTGTTCAGGAAGAAAGGAGAAACGTGGTCAATATGTTGAATCTTGTTCTAGAACGCTGAGTAAATTAATATACTTATCTATGTATTACTTACAGATAGAACCCAGTATTATGAGACACCCTGTCCAAAAGCCAATGAAATTGGAATGATTGCCACTGTACTCTTCCTCTTTGCACAATGATCATAGTAAACACTCATCTGCATGTGTCCAAAGCTATCCATTTGGGATATACTCACTTCTTAGCAGAAATGATTCAAATCTGGGGCTGTTTAGGAATATAGCCATAAGCAATCTTTTGCTTATAACATAATGCATAACAAGGTTTGTAAAATTCTCTATATCTGAGATCAAAATTACTGGGTTCTTGATCATATACTGAACATTATTAGAAAACACATATTTTTAAAAGCAATTATACCAATATGTACGACATTAGCATTATTAACAAATTTCTGTTATTCCATACCCCATCAATACTCAGCATTGTCAGGCTTTTAAATTTTTCTCATTTTGATGGGTGTGTAATGATACTTTACTGTTGTCTTGATTTACATCTCATTAATTACTTAGGATGCTAAATACTAGTCCACCTACTCTTTCAAATGTGGTTCAGTAAGGCTGAAAAGATTACTTCTTATCTGATGATGAATAAGCAAACATTCAGCCTTAGGCTTGCACAAAAATTACCATAGAACAAGGAAAATCCCTCATCACTCTTAAAAATGGAGGAAGATAATATCCCTTAACTTTTTTTTAAGATTTTTTATTATTATTTATTTGAGAGAAAGAAAGATCACACAGTAGAGGTAGGGGTAAAGGGAAAGGGAGAGAAAACCTCAAACAGATTCTCTGCTCAGTGAGGAACCTGGCACGGGGCTCCATCACAGGACCCTGAGATCATGACCTGAGCCAAAAATCAAGAGTCTGCTGCCTAACCGAATGAACCACCCATGAGCCCCTCCCTTAGTATAATTTAAATATTCAGACTTTTTTTCTTTATGAAAGTGGCTTCATCAAGATTTGGTGTTCACCAACTACACAGAGAAATTTATATCAAGTACATAGTCAGATAAGCCCAGAGACTACATTAGCTAAAAAATAATTGTAAAGAATTAAAAATGCAATAGTCAGATTTTTTAAAAAAAAAAGATGCACTGTATACCACAAAGTACAGAACTTGTATGTGGAACACTAATTGCTGGTATATGTACATGAAGAAAGAAAAGCAGACTACAAAATCCTGAGAGTCCCTACTTCCCAACCATTGTCTTCCTTGGACATGTGTATCAACCCTTGACCTGTCCTCTATTGCTCTGGCTTTACTAGTGTGTATAACCACAGTACTAAACACATCCCAGTTTGTGTTTTACATATAACATCACCCTTTGCCCTTTCTTTTTTAACTCCTACATACGACCAATTCCCTACCAGTCAACTTCCAATTATACTTGTTCCAATTTCTTGATCAGAACATCTCTTACTAACCATCTGTTATGGCTTCATTCTATTATAGTGTCTTCCATTCTTCCTTCTGTCCACTGAATCATTACATTTATCTATTCCCATATTTTGGACAATATTTTTTAGGAATCTGGCAGCCCTGACCAGGAGGAGCTAAGGCTTCATCTGCATTCCTGACTTATTCTCAATGGTAAACAAATTCTATATGAGAAATAAAAGTCTTCATTAGTGTTCATTGCAAGATTCCTGGCATGCATAGGACTCATTTATAGAATTAATAGTGAGGCTATCCTTCACTGATTAGGTCTAAGATATCTCTAACTGCAGAATAAATGTTAGAGTCTGGATGTTCACTCTTTAAAGGTAGCTGTTGTCCTAAGGTAGTATTAGTGATATTATTCTAATTAGTAGCAAGTCTATAGTTTTTAATGGATATTTTTAAAGACTTACATCAGCTTACATAAATGCATGTTATAGGTATTCATTTCAGAACCTTCAACTTAGGAAGTTTTTAGGATACTTATTTGATTCATATTCCAGAGGTGAATGAAGCCCTGAAGTGTTACTCCTTTTTAATTTTTTTCTCCCATTTTTTTTTTTCTTGAGAGAGAGAGAGAGAAAGAGCTCTTGTAAGCAGGTGGGAAGGCAGAGGGAAAAGGAGAGAGAGACTCCCAAGCAGGATCCATATTGCGCCCGGAGCCTGACACAGGGCTCAATCCCATGACCCTGAGATCATGCGCCAAGCTGAAATCAAGAGTCAGGTGCTCAACTGACTGAGTCACCCAAGCACCCCTAAATTTTGTTTTCTATTCATATAATTTTATTAGAGGTGTTTTCTTACCTAAATCAGTTAATTAGCCAAAAAACAGACAGATCAATGCCATGAAAACACCAATGCATTGTTTAGAGATCGTCATTTGAAAAGCACACTTTTCGGGGTACCTGGGTGGTACCGGCAGTTAAGCATCCAGCTCTTGGTTTCATTTCAGGTCATGATCTCAGGATCTCGGGCTGTGGTCTCAAGACCCACGTCAGGCTCTGCGTTCAGCAAGGCATCTCTGTGAGATTCTCTCTCCCCCTCTTATTGTCCCTCCCCGCTGCATTCTCCCTAGAAGGAAAAGCACACTTTTCAAGTTCTTTGTACACATGCTTTTCTTTTGTTGAGCTGAATGCTGTAAAAGGACAAATCCCATGAAACTTTAAAAAAGAATTTCCAATCAATTGGGCTTCAGGAGATGTGATTTTGTTCATTCATTGCTGTTTTACTTACGGTTGGTTTCAGCTTGAGAGAAAGCATTCTGTGTGAGCCAACAAAATGCTGATGACACTGGTGGTACAGCCATGTTTGGGACAACTGGTCCCAAGGCCACCAGTTATTCATTGTGAGAAGCATGACACGCTAGTCCCTCATTTCCTAATTGAGACCTGGGGAAACTAAACCAAATGATCTCTGCGGAACTGTGGGAGGGTGCTAGTTTATTCAGCACTCATTTGAATATCATTATTTATCCACAGGGCCACATCTGATTTCAACCTGGATATACTCAGAGACTGTGGCCATACTTTTACCATAACCTACCTCTGGAGGGGGATAATCACTAAACCCCTGCAAAACGAGTTCAAATGATAACCCTTTTCTTAAAAAACAAACAAACAAACAAAAAACTTCTTATGCCTAATGCAAAGCTTTTGCATTTGTAATTCATACATAGTTTTCTGTATGCTGTCCACCGTGAAAGGAAAAAAGAATTTAAAAATGGTTTTTTATATTACTGACCTAGCTACATAAAACATACATTTTTGAAATGGAAGAAACATTATAAATAGTATAAAGGTAAATTACAAGCCAAGAGAAAAATATTTGGAACTTAGATCACTAAGGATTTTCTTCCTTAATATGTAAAGACTGTTCTTATATGTCAGTAAGAAAAGACCTATCGTCCAATACATAAATGGGCAAAAGATGTAAACAAAAAGTTAAGAGAAAGGAAAATATAAATTGTTCTGAAATGTATGGGAAAATGCTCAGTTTCATTCTTAATGCAAGTCAAAAGAGTGCTGAGATCTAAGAGTGGCAAAATTTTAAAAAGGAAAGAAGGAAGAAAAGAAGTAAGGGAGGAAGGCAAGGAGAGAGGGAATACACTAGACTGGGGAGAGGTAGGAAACAGGCATTTTCTTCCACTGTGGAGTTAGGGTTTATTAATTATTACAGCTCTTATGAAGGGCAATTTGGCATACATCTTTTAATGCAGGAATTCCATTTCTGGATCTTAATATATGTATATATTAACATATATACACACATACACAAGGTTTTAGTTTTAGTTTAGTTGCAACATTTTTTCTGTAATATCAAAAGATTCAAAATATATTGAGTGCCTTTCAGAATAATACTGGTTTAAAAAAATAATGAGAAAGATTTTTAGAAATGCTATCTATGGAAAGGTCCCCACAATATATTTTAATACAGTAAAGCAAAGTACAGAACAATGTTTTTAATATACTACTATAATTTGGGCTCAAAAAGGTGGACTATATATCCATATTTCCTTATATTTATAAAGAATATTTCTGGAATGATGAGTAAGTTACAGCAACACTACTGCCCCTTAAGAGGGGAACTGGATGAGTGAGGGGACACAAGTCAGAGAGACATGCATCAAGTTCACACATTTCTTGTTCCTTTCACATGTTGTATCATAGGCAATATAACCTATCCAAGGTAAAATAATTTAAATATAAAATTTAAATGTTTCTCATTAGTTCACTTGACTTCCATGTTTTGAAACCATTTGTTCATTCAATATTAATTTAACTTGGCTTAAAGTAAGAAGTAGAAAAGGTATAAAGAAAAGTGTTGTTAAGTAAAATGTGATTATTGCTCTATGTAGGAAGAGGTGACATACATTTATAAGTTTAATACAAAGCAGAATTATGATAAGTGGTGTAATGAAATGTCTAATTTAGAAAGCACAGAAGCTCAGTGAAGAGAAAAATCGCATTGGGGACAAGCAAAGGCTCATATCAGAGATGATATTTGACGTAAAAAAGACAGAAATTTAAGGATGGATAGAAAGAAGAACAGCTATAGAAACTTACTTATTCATCTTCAGGACAGATAAACTTATTTATTCATCTGCATAAAGGTAGGCATGAAACTTCTTTCTGTCAATAAAGGCAATAGTTTACTATTGGACTGCCTGTATTAGTGACTGAACTAAAGTAACAATCAGGTAAGCATCTTGTCTATTTGCAATAACTTGTGCAGAGTTTTCCATACTGAATCAATAAATTCTGCTGTATCATTATTTTTTAGTAACAAAATTGTCTGATTACTTGTTATTTGTTCTTCTATACCATAAGATTGTGTAATTGTGTCCAATAGTTTGGCTACCAGGTATGGTTGGCAGGTTATTCTTTGCAGGAATCCAAGACATGCAATTTGGAAGTTGTGTCTACCTAGAGTGGGTACCTTTTTCTAAGTGACACAAAGATGCCATATGGCCAGATGGTTCCCTAATTTTGTAAGGAAACAAAGGTTTTCATAATATGAAAGTATTTCCAATTACATTGACCATTTAATTGGTCCCTCAGTTCCATTCAGATATTCCAAATAGTGTCTATTTCCATCAGCTCATCCCATGTGTCTCTGGAAAACCTCTTGCTAATTGCCAGGTATTACATGTACAACATCAAACAATAATCTAGAGAAATAATGCAGCCAAAGACACAAGATTTTATAAAAGCAATGGAAGTGACGAAGAACTGTTAGAATCACCTGTAACATAATAATAAACAAGATCCTTAATCTTATTATCTATATCCTTAATCTGGATCCTCAGTCAGTAAGAATCTAGAAAGTTAGACCAGATAATACTCAAAAGAAGAGAAATTCACTGACTTTCTACAAGATAGGCACTTGAAAAAGGAATGAAAGTGAGTAACAAAAGATAAAGAGATGACTTGGAAAAATTGATCAAAACAATTATATATGATTTTGTTGTATTATATATGAATTAATTTTAAAAATCTAATTTGTGCTGTAATAATTTTAAATACCAAAACATGATTAATTTTGTTCACCTAATAATTGTAATTAAAATCTATTTTAGTTAAATATAAAAGTTCAAACATATTTACTTTCTGAAGTATTTTTAGTTGAATTTTCTAAGACAGTTGCCATGGAACATTTTTTATTCTTTTTCCCTTTTTTTTTTTTTTTTTTTTTTTTTTGCTATGAAATTGTTTCTGGTGTTTAAAGAAGTTCCAGGTTAAAAGATTTTTTTTAGAAACATTTTTATTCATCAGTAGATTTTTGTGGGAAATGATGTTTATAAGATAAACTCAGAAAATAAATTATGCCTGCCTATTTATAAGGTAATATGTAAAGCAATGATTCATTTTGGAAAGAGAAAAGAAATTCTACAAATGCTATTAGATATATTCCTAGTAAGTATATAAGTTGATATCTAACATAAGTAAATGATAATTTGTGAATATTATAACAATCTCAAAATTTAATCCTAGCAATTCACTTCTAAAAATGGGTCCTCTGGAGGGGCCCTGGTTGGGGGATGGGGTAAGTGGGTGTTGGGCATTAAGGAGGGCGCATGATGTAATGAACACTGCTATATGCAACTGATAAACCACTAAATTCTACCCCTGAAACTAATACAATACTATATGTTAACTAACTTGGATTTAAATAAGGTCTAAAATAAATAAATAAAAATAAAATTAAAATGGACCCTTTAGAAAATACTTACACAATTTGAAAAGCACACTTACATAATTATATATAATAACCTAAGTCTGAATAATCTTCACATCGAACAATTAAACAACAGTACCTCTGCTAAAAGGAATGCCATGTAGTTGTTGTATATGTTGATGAATGTTGATTTGGATGTAAATTTATAACAAAAAAAGTTTTTTAAGATTCATTCTTAAATGAAATGAAAATCACACACACACACACACACATACTCTGTAAGTTCATTTGGGTTTAATAACCAAGAAATACCTGAGTCCTCCCTGAAGCACTTTATCCAGAACGAGCATTTTACTCTGAGCCCAGAGCTCAAAAGGGCTGACTCCATTGGCCTACCCATTTTAAGGATAAAGAAAGATCTGCTCACAGAATTGTCTCTTTGTTCTTGGGGCTCTGTCTACCTCTTTGGACTTATTTGCTGTCACTTTCTCCTCTTAATCATTTTGGCTTCTCAGCTCTGAACTGCTCCTGGTCTCCTAAAGCAGTGTTATCACCCAATTCTTCCATGCCTTTGTATGTGCTCATATGCCCATTCAGTGTGCTGCTTGCAACCTCTGCTGTCCAGAAAACATTTATTTGATGAGGGAGCAGAAAGCAAGCCAAGGGCAAAGCACAAGGTGACATCCTGAAATCCACACCCCCTTCCCACTTCCAGGTAGAATAGGTGTGACATTCCTAAGGCACTCCTGGCTGCCCAAAAGCTAAGGGAAGGAAAAACAAATGGTTAACTAACAGAGATCACAGTCCAGCAAGGCATGAATCTCCAACAGCTCACAAATGACCTAGTGATTTACAAGAAAAAAATCATCCTTATCTATAACCTAACTTCCAGAAGTTTGGGGGGTTTTTTTAAGCTTTTTTGTTTTAAGCTGGCATATTTCATTTTTTTAAAGTGCCTTTTTTCTTTAAGCTATTTCTTTTTTTAACTTTTTTTTAAGCTGGCATATTTTATTTTTTTTATTTAAGTTCAATTAATTAACATACAGTATATTCGTTTTAGAGGTAGAGGTCAGTGATTCATCAATCTTATATAATACACAGTTGATCATTATACCATTTGCCATCCTTAATGTCAATCACCCAGTTACTCTATCCCCCACAACCCTCCCCTCCAGCAGACCTCAGTTTGTTTCCTATGAATAAGAGGCTCTTATGATTTGTCTCCCTCTCTGATTTTGTCTTTCTTTATTTTTCCCTCTCTTTCGCTACGATCCTCTATTTTTGTTTCTTAAGTGCCACATACGAGTGAGAGCTATGATAATTATCTTTCTCTGATTGACTTATTTCACTTAGTATAATAGTTATTTCACTTAGGATAATACCCTCTAGTTCCATCCATATCATTGCAAATGGCAAAATTTTTTCTTGATAGTTGAGTGTGTGTGTGTGTGTGTATATATACACACACACATATATATATATACATATATATATATGACCCACATCTTTATTCATTCATCTGTTGATGGACATCTGGGCTTTTTCCATAGTTTGGCTATTGTGGACATTGCTGTTATAAGCACTGGGGTGCAGGTGTCCCTTCATATCACTACATTTGTTATCCTTGGGGTCAATACCTACTAGTGTCCTTGCTTGGTCATAGGGTAGCTCTATTTCCAACTTTTTGAGGAACCTTCATACTGTTAGAGAGTGGCTGCACCACCAACAGTGTAGGAGGATTCCCCTTTCTCTACATCCTCACCAATATTTGTCATCTCCTCACATACTAATTTTAGCCATTCTAACTTATGTAAGGTGTTACCTCATTGTGGTTTTGATTCGGCACCAGATGCCAAGTGATGTCAAGCATTTTTTCATGTGTCTGTTGGGGCCATTTGTATCTCTTCTTTAGAGAAATGTCTGCTCATGTCTTGTGCCCATTTCTTGATTGGATTATTTATTTTTTGGGTGTTGAGTTTGATAAGTTCTTTATGGATTTTTGGATACTAGCCCTTTATCTGATAAGACATTTTCAAATATCTTCTCCCATTCTGTCAACTGTCTTTTGGTTTTGTTGACTGTTTCCTTTGCAGTGCAAAAGCTTTTTATCTTGATGAACTCCCAATAGTTCATTTTTGCCTTTGTTTCCCTTGCCATTGGAGATGTGTGCTGTGGCCAAGGTCACAAAGGTTGCTGCCTGTGTTCTCCTAAAGGATTTGGCAGATTCCTGTCTCCCATGTAACTCTTTAAACTATTTTGAGTCTATTTTTCTGTATGGCATAAGGAAATAGTCCAGTTTCATTCTTCTGCATGTGGCTGTCCAATTTTCCCAACACCATTTGTTGAAGAGACTGTCATTTTTCCATTGGACATTCTTTCCTGCTTTGTTGAAGATTAGTTGACCATAGAGTTGAGGGTCTATTTCTGGGTTCTTGACCCTGTTCCATACATCTCTGTGTCTGTTTTTGTGCCAGGACCATACTGTCTTCATGATTACAGCTTTGTAATAGAGCTTGAACCAACTGTCTTAATGTCAATGCTTGGCAAGAGGAAAAAACAAACTTAACCTGACAATGGAAAGGCCTCCACTACCTTGTAGGTCCTCTTTAGCACATGAAAGTTCTTTTGAAAACCTCCCTTTTTCCTTGCTCAAACTCCCAAATATATAATCAGTCACCTCTCACAACCTCTGGGGGCAGCAGCTCTTTCTGCCCACAGGTCCCTCCCGGTGCTTTAATGAAACCACCATTTTGCACCAAAGACATCTCAAGAATTCCTTCTTGGACATTGGCTCTGGACCCCACCTACATTCAAAACTACATCATATTCATCTTTCAAAACTTACCTCAGTTAGGACCTCCTTCGAGATAGTATTCATGATTCCCCAACATATCATCCCTCCCACCTCCAAAGATTATACTGCAAAAATTATGCATATTATGTTTGCAACTGTAAGGACCTATTTAACCAGAGGCTTCCATTAAGGTTAAATAACAACCTTGTTGTTTAACCCTTAAACTGTCCCTGCTCCCCTTCCCCCAGGGGACTGACTTCCAAACAAGTCCCAGAAACCAGCTCCAGGTAACAAAGCCCAGATACAAGGGTAGGTCAGGCCAGGTGGACACATCCGATCAGTGGGGGGTTGCATACTGTCTCCCTAGCTACCAAGGAGTATGGGCCCTGCCTTTTGGGCAACCAATTCTAACCAAGGTGTGATAGGCTAGGTCAAATGTCTACTATAGGGTAAATTGTAATTCAGCTGATCACCTAGCATCACTGTGCAGCTTTCTCTATGTGTTACAATTTCATTGGACACCTGTGCATGGCCAGGCCCAACTGCATGGCCTTTGCCCTTAAAAACTAGACTGTGAAACAGAGAAGGGTCGCTCTCTCTTGTAAGAGGTGCAGCCCCAAACGTTCGGTTAGATTCTTGATGCTTCGCACAAAATAAAGCTTTGCTTGACCTTCACTTTATATCAGCCTCGCTCATTTAATCACCAACCCATTTGGGGGGGGGGGCATTAACAGCAACCTTTGAAAATATATTGTTGAAAATATGACAAGGTGTTGTTTTAACTCTTCTTTTCTACCTATGGTAGGCTTCTGGAGAGTAGAATATTTAATTTCAATTATTCATGTATCAATAATGCTTCTGTGCATTACCTATCAAGGAATAGACAAATGGTCCCTGAAGAAAAACAGACACCGTAAAAATAAAAGTACAAAATGATTGATTTGACTTTCCTTTATAAATAAAACTTCAGAAGTTAAATCTGTGAGTAAATCACAGTTTGACATACAGCAAAGCTCAATATTAGACACATCCCCCCAAAATGTAGAAGATCCATCACACAATAATTTACCTAATTAAACTCTTTCAGTCTGCATTTTCAGCAGATGTGTTCTCAATTTCTATTTTTTAGATAGATTTTTGACAAACTAAATGGCCTCATCAACTTTCTCTCAGTTTACAATGGAAAATTGCAATGGGGAAAAAAAATATGCCTAGGTAATAAGCACATGGCAAACTCTCTCAAAGAGTCATCTGTTCAGAGGAAAATCTCAGATGTTCTAAGAGCAAAACACAGGTCTGCTCACTGCCCCCTCACCCCCTACCCCCAGCCAAAAGGGGGTTTTCAGGAAGACCCTGAGGAAGAACATGAATTCCCACTATAGCTTTGGCTCCTTTCTCTCTTTTCTCCACTCCTTTCCTTCTCTTCTTTATTCTGTCAACAGTGTTTTGTTTTGGTTCTTTTTTTTTTTTCCCCCAAATCTATGTCTACTGAAATCATAATTGTTAACATAACTTCTCAGTGAAGTTCTCCAAGACCTGCCTTGCTGGGATCAATTCTTTCTTCTGACTTCCTATAGCACTTTCTACGGTCAGGCATCTAGTATTTATCTTTGTCTATGCTGGAGTTACTACTACACTTATCTTGTGTCTCTTAGTCACCCATGAGTTCCAGGACACAGAGCCCATATCTTATATACATTGATCCCCCCGCAATTCTCTAGAAGATTCATTAGTAGAATATGGACCCAACAGGATAAACAAATTTGAAGGAGAAAATAAAATAAAATAAATAAAACACTGTGATCAAAAATTAACAAACACTGAATTTATTTGAGAAAGGGAGTAGAATGGAACACAGAAAGATGTAGGGTTCAATAATTTGAGTCTTATTATTTTTCATAACTTGAACTCTTGGTTACTAATTCTCTTTCCTTAAAAAACAAAAAAGAAAGAAAAGAAAAAAAAATCATAAAGGTAGAAAAGCAGATAGATGAGAACAGCTGGAGGCAGTTACTGGCACTGACCCCAGAACACGCAAGGCCACGACCACGTTACCATCAGACAGGGAGGAAAGCAGCCTCCAGTCATTAGCACCGCGCGTAGCACCATGACCCACAACTGCCTAGGCATTAACAGTGTACGAGGCACTGGGCTAAATTCATCTCAGGTAATCCCCACAATGAGGGTCAGAGTGAGGGCCTCTTCATCTTCCAGTTTTACACAGACGAACACTAAAGCCTCAAAGATGTTAAGTAACTTGCCTAAGTCCCAAAACTCCTGATGAAAGCAGGAAAAAACTCTAACTGGCCTGACTTCTGAGAGCTACTATAACGCCCCAACATGCCCCAACATATAAACCACCTCTTCTTCCTGTTACAACAACAAAACAACAAAAATTATGTTATACCTGTAATTCTAAAATGTAATTCATGTGGAAATATCATTCTAGGGGCGCCTGGGTGGCTCAGTGGGTTAAAGCCTCTGTCTTTGGCTCGGGTCATGATCTCAGCGTCCTGGAATCGAGCCCTGCTCAGCAGGGAGCCTGCTCCCCCCCCCCACCCCCACCTGCCTCTCTGCCTACTTGTGATCTGTCAAATAAATAAAATCTTTAAAAAAAAAAAAAGAAAGAAAAAAGAAATATCATTCTAAAATTATTTTTATTTTTTTATTTTTATTTATTTTTTTTTTAGATTTTATTTATTTATTTGACAGAGAGAGATCACAAGTAGGCAGAGAGGCAGACAGAGAGAGAGAGGAGGAAGCAGGCTTCCCGCTGAGCGGAGAGCCCGATGCAGGACTCGATCCCAGGACCCTGAGATCATGACCCGAGCCGAATTATTTTTAAAAGAAACATCCTCAATCTCAACTGAAACATTAATATGTTTATTAAGCTTTTAAACTTTAATTCCAGAACAGTTATGAACAGTGTTCCGTGAGTTTCTGGCATACAGTATAGTGATTCAACAATTCTATACGTTACTCAGTGCTCATCCATGACAAGGGCACTCCTAATCCCCATTCTCTACTTCACCCACCCCCCAACAGCCGCCCCACTAGTAACAGTAAGTTTGTTCTCTAGAGCAGAGAGTCTTCAACTGAAGCATTTCAATTCATAGTACAATCACCTTCAACCTCCTATTCCTGTGCTTCCTACCCCACCTCCCACAGTCTACAGTCTTCCTTTTCTTCCTACATCTCTGAATTGGAAAACTGCTATCTATTAGCA
The DNA here is from genome assembly GCF_020171115.1 of Neogale vison. Lineage (NCBI taxonomy): Eukaryota > Metazoa > Chordata > Mammalia > Carnivora > Mustelidae > Neogale > Neogale vison. Next base: position 42,118,530 of record NC_058095.1, on the reverse strand, counting down.
TATTAATATCTGTCCTTTAGACATATTTATTTCTATGAATGCAGCCCAAGATTGCCTTAGATTGTTAGAGTCAATGACACTCCTGCTTATACTAGATTTGTAATTGTGACAGTTCAGAATGCTTTCTGCTGCAAGTAACAAAACCTGACACAGGGGCTTAAAATGGGAAGATAAATTCCAATAAACTAAAATTTAGAAGTAGGTAGATACCATTGTTGTTTCCAGCATGCGACAGTTGGCTAGCTAACATCTCTGTGATTTCCTTGGGCCATCTGTCCTTTCCTGTTGCTTCCAGACACCAAGAGAGCTGCCCTAGCTGCCTTGTTAAAAGCAGAAAACCAGAAGGAGTGATTTTTGTTGGTTACATCTTCCTTTTCTTTCTTTCTTTTTTTTTTTTTTTGAAGATTTTATTTGTTCATTTGAGAGAGCACACGCAGGTGGATGGGCAGAGGGAGAAACAGATTCCCTGTGAAACTGGAAGGCCTATGCCAGACTCAGTCCCAGGACCTAGAGATCATAACCTGAGCCAAAGGCAGACACTTAACCTTCTGAGCCACCCAGGCGCCCTACATCATTTTTTTTTTTTTTTTAATTGGGAAAGCAAATCTTCCCAGATTTCTTGTCTTCTCCTTCTGGTCTCAGAGGGCACAGCTGAGCTACATGTCTAACCCTCAGTTTAGGGGAGGCATCAAGGGAGAAGGGGTTTTTGTTTTTGTTTTTGTTTTTTTTAAAGATTTTATTTATTTATTTGACAGACAGAGATCACAAGTAGGCAGAGGTAGGCAGAGAGAGAGAGAGGAAGGCAGGCTCCCTGCTGAGCAGAGAGCCCGATGTGGGGCTTGATCACAGAACCCCAGGATCATGACCTGAGCCAAAGGAAGAGGCTTTAACCCACTGAGGCAACCAGGCACCCCAGGGAGAGGAAGTTTTAAATGGTTTCTAGGCAGCCAGTAAACCACAACTGCTACACAAACCTACAGTGGAGATTTGCTTTGCCAGGGCTGAGATGCTCTATCTCTCAAATCATGCTACTTCTGCAGAGACATCTTCCTTGACCCCTCCAGCTAAGTCAGATCCCCTTCTGATGTGTTCTAACAGCACTGCCTTTTTGGTGTGTGATGATCTCTGTCAAAGCATAATGTGGGGATGCCTGGGTGGCTCAGTTGGTTAAGCTGCTGCCTTTGGCTCAGGTCATGATCTCAGGATCCTGGGATCGAGTCCTGCATGGGGGGGTGGTCCTTGCTCAGCAGGGAGCCTGCTTCTCTCTCTGCTTCTGCCTGCTTATGTGCACTCTCTCTTTCTGACAAATAAATAAATAAAATCTTAAAAAAAAAAAGAGCATGATGTGTAATTATATAAGAAGGGACATCCTAAAAACTTTGGAGAATTTTTCAGATAGTGCGTTGGGGTAGACACTAAGAACTGGTCATGATTTAAGGGTTTACGTTTTTTACTTAAACTCACCGTGCACATTTAATATACCCTAAAATATTCACTCTGTATAGCTTAGTTACTGTACTTGGAAGAAGTTTCCTTTGGTATTTGAACATTCAAGCTAGATGATAATTTGTTCAGAAAATACATTAGGCATGCATGTATTTTCCAGAATTATTTCTAAAAGTGAATTATAATTTCCTTCTTATTAGCCAGTTTCCACTTAAAGAATGAACTATACCCCCAAGTGCAATTGTAAATTCTGGTAGGTATGACCCCTGCTAATGTATTAATTTAGGACATCTTCTCTTTAAATTGTTCCCCCATGATATCAGGTGAATTGATCACAACAGACTTAATAACTTTGGTTTAAGTCTACATCCTTTATAAATCTGTAATCACTTCCAATCAGACATTCCATTAAAGAGCTGATATTTGGACGGCAAATCATTGGACTCTTCCAAAGTAGTTTGCTGGATGGTCACATGAACTAATTAGTGTTTATTACCCACTATGTATCTTCTAAGGGAAGCTTTAAGCAGGCAAGACAGCATATTTTAACTAAGAGCACTATGTAACTACTTAGAAGGCAGAAAATAAATTTGAAAACCTACATATTCTTTTAAAGCTGCCTATTAGTTTCTCCAACCAATAAACAATTCCTCCAAAGATCATCCATAGTCATTCTGATAAAGACAAATGTGCCATGATCAATATATTTTAATTAAATAGAGAACATTCATCAACATGGAGATGCACATTTCTAGGACCCGGTTGATTGCATTAGTTCCATTGTTTTAATTGTTTTAGGTTGCTCCTTCTCAGGATGCATGAGCATACTAAGTCCATTATGGAATAACTTTCCATACTTAAGCTGCAGTAAGAAAAAAAAAATCTGCCTAGAAAAAGAGGTAAATAAGCATGTAACAAGCATTTTAAGGACTAACTTGCTCACAGGACAAAACAGACTCCCAACCAAGTGAGTGAGTGAAACAAGCCAAGATTTAATTCCCTATCTGAGATCCCTAGGATCCAGTGAAAGAAAAAAGAATAAAAGAAGAAAGAGATCCCATTCTCGCCGTTCATGATATACAATGTGTACTCATGGAGTCTTTTGCACCAGTAAACTATCAGATACCAGAGAAACTGAGTCCCTTCTTCTGTGGTTGAGGGAAGACTAGAATTCTGGTCATCCAGTCCTAAGACATGAAACAGAACTAGCCTCACGCCCTAGAAACCTGACCTATTTATTCAACCTGCCCCAGAGAACCTCAGATCTCTCTTTTTAAGAATTAGTATATTTCTGAATCTTACTACCCCAGCAAAAATAACCTGCTAATCTGTATTGTTTTATGACATTACCTGTTTATTTTCTTCTCTCTTGCATAATTACTTTCTTGTTTATTTTCTTTTTATTACTTCTAGAAAGTAATTTCCATGAGAGCAAAGGCTATGTCTCTTTTTTAGATTACCACAGTAACCCCAGAACCTGGAAGATAGTTGGCTATAAAAAAGTCTCAATCATCCTTTGTGAAATTAATGAATTAAGGTGAAGTGCTGACAAAAACAATGGCCTACACATTCAGTAAGTGTCAGCGTTTTTTTCCCCATAAACTCCAAATAAAATTACCAGGAGCAAAAACACAACAAAATTTTTATTTTTAGCCTTCCTGGTCTGCTTGGAAAATGCTACTGTAGGCTTCATTCTCTCTTCTCTCCCGAACGTTTTAACTAAGGAGTTTCTATCTGCACGGCCTGTTAGAATGTGCTATGGAGCCAGAACACATAAACAAACAAACAAACAAACAGACCCAAAGTCAGGGCACTGAAGATCAACATTTCCCAGCCTAGCTGACTATGAAACAGAATGAGGAGAATATGAAGTCCTCAGCAGTCCAAGCTATTTGACAATCCCTCGGGATAAACAAGCATATTTGTTTTTGCCTGGATTACCAGACCATGATCCAGAACGTTGACTCAAACATTGTGGGACGGATAAATGAGAAGTGACAGTGCTGAGACCCGAACTAAGGAGAGACTAATAAGAAGAACTTCCCACCTCCTCCCAGTTTCAGACACTGAAAATCTCTTTCATACCGGAGCCACTTGATGGTCTGAAAAACTGCTGCTTTCTCTGATTTTTAAGTTTCAGAAATCCCACTGGAAACCGCAAATACTGTATGCTAAGAAGCATTCCATCAAACGAGGAAAGGGTATTCCTTTCATAGAACTTCAGAAGCCCTGGTGTCTGTTGACAAAACACATTCAGAAGTTGCTTTGATGTGCCTCACTTCAATTTACTTTAATTTACAGAGCCCTGAGAGGGAAAGGAATGGGCTTAACTGTCTTTATTGGATGGTAATGCAGCTCAAGAAAATCTTCCATATTTATTTACCTTAGCCATAGCTTAAAACATTAGGCTCAAAGGCAGTAATCTTAATGTTTTCCCCTGTTAAACAGAAAACAGCTGAAAGGCAAGAATTAACCTGGCCGCAAATGCCCAATTTTCTTACTAGCATAGTAAAGGATACTAACCATATGATTAGTCTCTCAATTATCCAAATACTAGGAATGAAGAAAGCCTCTATCTTAAAGTCCTACTAACTTCAGTAAATCTCTTCTGATTGCTGGGCTTCTGTGTCCTTATATAGAACATAGGTGAAGGGAGGGGTGTGATCCCGCTGCCTTCTTTTCAATTAGACCAGTTTAGCTACTTACTGTTGTATTAGGTGCTTGTATGGATCTTAGTGGCTCCCCAAAAACATATGTTTATGTATTTTTTAAAGATTTATTCATTTGAGAGAGAGAGAGGGAGAGAGAGTGAGCGAGCATGGGGTCAGGGCAGAGGGAGAGGGAGAGGGAGAGAGAGAATCCCAAGCAGACTCCCCACTGAGCACAGAGCCTGTTGAAGGGCTCCCCATCTCACAACCCTGAGATCATGACCTGAGCTGAAATCGAGAGTCAGACACTTAACCTACTGAGCCACCCAGGTGCCCCAAGATATGTTTATGTATTAGAAGCTGTAAATGTGACCTCATTTCACAAATGTGCCTTTGCAGATGTAATGAAGTTAGGTATCTTGAGATGGTATCATCCTGGATCACACTGATGGATCTGAAATATGATGACACAGGTTCTTGGAAGAGACAGAAGAGAAGACTGAGGAGTCACAATGCAAAGATGGGGGCAGAGGTTGGACGTAATGTAGCAACAAGCCCAGGAGTTTCTGGAACCAGCTGAAGCATAAAGACATGAGGAAAGACTGTCCCCTAAGAGCCTTCAGAGAAAGCAGGGTCCCACCTACACCCTGATTTCAGAATTCTAGACTCCAGAAGTACCCGAAAAAAGTAAATTTCTGTGGTTTAAACAACCCAGTTTGTGCTCATTCATTTCTATGGCCACAGGAAATGAATGTAGTCCGGAATTGACAGATACTAAAATTCTACTCAACATGGTTACAAGCAAAGGGAATTTCATTAGAGTACTTTTGAAAGAGTTATGTGTGGGGTGTCTGGGTGGCTCAGTGGGTTAAAGCCTCTCCCTTCAGGTCATGATCCCGGGGTCCTGGGATCAAGCCCCGCATCGGGATTTCCCCTCAGCAGGGAGCCTGCTTCCCCCTCGCAATGCCTGCCTCTGTGCCTACTTGTGATCTCTGTCTGTCAAATAAATAAAATCTTTAAAAAAATAAAATAAAAAATAAAATAAAAACGTTATGTGCAAGGCTGAAGGGTCTAAGCACTCAGGGATAAGCAACAGTGAGTGGGAAGCTTGGCCACCTCTACGTGCAAAGAGACAAAAGGAAGAAACAGCTTTGTCCTTATGGGAGCTAAATGAGTTGGAATTGTGCAGGAGGAACTTCCTGGTGAGTGGTGGAGGTACTCTGCAGCATTGCAGAAATGCAGAATCAAAGCAGGAAGGACCTAGAGCAGAAGGGCATGCACTGGCCTCTCCTTCTCCACCTCGTCCTCCAGGCTTTTGGTGGGTCCCCTTATGGTCCAGATACAACCCAAAGCAGAGAGCGAGGAACCTGAGGATGGCAGCCCATAGGTTTCTGCCTTCTGGGATAATGTGGATAATGTCTGCGAGGAGTCAAGTAGGGAATAACCTGCCTAGGTGCCAAAAAAGATTTAGTTTATCAAAAGAAATGGATTCTAGGAAAAAGAAAAGAATAAAATCTCTGGAGATTATTTCTCAGCACTATTTTACTTCTAAGAGCCTATGAGTCTCTGAAACATCATATAGAAACATGTTACTCTTTCTTAAATTTCAGTTTTCTCTGCTTTGAAAGAAATATTCTCTGTAAAGTTTAATAAATCTTTAATAAATCTCCATAAATCTCTGGAATCAGCCCAACAGAAGGAAACTAGCATTTTATAACACTTCTAAGAACTGTTGGAGCTTATTTATATAACTTTCCAAGTAAACCTTATAAAAACTATATAATGCAAGTATTATTGCATCTGTATTACACAGAATTAAACTGAGGCTCAGAGAAATTGAGTGAAGTTTCATAACTCATAAACAACTAAGCTGAAGTCTAAATCATTTATATCTGACACCAAAAGCTGCACTTGCCACCCTTCCTTGATGCCTTCATTGTACCTAATATCCAGATATTAAGGTATTACTACCCTATCCCCTCAATTAACCCCACACTCAAACTGAAAACTATGTGAATTAAAATTCTGCTGGAAAACATCAGACAAATATACTTCTGTCTTCCAGAGGAGTTCTAATTTTAGAATCAGCTGACTGCTTTAAAACCATTCCCAGCCATATTTGAAACAGGAAAATTAAAGTATTAATGACCATCCCTCCATGACAGTCGTATTAATGTGCTTGGTCATCATATTTTCTTATTATTAATCTCAAATGATGGACTACATGATGGAATAGCAATCAAGAAACATTTTCCCATTATAAACAATTAGAAAACTGGGGGAAAATACAAAAAATACAATACAAAAATACAAAAAATAAAAAATAAAATACAAAAAATAAAAAAAATGTTGTTAGTGATTAGACAACATACAGCTCCTGACTGTGATCCTTCATGAAAGGGAAAGGAGTGAGGGAAAGAAGGAAGAAAGGAAAGAAAGAAGAAAGGGAAAGAAGGAAGCCCTATTGATATTGCTTTCTACCTGAGGCACAGGCCAGACTCCAGTATGAAGCATGGGATCCACACAGTTCTCTTGAGGAGGTCTTGCTCTCCTGAGCAAACAGAGATTAGATCTTAAAGCAGTGGGAAGTTGTTGGGCTGGGCTCTGGAGAGAAGGGAACCATGGGGAGGGAACAGTAGGGGGGGCTCTGGAAATCTCCATAGAGGTTTTTGTGAATTTGTGCCCAATAAATCAAATAATAAGATATGGATACATAGGGTGAAACTCCTTGAAAGTGGGAAAAGAGCAACTGGGAAATTATGATCCGAACAATTTACAAAGCTTACACAGAACAGGGAGACAATTACTGCAATCAGCCAGAAAGCAGCAATCTCTTTTAACACCTGAACCAATCTGTGATGACCCAAACTACTCCAACCATAGTGGTAACGGTATTTCTAGAGTAAAGGCAAACACAGACCTTCCCTAGTAATAATGCTTTAATTGAGCCTTGAATAAATAAAACTGATTATTATTTATTATTATTAATATATTTTTTAATTTATTAATTTAACAATTAATTAATGCAATTAATTTAACTGTCAAACTCCAACACTTTTAAAAGGGAGACAACAAAATCTAGACACCAAGCAGCAAAATACTCATCTAATAAAATTAAACTCGTCTAATAAAAATTTCGAGATGTGGGGGCGCCCAGGTGGCTCACTGGGTTAAGCCTCTGCGTTCGGCTCAGGTCATGATCTCAGGGTCCTGGGATCAAGCCCCGCATCGGACTCTCTGCTCAGCGGAAAGTCTGCTTCCCCCTCTCTCTCTCTGCCTACTTATGATCTCTCTCCATGTCAAATAAATAAATAAATAATCTTAAAAAAATTTTTTTTCTAGATGTGCCAAGAAATACAAAAACACAGCATCACCTAGAAAAAAATCAGTCAACAGAAACAAAACCTGAAAAGACAAAGATGACAGACAAGGACTCAAAATCAACTATTATAAATATGTTCAGTGTGCTTAAAGATCTAAAGCAGAACATAAATTTATTAAGGAAAAATATAAAAGATCTAAAAATACAACCATATATCTGAAATCAAAATCAAAATTCTACTGGGTAAAATTAATGGTAGGCTGCAAAAAAACAGATCAGTGAATTTACAGACAAAATTTATAGAAACAGGGGCGCCTGGGTGGCTCAGTGGGTTAAAGCCTCTGCCTTCAGCTCGGGTCATGATCCCAGGGTTCTGGGATCGAACCCCGCATCGGGCTCTCTGCTCAGCGGGGAGCCTGCTTCCTCCCCTTTCTCTCTCTGCCTCTCTGCCTACTTGTGATTTCTATCTGTCAAATAAATAAATAAAATCTAAAAAAAAATTATAGAAATAAAAAATATTATCAAAAATAAGAACATTTTAAAATGGAAGTGGGGTCAATTCATCAAGACAACAAAACAATCCTAAGTTGGTTAAAAGAAGTTCAAAATACATGAAGCAAAACACTACAACTTACTTTTTAAAATACTTTAGTGTATTAGTAAAAAAGTTATATATACTATACCATGCTGCCATTCCATTCCAAAGCATCTGCCAATAGAAATGAAGCACTGTTCTACACAAGTCTTATACACAAATATTCCTAACTTAATTTGCATTAGATAAAACCTAAAACAAGCCAAATGGCCATTATAGATGCATGAGTAAATAAGTTCTAGTATACTTATACAAAGGGACACTTTTGAAAAAATATAAGGAAACTACTAATAAAAAAAAATAACATAAGCGACTCTTAAAAACATTATGCGGGACCTAAGAGGCTGGACATCAATGAGTATGTACTACACGTTTCTCCTTATGAACCATTCTAGAAAGTCAAATCACTTTTAAGGTGGTAGAAATTCAACAGTTCCCCTGGGGCCACTCTGTATGTGACTGACTCGGAAAGGGCATGAGAAAGCTTTCTCCTGCTGTCAAGAAAATGTTCTACATGAATGTGGTAGTGGTTATGGGATATATCCATTTCTCAACCTTATCAGACAATACACTTCAAATGGGTGTATTGCATTGCATACATCTATACCACAATAAAGTTGTTGTACAGTATGATATGTCTTTTGGTGTTTAATAAAAATTTGCTTAAATATTTCCATGTGCAATACTGTTAGCAATACTGTCAACAATACTGTTAAAAGGTGCTAGAAAGAAAAATTTGGTCTGTTTTTTCCAAGCATTCACAATGGAGTACAGGACATACACAGAAGCAACTAATCCCTTCAAACCAAAGGCAGTGGAGGCTGGGTGCCATGCACCTTTCTAAGAATTTATCTAACAGCTTACCTCGTAAACGATTGCCTTTATTTGTGATTTCCCAAATCATAAAAATCTGATATGCGGTATAGCTATATTTTGTTCAAATCTTTTAGCTTAGAGTAAATGCAACATTACTGAAAAGTATGGGAAATAAAATAAGTAACTTTGTAAAAGGTATATAAAAGCTGGAAATTTCTGGGTCACCCCATTCCAGACTTCTGAATTTCCTTCACCTCGCTTGCGGTGCTGAAAAGTTGGGGTATCTCTCCAACTGCTTTTTAAGGGCTTAGTGGAAAGCTTACTTTGCAAAATGTTTTAACGCCCACAGTGAACTCTGTGCTGCATATTCTCAATTGTGTCTTTCTATTTCCCGCATTACTGTGCAACCCGCTTTTCATCACAGAATCTTAGAGCTGGAGAAGCAAAGAAATGAAAGTGACTTCCCATTTATATAGCATTTTTCTCCCTCAAAGTAATATTTTCCCCTTCCTTCCCTCTGTCTTTCTTTTCTTCCTTCCTTCCGTCCTTCACTCCCTCCCTCTTTTCCTCACTCGCTCCCTCTCTTTCTTCTTTTCTTCCTCTCTTCTTTCCTCCTTTTTTTCCTTCAATAGGGGAAGATACTCTTAAGAAAGGTATTTGTTTCTTGAAAAACCCTTCTTCATCCGGCTGTCCAGACTCCCATGGCATCGCCTGTGATAGAACGCGATCTACTGACCAGGAACAGCACCAACGTTAACTCAATTGTTCTCTGGCTCATGCCTAATTACTCGTAAGTTACCAAGAGGAACTAGTCAATGTGGACGAAATGCATTTTTAAAATGTTTCTTTCTTTCTTCTAAAAAATGTTTATGATACAAACACACTATACATTCTAGACCAATACACATTTCTGTCTACCCATCCCCTTTTTTATTCTGATAGAGATGCTTTTAGTTAAGAAGAACCTCCTTAATTCAGTGAGTTCAGATTTCTAAGCAATAGGAAAAAATTTCTGTAGGAAGAGATTGGCTACCACATAGGCATTCACTCTACCATCCTTTCATTTTTCCACGAGTACGTTTTGTTTTGTTTTTCTATTTCATATTCCTACTGCCGTCGCACATTGGCCCCAGGGTTAACTTCAATCCCTTTAATATTTTGATTGAACTGCAACCAAATCTTTTTTTTTCCTTTTTTTTTTTTTTTTGGTTTTGTTTTGAGTCTTCTTTGTCTAACTAATAGAGACTGAGACCAAGAAGACTTTGCCAAACACAAAGGAATAACCAAAGTGAAATAAACATGATCACTCCAAGAACTGTAAACCGCTTCGCCTACAAATTTGATAGGCTCTGACTCTTGTACTAGTTAGCTAGTTTCCAGGAAATAGTCCTACTAGGTTCTCTCTTGTCTACTTACTACCCAACCATATAAGTTGCTTGTAGCTCACTTCTAGAATGACACACTTAAACATTCTGACCTCATTCTCAGTTAAAAACAAAAGACCGGGGGCGCCTGGGTAGCTCAGTGGGTTAAAGCCTCTGCCTTTGGCTCAGGTCATGATCTCAGGGTCCTGGGATCAAGCCCCGCGTCGGGCTCTCTGCTCAGCAGGGAGCCTGCTTCCTTCTCTCTCTGCCTGCCTCTCTGCCTACTTGTGATCTTTGTCTGTCAAATAAATAAATAAAATATTAAAAAAACAAACAAACAAATAAAAGACAAGGTAATAGATCTCCTCTTCTCACCTAAGCATTTCCGGTTCTGATTTCCAGTCTGAGAATTAAGCATCTTTGTGAAATGGATACCAAGAATGATATTTCCTTTGACATAGTTCATATTGACTAGATAGGTACAACGTTGTTCTCGGTATGAGACCTGGCATATACCATTATCTCCAAAGCTTTATATTTGTTTAAGAAACATTTTACCTGTGCCATAATTTGGTTTCCCCTTCCTTACAAAGGCCTGCAAAGAATAGATACCTCTATGTACAAAAGGCTAATCTATGAATTTTTCCTGAAACGAAGTTGAGGGCTCCAATCCTATTATTTTTGCTTTTCCTTGAAAATGGCCTCTTCCCATTTCTGTAAGGAAGTAAGTTTTTACCTGTATTCTGCTCCTGCCTTTGGGATGTCCACAGATGAGCTACAGGAATTTTAGATAGTACAAGGACAAACGATAAACTTAAATTTTATAAAACCAAGGAAATAAAAAGAAGTGCCAAGCAGAATGTCATTTGAATCTACCTTTTGGCACTCTGTTATCACTGCTGTCAAAGTCATTGATCCCTGACAAAGCATAAATACAATTCTGATTACAGAAGATGTAGAAGAGCCAGTGATGGGCTTTTTTGGTGAGACAGAACCTTTAAATTCCTGACAGCACATCTCTAAATTCCTGACAGCAGCTCCACCATTATATTCTAAGTATCTGTTTGGGTCATCTGGCGTCTCATGACTTTTACAGACATAGAAATCAGGAGGTGCTGGGGGATGAAATTTGCTGCTGGCCATCGCTTTTCTACAGAAGCACTGGTGAAAAGCAAAGCAATATGGGGTCAAGGTAAAGTACAGGATAAGGATTTAAATCCTCCTTTTGAGTTACATTAGGATGTTACGGAAGTATGCTCTCTACTAGGAATATAATACTAAAGGATTACTTTTCTAAGTATGTAATCATGAATCAGACCAATGTAAAAATGGATTAATAATAATAATTATTATTATTATATCAATAGTAACAATAATAATAATATCAAGTATTTTTATTTAATTCAATAATTAATGAGGAACCAGGCAGGTGTTGGGATAGGTTCAAAAGAGAATTCAAAGTACGACACATAAGAGGCATATAAGAGATGCTGAAATGAATTTGCAGAGACATAAGTGGCTATTTATACAAAAGAACTAAAATTAAATTTGATTCCACTAGTTAAAACTAACTGCATTCCTATAGATCAAAATCACTGGACCTATTTTCAGGTGGCTGGTTTTTAGTTTAGTTCAGTTTAGTTCTGTTTTGTTTTACCCACCTCATGAAGTTGTGAGAGAGCTCAAACACAAGGTAAGGAGGTTAGAACCTAGAAGCATGCCCAGTACAGGACACACAAGGATCACGGTCCTTGTTTTTCCTTTTTTTCATAATTTTTCCCTGACAAAGTAGATAAATTTCCAATGAACTTAAGAAAAATTTGTTAAAATTTTAAATGGTCAGTGTTTTGATTTACCTCACTAGTGGTCAAAGAACATATGACAGAAGAGAGAGCTGGATAAATTCTAATATGTTTTATAATTATAATTCACGCTTTCCGTGCAGAATATTTGTTGCATCTTTATTCTCAGCAAAGCCCTCGCTCCAGAATAACTATTGCCATCAAATTTTTGCATCTTTTCCAATCGCTGCTGTATGTGACAACACATTTCATGTACCCCTCAAATGAAGAATATTAAAAAGGAAGGCATTTAGAATACATCTTCAAAATTAAGCTACTTCAGTAGCTTTAAAACGCTATAGAAACATCCCTTCAAACATTTATCACTGAATGAGAAAAACTTGAAAAAGGCAAGAATGCATGAATGGGTGGAGTCTGGGGGATACAGCAAGGAAAATGAAAAAAAGGCCAAAAGGTCTTTAAAGGACCCAAGGCTTTTGCTGATAAATTAATGAGGTCTTTAGCTTCTAAAATATTCAAAGCTCCAAAATGAAATTAATTTTAAAGCCCTTCTGCTTTAGATAATAGCTTGAAAATATGACTTTAATATTTTTTGCATTGCATGTTTTTATCATATGTAATCGATGTTATACTTAATGCAGTGTGACATTTCAAGTGATTAAGGGCCTGGCGGGGGCATTAAGAATGCAAGACCTTATTTGCATTTACACTAATGATTTTATAATGGGGGTTTTATTATATTAATTATGACTACTGGGAGTCAAAAGAAAGCAGAAGATATCCAAGAAACCCCACTCTTGGATAAAATAGCTGTTATCAAATTTGTTGACATAGGTGGTTATTTGCACAAAGGGAAACAAAAGCCTTTATGACTATTAATCACTACAAGCTTGATGTGCTTTATAGTAATTACTAAATTAATTTTCCCCTTTATAGCTGGGTTTATGTGTTTCTTTTCTCCCCCACAGTATGAAATACACAATAAATGTATAGATTCAGCATTTGAGTTGGACAGCATGCAAAGACAAGTTGGTTTGCTCCACATTCCTGTATCTACTCACCCCCTACTCCAGTCTAAGAGCAAAACACAGTTCATAACTAATGCCTCTCTTGCTCTCTCACAAAGTGTTTGGATGGTGTATAGTTTTCATACAGCAAACTGTTTCTTGGAAGCAAAAGTGACCAGATCCCCCTCGCTCTGGAGGTGAGGAAGCAGCTTAAAATACCTTGGGCTGGGGCGCCTGGGTGGCTCAGTGGGTTAAAGCCTCTGCCTTCGGCTCAGGTCATGATCTCGGGGTCCTGGGATCGAGTCCTGCATCTCGCTCTCTGCTCAGTGGGGAGCCTGCTTCCCCCCCTCTCTGCCTCCCTCTCTGCCTACTGCCTACTTGTGATCTCTCTCTCTCTCTCTGTTAAATATATAAAATCTTTAAAAAAAAAAAATACCTTGGGCTGCTGCAAACCTCTAGGTACTCCCGGATGGTAATTAGAGAGAATCTGTATCATGTTAAACGATTTTGTCTCTGACGAGCACAATAATTTCTTTGTGTTTGTGCAGAAAGCTTTTTCGACAGACAGGAGCATCTGAGGCTGCCAAATAAAATATCATTTGGAAGAAGGAAATTTCCTACATACCCTCAAACCAACCAAGTGCAGGAAGGAGAGCTAATCTGGCAGTCTTGATAGCAGGAGGCAAGCCAGTCAATACTTACGGATAATTATGATCTGCATTGTTCCTTAAAAGCAATAGAGACTAGGAAATGGTGTAATTTGCCATGCCGGTTTGTTACTCCAGCAATATACTGCTTGTAATAAGATTTCACACTTTAATTCATCTGAGAACCTTGCGGTGTTTTACAAGCACTAATTACCAGGAATCTCACCATGCTTAACTAAGACAAGCAAAGTCTTCAGCACAGATCCTATTTTTAAAGTTGGTAAATAGAAAGAGAAATATATTATGGTGAAGAGCATAGTGCGAGAGAATTAGGAGAAAAAAAAAAAAAACAGCTGGCTGACATCACGAGCTGTTCTTTTCTGGCCCTGGCCGCCATAAAACAGTACAAAATTCATCCTAGGAATATAGTTTTTCTTTCCTTTTTTTTTTAAAGATTTTATTTATTTATTGGAGAGAGAGAGATAGCAACATAGAACACAGCAGGGAGGAAAGGGAGAAGCAGACTCCCCGCTGAGCAGGGAGCCCCATCCGGACTCGATTCCAGGACCCGGAGATCATAACCTGAGCCGACAGCGGATGCTTCATAGTCTGAGACAGCCAGGCACCCAAGAATAAAGTTTTTCTAATAAATCTTGATTTATTAAAAAAAAAAAAAGTCTTATTGAGAGGTTCGAAGTAGTAGATAGAGCTGGACTGAGGCTCGATGGATAAAAGAGTTCATTTAGGGTGAGAGACACACAGATTGGCCCTGTAATATCCTCCCATAAGTTCTGAGAAGAAGCTACCTATAAAAGTCAATGGGAGCAGAAAGCAATGGGGCCTTAACCTACTTAGGAAATTGAAATTCTGGCTGGAAGCATTTGTACAGAAGTAGGAGATGGGCTTTCAGGAAAACAAAAACAAAAACAACAACAAAAAAACCAACAAGCAAACAAAAACAAACAAACAAAACACACAAACAAAAAACATCTCATTTGCAAAGGCATGAAGCTCTGTTTCTGAATCTGGAGATAATCTGGAATGGTTTCCACGGGGGGAAGAAAGCAGTACGTGGGCGCAGCAGTGTGCGTGAAAGCCGTGAGGAGGGTGGAAAGTGCAGGTTAGCAAAGGAGAGTATCTTATTCCACAAGTAAACCCTTTGTTCTTTGAAGCAAAACCTGAATCACGATCACTTGGTACTTCAAAATTATATCAGACACGTGCTTTCAAAAAACCTATATTGTAACAGTACTTCCCCAAATCTGATTAATTAATATTGCAGTTGCCTGGCTCTTTAGCTTCTTCTAATCTTGTTAAAAAACCATGCATTGTAATCTTTTATTCTAAGCTTCGTCCTACAAAGGGATTAGGAGCAGGTTTCCATTGGAAATTGGTTTCCTTGCCTTATTGAAGGCAAATATTTCTAGTTTAATATGGATACAATATATATCCTGTCATTTGTCACTGGTAGTTTTGTACAAGTTGGGCTTGTAAATAAAATGTAAATGTTTCTTTCCTTTATATCGCCACTAAAGTTGAAAAACATAAAGATGAAAAATGCATTTATCCACCTCCGTTTCTCCCCTATAAAAGATTCAAAATCAGTTTAAACTTCAAAATTTTAGAAAGCTGTTGACAGAAAGGATGAAGAAGTGTTTTGCCAACCGAAATGGCATTACTGTCACTGTTAATTTGCTTTCAATTGCCATAGAAAAGAGATACTCATTTCACGCTAGTGTTTCTCATAGGCTTAAAACCAACTAGTGAATATTATATTTTATGGGCTCAGACATGAAGTGTATGGCTAACTATTAATCTTGCAAACTACTGCACTTAGAACCACAACCACACACCTACTGGACTAAGGCAAAAAATAACTTACAGCTCAGTTAAAATACTTAAGTGTGAGTTTGAAAAACAATGTTGCCTTGTCCCATCTGAAATGATCCCAGAATCTGTGGCTAGATTTAACCGTTCATTGCGAGGTGAGCAACTTCCTAAATAAAGAGGAAAATGGCAGCATTTCAGGTTCTCACGTTTGTCTTTTTCTTGTATTTCTTGGAAACAGTGAAATCTGTTTGAAGTCAATAGACATAGTCTATAGGAAGAATTCGTATGTGAGAACTTGGAATATAGATCATTCATTCATCTATGTAAACATTTATTGATCTTCTGTTATAAACAAAGTACTGTTATACATCAACAAGATAATAATTAGAAGACTATATTTTGCCACATATTTGGAAAAAACAAATGTTATTACATAAAAGTGATCCAGTGTGGTAAGCAGTATAAAATGTGTTTGGGGAACTCTGAGGAGAAAATATTGCTAACTCTGCCTGTGAGGACTAAGAAAGGCTTTACATTCATGCTAAACTGAATAACTGTACCCAATCAGACTTGATAGGATTATATATATATATATATATATATATATATATATATATATATATAAAACACACTATGACATGCCTCAGAATGGGTGGCCGACCCCTAAACATTGACCTTGGTCATGTTATTTGCTTTGCACACAGAGGTATTAGTGGATACAAGACTAGCAGAAGCTTAAAACATGCTCACTGTTTTGGCCTTCCTCTTGCCCTCCAGAAGAATGTGCCCTGCGGAGCAGCTATCAATCCAGCAGAGGGACCACAGCAAACCAGCAGTTCAGAACCCAACCCAGCTGCTCTGTAGCTTGAAGCAGAGTTCCTAAGCTAAGCCCAGTCTGGATCATTCAAACCATCGTCGAACTACAGTCTTACGAACATACAAGTAAACGCTGGCTTTTGCAAGCCACTGAGTTTTACTGTCCTTGTTTTCATTTGTTTTTTAAGTAGCAAAGCTGGCATACAATATTTAAGCTGGATTTTTTT
This sequence comes from Neogale vison, assembly GCF_020171115.1. Taxonomy (NCBI): domain Eukaryota; kingdom Metazoa; phylum Chordata; class Mammalia; order Carnivora; family Mustelidae; genus Neogale; species Neogale vison. The sequence goes on along the minus strand of NC_058095.1, from coordinate 42,102,010 downwards.
TTTTTTTAGAGATTATTTACTCGTGAGAGATAGTGAGGTGAGGGGCAGAGGGAGAAAGGGAGAGAGAGAGAGAGAGAGAATCCTCAAGCAAACTCCCCACTGGGCATGGAGCCCAACTCAGGGCTCGATTCCAGGACCCTGAGATCATGACTTGCGCCGAAATCAAGAGTTGGCCACTTCACCAAATGAGACACCGAGAGCCCCTTTAAACTGTATTTTAAAAGATGAAATAAGAATTTTGCAGGAGGGCAAGAAGGGGAGATAGTCCAGGTTGATGGAATAGCATATTAAAAAAAGGAATAAAGGCGAGAAATTACATCTATTTATAAAGTATCAAGTAACTAGATATTGCCAATATGCATGGTTATGTGATTGACTTAAAATTAAGTTGGAAAGATTCATTGAGACCACATTCTTAAACAGTTAGGAATATATTCCTTAAATAATGACTATATATATATTTTTTTAAGGAATATAATATGACAGTGACTCTCTGGGTTAACCTGTCAGGCAGTAAAATTCAAAGGGCCCTCTTGCATTTATTCTGAAGCATAGATCCAAGGTTGAATGTTTAATTGATTTACCCCTTATGTCTCCACACAAATGTTTTTTCTTGGTACAATGCTTGTTATTGAGGCCAAACCTTTGCTCTTAAAGCAAGAGCTCAGTGACTTTTATTTCTTTAATTTGGCATCAGGGACTCCAAGTCATATGGAGGGAGAGAAAGCGAAAGTTGAAATCCCTCTAACTTTTTCAGGTCTCAGCTATGCAAGGAATCACCATGAAGGACCATTTGTTTTTTATCAGCATTTACACTATGAATGACTTTAATTCAGTATATTCAGTTTTCCCCCCCAAAACCTCTGCCCTCCCTGCAAACACAGCAAAATCCAAAGAAATCTTTGCCAACGTCAGGAAACAGGGCATCTGAGACAACCCTCTGCAGTCTCTGAAGGCAGCAAGAGATGTGGCTACAGACATAGTGAATATGCTGGAGATTTATGAGTACTATGATTGTGGTTCAGGGAGCCTGCTCAAGCAGACATAAATCTTAGTAAAAGAGTCAGTCAAGCCATATAAAGATGCCACAAGGAAAACCACAACTGTCAAGGGCTGTACTTATTGGCGATACAAAATCAAGGAATGCTATAAATCTCGTTTACATATAGATAGACCCCTCTTGTTCTAAGTCATCTTCATATTTAGCAATATTTCTATGTCACCAATCAAGACAGTAGGCAACAGTTACTAGAGGAAGATACATCAGTGATTACAACAAAAGACTCTAATAATTTCTAGTATTTATGTAGTAGTCTCTGGTTTACAATGTGCTTTCACATTCACTATCTTATTTTTAAAGTCACCATAAACTTGTGGATCAGGCAGTACTGATATTTTCTAACTGCTTCCATGCTTGAGATAACAAAGCCTTAGAAAGTTTAATAAAAAACTTGCCTGAGCTCTCAGAGTTTGTTCATGGCTATAGATTCAAAATGGGTCTTTTGACTCTGCCAAGCCAAGGAATCTCTAAATAATCACATGGATTGAAGGAATCTCACCATAATCACCCTTTTGTTGACTGAGCTCTCAGAGTCAGACTGGAATCTAGCTAGGATGTAGAATCATTGCTAGAGACTGAAGGTTTGTGTCCCCCTCCTAAATTAACACACTGAAACCTAACCTCCAATGGGATGGTATTAGGAGGTGGAGCCCCCATGGAATTATTAGGTCATGGTGGGGGGTGGAGCCTTCATCAGTGAGATCAGAGCCCTTATAAAGGACACCCCAGAGAGCTTCCTGCCCCTTGCTCCCTATGAAGATATGGTGAAAGGAAGGCCGTTTATGAACCAGGAAGCTGTTCTTCACCAAACGCTGAATCACTGACACCTTGATCTTGGACTTCCCAACCTCCAGAGCTGTGAGAATAAATGCTTGTTGTTTATGCTATCCAATCCAAGCTATTTTCATTATCACAGCCTGAATGGGCTAAGAAAAGCATCCATTTTATTTTGGGGAATTTTCTACTGGACATGACTGTTCGTTGACCAACTTAATAAAGTCAAGGGAGGGCTCCTAGTGGGATGGAAACAAGTGATTAATCAGTGGAACCACAGTAACCTTTGCGTTCATGTAATGCCTCAGAGTTTAAAAAAAACACTTTCATAACTAATATTAAAATTATTGATTTTAACTCTGTTATGTGTTTTCCAAGGGGAAGCATTTGTGTCAAAGTAGTTTAAATTGTAAGTCATAGGATCTAACTTATAAAAATTCTTATATATCCCTTAACAAGCTCTAATTTCATGATTATTCCATTAGGAAACATGCCCCCAGCAGTGAAAAACCTACCAAGAATAACCTATTTGATTATTTAACTGAAACTCAAAACCTGTTACCCTAACTCCCGGTCCGACATAACACAACGAACCCTACTCATACTGTGCTGCAGAAATGCTGGGGAAGGATCATTAGATCTTATTCCTAGCTCCAAATTCCCAGCTCCAAATCCCCATCCAGTCAGTACATGCAAACCACACACACAGCTTTAGGAATTCGGTCTATATCCAGATGTCAGCTGTTGTCACCCTGTTCTTTGTAACTTCTACAAAAGCGTTCTGGCCAAAACATTTCTGTAAACTGCCAAGGGCTTAGTTTTCATGCAGTGATTTTCTGTACCCTCTGACCATTGATTTCAGTCACCTATCACCTCCAGGAGCCGTTCTCTTTGGTCTGTTGTACACCAACCCAGATAGGACACCAAGCCCTTTTTTTTTTTTCTTTAATTTTCAAAAAAATATACATAAGTAAAACACTTGTGAATGGTAAGTTTACTGAAGGCTTTGTGTGATTAGAAAGGTCTGCATCTCAGAAAAACATATTACTTAAAAAATTGGCAATAGAAAATTAGCAAGACAGGAAACAATGTGTGTTGGAGAGGATGTGAAGAAAGGGGAACCCTCTTCCACTGTTGGTGGGAATGCAAGTTGGTACAGCCACTTTGGAGAACAGTGTGGAGATTCCTCAAGAAGTTAAAAATAGAGCTTCCCTATGACCCTGCCATTGCACTCCTGGGTATTTACCCCAAAGATACAGATGTCGTGAAAAGAAGGGCCATCTGTACCCCAATGTTTATAGCAGCAATGGCCACGGTCGCCAAACTGTGGAAAGAACCAAGATGCCCTTCAACGGACGAATGGATAAGGAAGATGTGGTCCATATACACTATGGAGTATTATGACTCCATCAGAAAGGATGAATACCCAACTTTTGTAGCAACATGGACGGGACTGGAAGAGATTAAGCTGAGTGAAATAAGTCAAGCAGAGAGAGTTGGTTTCACTTTTTTGTGGAGCATAACAAACAACATGGAGGACATAGGGAGATGGAGAGGAGAAGAGAGCTGAGGGAAACTGGAAGGGGAGGTGAACCATGAGAGACTATGGACTCTGAAAAACAATCTGTGGGGTTTGAAGTGGCGGGGGCGGGTGGGAGGTTGGGGTACCAGGTGGTAGGTATTATAGAGGGCACGGATTGCATGGAGCACTGGGTGTGGTGCAAAAACAATGAATACTGTTATGCTGAAAAGAAATTTAAAAAAAAAAAGAATAAATAAATAAATAAATAAATAATTGGCAATAGGTATTAATATAAGAATTCTTAAATCACTCCACACTAGGGAGTTTCTCATTGGCCATTTAATTGGCCAATTTAATTTCTTTTGGATCCCCACTCTCTTTTCTCCTCACTCAATTTTCATTAAACAAATCTGCAAGGTGATTTCACTTTCTATCCATTATTCTATCTGCCTTTGCATATTCAAAAGCTCTAATATCCTCCAAATCAAGGCCATATGTTCAGGTTTCCCCTTTAGCAGGACAGAGGAGCTGTCAAAAGCCTTGAAATCCACGCATTCCTCCTTCTTCCCACCTCTCACTCTCAGTGGGAGGTTGCAATGATGAGGGGGCAATGCTCACCCTAAATATCCACTTTAGAGAGAGGAAGTGACTACTACATTCGACTCAGGTTTTCAATCTCACTTTTTATAATCCTGTTCTAGGAAGTAAGTGAAGAATTTCCCTTGCAAATAGCAGCTGGCTGTCAAAACTGCTTGACATTCTGTCAGGGTAAGATACCCAACCTGAGTCTCTCTGCAATGTCAATTGCTGGTTGAGTAAACCATGTTTTAAGCAAAGAGCTAGTGTGCGTGCCATTATTCAAGATGCTAAAACAGGTAACCTCCTGTGATTTAATTAGGTAGAAAGTTCTATCTTTTTATGTTTTAAAAGCAATGGGAACCCTGATGCTTGGATCTCCATTTCCTTAAGTAAAACGCGCTACTATTTTGTGTCTTTGGGCCATCCAGCAGGCAATAATAATTAGGGAAAAACATGCACCCCCTAAATGTTCACAGCTACAGATATTTTTCATGCTGGACATGAAAGGGAGAAAAGCTCATGTGGTTTATCTCCATCCGCAAGGTTTGTGTGGAAGCTGGTGATGATGTTAAAGTTAGTGTCATGGTTAAGCACACAGCACTAGAGTCAGAGTTCCTAAGTTCAGATACTGGCTACACCAAACCACCCATCATGTCTGATCAATAACAAATTCCTAAGTGTCATCTTATATAACCTATAAGCAGCATTTGACACAATTTATCACTTCTCCTTGAAACACTTTTTTCCCTTCCCTTTCTTCTACATTACTTCTGATTCACTGGCAGCTCCTTTTCTGTGTTCTTCATGGGTACCTCCTCATTTCTTTGACTTCAAAACATTGAGATGACCCAGACATCTGCCTGTGAGTCTCTTATCTATCCATCCTCACTTTCTTAGTGACCTCAATCTGTTTCATGGTTTTTATTTAGCACAGATTTCTCTCCTGAACTCCAGATTCGTTTGACCAACTCAAAGTCCAAAAACGAGTTCATGATCCACACACTCGCTCTCCCAATAAACCACTGCCTCAACTTAGGTGATGGCAGGTATATTTCTTCACCATTTTTTTCTCTCATGACTACACTCTGTCAGTCAAAATTTTCTATCTTATTATCAGATACGTACAGGATCTGACCACTTCTCACCATTCTACTACCTTCAAGTCACCAAAATCTCTTGCCTAAATAGTTGCTATATTCTCCTCTTGACTTGCCCCATATTGTATTAGCAACACAGTAACAAAAGTCATCCTGCATCTAAAATATAAACAGATACATCCCAATGATTTGTCTTTTGGCTCCTAGCCTTGTTCTTGTTCTATATTCTCCATCTGTTGCTGGGCTGAAAGCATGAAAACTGCATTTTCAAGTCTTTTTTGCTAACTGTGCTCTTGTTGGGTCCTGGCAGTAAGAGACACTGGTGGGATTTTAGCAATTTGGAAAAAAAGAATATATATTCTCTGCTTCTGGTTCCTCCAGTAACAGCAGGACAAACTTCAGGTACCTAAGGACTCCAGCATCACTGGTGATTTCAGAGCTACTTGGTATTCAATCATTATCAATAAAGGTAATACAAGCTCAGTGATGCTTCCTGTGCCATCAACGACAGTGAATCAAGCCACATTACTAGAAATGGAAGTGAGGATTCCTTCAGTCTAGCAGCAAAGGCAGGCTTATGGGTTGCACCAGAAACTGTGGCAGAATTCTGGTCTCTGGAGAATTCTCTTCTTCCTTTTGCTTTTCCAACTACAATTCCTTATTTAAACCATTCTGTTTTCCTGACCAGATATTCACTGATATAGCCAGATGCAGCACCTTGAGAGAAATGCTAACATCTAAGCTATATAGGTATAGTGTAGAAAGCAGCAAACATTGTTCTACTAATGAGGGCAGAAATCAGAGAAAACCCCACCAAGGAGGAATTTTTTGCTAAGGATCTAAAAGTTTGAGTTAATAGGGGACTGGAGTGATGGATAAGGAAGGCATCCTAGACAGAACAAGTGTAAAGTTAGGTAGATTGTTAAAAACAGAGCTACCCTATGACCCTGCAATTGCACTACTGAGTATTTACCCCAAAGATACAGATGCAGTGAAAAGAAGGGTCATATGCACCCCAATGTTCATAGCAGCAATGGCCACGATCGCCAAACTGTGGAAAGAGCCAAGATGCCCTTCAACAGATGAATGGATAAAGAAGATATGGTCCCTATATACAATGGAATATTACGCAGCCATCAGAAAGGATGAATACCCAACTTTTGTATCAGCATGGACAGGACTGGAGGAGATTATGCTGAGTGAAATAAGTCAAGCAAAGAAAGTCAATTATCATATGGTTTCACTTACTTGTGGAACATAAGGAATAATATGGAGGACTTTAGGAGAAGGAAAGGAAAAGTGAATTGAGGGAAATCAGAGGGGGAGACGAACCATGAAAGGCTGTGGACTCTGAGAAACAAACTGAGGGTTTGGGAGGGGATGGGGGGGATGGGTGAGGCTGGTGGTGGGTATTATGCACTGGGTGTAGTGCATAAAGAATGACTCTTTGGGGCCACCTGTGTGGCTCACTGAGTTAAGCCTTGGCCTTCGGCTCAGGTCATGATCCCAGGGTCTTGGAATCGGAGCCCTGCATCCGGCTCTCTGCTCAGTGGGGAGACTGCTTCCTCCTCTCTCTCTCTCTCTGCCTGCCTCTCTGCCTACTTGTGATCTTTGCCTGCCAAATAAATAAATAAAATATTTTAAAAAAGAATTAAATTAAAAAAAGAATGAATCTTTGAACACTGAAAAAATAAAATTAAGAAAACATATACATACATAATATTTGGAGAAGGTTGTTCCAAAGACTTGGAATTAGAGCATTAAATATATATATATATATATATATAATTTTAAGAATTCACTCTACCCTAGTTATATAACTGTATCCAGAGTCTTCCTCCTCTCTTAGCAAACATGAACTTCTTCTTAACCCTTTTTAATTCTACAGGATTGCAAACTGCAAGTAGCCAAGGGCAAAACTGGGAATAAATAAGGTTGTGTAAATAAGTTTCATACATTCCATTTGATAGATGAAAAAAATTAGCAGCTATGTAACCCAAGGGAATCCATTGAAACATAATTAATCAATGTTTGTAAATTGCTTTGAGACTCTGAGTGAGTACATACATATGAAAATTTGTATCATCATTTTTCTTATCTAATATGGTTTGGGAGATTATAAATCGGTGAGTGGCAGAGAGTAGGTAGCTAGCTGCTCAGATGAAGTTTAAGAAGGACAATTTTATATCATGAAAAGATAAATTTCTATTAAATTTTATTGATTGCTTTGTTACAACAAGAAATAATAGTTATAAATAATTAAACAATAAAACAAGTCGAGGCATGTTTGAGTTTTTAATGCATGCCCCAGGCATGTGATAAGTCATAATGATAAAATCAAATTGACTTTAATCAAGAAGCCTGCATTAATGACCTAGTAATTCATACCCTGTTGTCTATTTATTGCTATGATAATGTCAACATTTTTACAAGTTCCAAGATCTGCTTTTTCCTTGTGCACCACAAAAAATTCCAAAATGCTGATTAAAAACAGATGTCCTTTTCCCAATGCCAATACTTAATATTAATTGCAAAATCTTGGAGGTCCTTCAGCTTTAAATGTCACATTTTAGGGTACAAAACAAGATGTGAACATAGCAATTCTTTTCACTTTCCCTCTTGTTAGATTATTCCTGTGATACAGTTAAACAGACCATGAAATGGGCTCTTCCAAAACTAAATTTCAATAGATTAAAATCCATAGGAATTTTTAGACATTTACTCCTCCTACCTCATAAATAGGACACTTCAAAATAGCTCATTTTAAAAATTGCAGATTAGTGCCTTAAATAGACATAATTTGACTCTGTTAAAATTTCCAAATGACTCTCTTTTGCATGCAAGCTTGTCATCAGAATTTGTCTCAGAGCTCTGAGGTTGCCAAAATACCATAAATTCACATGGTACCTGGCAAGCAGCCAACAAAAAGATCAGGTCTGGTTAATATTTGTATTATAGTGACATATTCTAAAGAAAACTAATTAAATTCTAAATCCTAAAGCTGGGCAACTCCATAAAACACCACTATTTTGTCTGATTGTTGCTCCAACAATTAGCTGGAGCAACAATCAGTTGCTCCAACTGAGCAACAATAGTTGCTCCAACGGTCTAGGCATCTCCAGGGTGAATCTGATATGGGTATTTAAGTCCAGGATTCTAGCACTGTGTGTGTGTGTGTGCATCCCTGAGGTCTTGAAGGATGTCACTATTTATTATGGTTTCTTGATTTAGCACATAGCAGAGGACAACAACCTTTAGACTACATGCCAGAAAAACACATCAATCACTTCCCATTTAAATCTCTCTTCTGTCCCTATTCCAAAGAAAGTTACTATACACTGCAAGTTACCAACTCTCCCTTTTCTCATGTTCCCTTTTCTTCATGTCATGCCTAGCTCTAAGTCTCTGATGGTCTTCCAAAGTGATTAAGTCCAGGCTGAGTAACTCAGCATTCAGCCTGATCTCAAGTCTATTTTTCCAACATTGCTTTCCCACTGGCATACTCCCCACCTCCCAGGTACCATAAACTCTGGGAACAATGGACTACTCCAAGGTTTTCAGGAAGGTCATGCACATTGCTGCTTCTGTGCTACCATTTACAATATTCTCAGCACTTGAAATAACATTCTGATTTTTTTTTCTTTTGGGAAATTTAATTCTTTTAAGTTGGCAAATTAGTTTTCTTCCCCAGTGACATACTGACTTACCCAAATGTATTTTATTTAGCCAAAAAATCTCAGAGACTTGACACTGAAGAAAACCAACCTTCTGACCTTGACATAATTATGACATTTATCAAAAAGGCAACTGTAATATAGAAGACTAAAGGCTATGATCAGGACAAGCCCTTGTGCGACTAACCCATCTCTGGTGACTTGGGATGTCCCTCCTGAATGGTAAGTAGCAGAGACATGAAGGATAAGCAGAGTGAACTGGGTAACGAGTTGAGATTCTTATTTCCACTAAAAGATCAAGATTTCCCCCAGAACAGAGTACTTTGATGATAAAGCTTTTATATATACTATGTAATTCTTACAGCTCTGAATTAAGTATTATTATTCCTATTTTGTATATGAGAAAATTAAGGCAGTTCAAACAGGTTTATATTAAGAATTAATATTAAAAAGTTAATAGTTAATAGAAGTTAATAGTTAAGAATAAAAATTAAGAAGTTCAAATAGGTTTATATTCCCATTTGGTCCCATAGTGATGCTGGGTCATGGTATTGAGTCACCATTTGCTTGGTGAAAGAAATTACACAGTAATTTGAACAGGAAAAGTTTAATATCAAGAATTAGTAACTCGGGCCACCTGGGTGTCTCAGGCAGTTAAGTGTCTGACTTCAGCTCTGGTCATGATCTCAGGGTCCTGGGATGGAGCCGCACACCCTGTGGGGAGTCTGCTTGAATATTTTCTCCCTCTGCCCCTCCCCCATTGTGCGCTCTCTCTCTAATAAATAAAAATTTAAAAATCTTAAAAAAAAATCAGTAACTATAATAGAGAAATAACTATAAAGTTACAGAGATACTCTTAAGAAGAGCCTATGGCTGAGGGGAGTCCCCCCAACAAAGGACAACTTGGAAGAGGAACCTCCATTCTAAGCCTGGGATTCACATTTTGTTGAAGATGTGGTTGTAGCCCACAGGGTAGTATGGACGTTAACTGGCTTCCATGAGTTGTACTTGGACCACAGTAACTACACAAACAGGAAACATCTCTCCCAGATAAAGTCAAACTGACATGCAGGCAGGCATGCAGAGAAATTGAGGGTGTATGGTACCTGCTCACAGGAGGGCAACAAAAGGCCTGGGGTACATGCCAGCAGGACCACGTGATCAATCCTCCAAGAGTCAAATGGGCTGAGGGGGAACAGCAGCAAGGGGATCAGGGGGTTAGGAACCCACTTAATGGGGTAGGTTCTGGAGCCCATATTTGGAGTAACCATGCCTTGGAGGGTCCATAGTCAATAGAAATAAGGGAGAATATGCCTGCCTGGTTCCTTCTGACTGTCTTCCATTGATTAAAGTTTTCCCCCAACACAGAATCTGGCCATTTTGGAAGATCCCACATTCTGCAGTATATGCTTTATCCTGCAGTGCCAGAGGTGCCAGAAACCTGGACTGAAGGAGACTGCATAGCTATGCAGCAGAGGAACTCTCTGGGAAAGACGCTGGTCAATCCCTGATGGTGTCCATGTGGTCCAGGCAGTAGGTAGAGTTAAAGGAAACTGAGTAGGTGTTCCAGCATCTAATACATCTCTCCTGCTCTCCTTTATCAACATCCACGGCTGATGAATCCCCAACAGGTTGCCACCAAATCTCAAACACAGGAGCCACTTTCTGTCTTTAAACTAAATTTACATATTTTACTTTCATAGATTTTATGTTTTACAGCTGAATTTTCAAGACAATCCTATTTTCTATACATATGTATGTTCTGGGGAGCCTCACTCTGGCCCACACAAGGAGTGACTACAATAACTGAGTCAGAACTTGAACCCAGATCTTCAGCTTCTTTCTATTATCTCTGGTGATGAATCTACACTATTTTCTTAAAGGCAGACAGGTTCTTTCCTGTCCCCTTGTGCAGTTTGCAAATTAACTTCTTCATTCTCAATAGATTTACATCTACCTACTCCCTGATTACAGAAGTTCTGAAGAGTCTGTGAATGGAGGTAATCACTGCCTTCCAAAGATGATATTATCAGAGCAAGGAAGATAATGAATGACCTCCAAGACAATTTTGAATCTTAAAGGATGTAGATGGGTGGTTATTTAGAGCTGTGGGAGCAGATGAGTACTATATTAAAAGCAATGGGCACCAAGTCAGAGGACATGAATTCTACATGGTTAGAATCTACATGGTTAGAATCATGGGTGAATCATTTAAGCTCCTTGAATTTTATCCCCTTATCCGGAAAAGCAGAAAATAATACTTATTTCTGAGGGTTTTCATGAGAATTAAATCACTCACCTTTGAAACTTCTGAGACCATTACCAGACACAAAATATTTTTTCAACTGCTCAATGTTATGCAACATGCAGCCCCCTTTTTCTTTCTTTCTTTTTTTTTTTTTTTTCTCCTGCCCCATCTCACTCAACTTAAGAAAGCGATACCTTGGATACCAAGACACATTGTAACAGTTTTCATCTAGCCTTTATTTGATTGTATTTGTATTTCTCTGAATGTGTGTGCGTGACTATTTCTCTGTATCTCTGTATGACTATATGAAGCACCACCTCTTGTCAGCTGAAGAGGCATTAACATAATCTAACTGATGTAGGTGAAATATTTAAAGTTAAAAGAAAAGCAACTGGAAGGTAGCTTCACGTCGTATCAAGGCAATCATGACAAGTTTTTATGAATGTTTGCTTTTTGCCATATGGCTCCAGATACGGTAAGTTACATCCTGTTAAGTTTTTTTCTAGAGAGAGGCTGGTTGGAACCTCCTGTCATTTAAACCTAGCAGAGCCCATTAAAGCTCAGATGACAGGCTATTTATTAATGCACAAGATAAACATTCACTCAACCTGAAATGTGTGTGTGACACCACAGATGTGGAAGACAGTGAGTAAGTGAGTCATGGACACTTTCTGGGTTCTCGTTTGAAGCTCTGAAAACTGCTATTTCCGAAGACTGTTGACTTATTAGAAATAATGCACTACTTTCTGACAATGGAAAAATTAGACCAGGGAGAGGAGAGAAAAGGGAGCAACAAGTATTAAGCACGGCATTAAGCACAGCATTGGGGAGCTCAGCTGATGCACACTTGGACATCAGCCTCTGGTGGCCTGACAGGGCAGAGGAGGGCAGATCAGGGGCAGAAAGAAGATAACCAACAGAGATTTTAAAAATCATCTCTTTCATATCTAATCTACCCTCACCTTTAATTCTATGCACCCTCCCACACCCAATCATGATAGCATTCTACATTCTCTGTGCAACTAGAGACAAGTCAAAGAGAAAGAAGTGTTCGTCACGTTTGCTTGGCTTCCTCCATCCCCCTTTTTCTTTTCTTTTTTTTTTCCCACCTTTTACATTCCATTCCATGATTGAAAATATCTTCAACTAAGTTGTACTCTTTTTATTTATTTGATAGAGAGAAATCACAAGAAGGCAGAGAGGCAGGCAGAGAGAGAGAGGAGGAAGCAGTCTCTCTGCCAAGCAGAGAGCCCAATGTGGGACTCAATCCCAGGACTGTGAGATCATGACCTGAGCCGAAGGGAGAGGCTTAACCCACAGAGCCACCCAGGTGCCCAACTAAGTTGTATTCTTAAACTCATCCAGATTCCTCACTTCCCATCAACATCAACATCATTATCATCATCTTATTTTCAGTCCTCCTGTTGTCCCATTATCTAGCACATACACATCAAAAATGTGACGTGGTATAGATTTATATATGACACAAAAGAAATAGATACTCTTCATCTTTTCCTTTTCTATCAGACCCCCTCTTTGAGATAAAGAAAATACAATATGTGGGGGTAGTTATTCTGTATCATCAGGGATACTTAATAGATGCCAGAAGGGGATCATGGATATTAAGTCTTGAGTAAAATGAACTCTATGTAAATTCCAATTTAGGATTTAGAAAGAAAGAGAAAAGTTAGAGATTTTAGAATCTTCTGCATTCGCTTTTCAACTTAATTCTGTTCAACTCTTAGGCCTCTTGTGAACAATAACCAGTCATCTACATTTTTCCTATATATGCCTCAATCGATCCTCACTCAACAATATATAAGGCTGATGTTATCTTCACATACCTTTGAGGAAATTTCTGGTCAGTGTTACTGCACATTCGCTGTCTTTCACTCCTCACATTACCTATGCTGGTAGATGAAAACCACACAAAGAAGAAGAATTCATTCTGCTCTTCCTGTACTTACTAAATGCAAATGATGCATAAACATTTCTTGCACCTGATCGAAGGGGAAATTTTTTTGTGTTTCTTAAAAATTGAAGGAACAGCACAGAGGACTAGAACCATGAAACCTGAGGGTCTAAACTCTGAGATGCTTGTTAGGATGAGGGAGCTGATTCTATGACACTTAACAGGGTATGGCAAAATCTGTCAGTATCGGTACACTGTGGAATGAAAGAGGGGAGTGCTTCACACAAGTATAATCTCCCTGTCATCACTGAGAAAGGGATTCAATGACGCAGTCTGGAAAACCCAGAGTGGCAGATAATTATCCCAGAGCACAGACATCCCCTTAGAAGGGATTGAATAAAATGATCAGGGTCAGTGTGCTACTAGAAAATAATTAAAGTTTTGACCAACAGGCCATGGTATCTCTTGGTGACTGTAACTCACATCATATTTGTAATATCTTGACAACGGGTTCAGAAGCAAATGCTTTTACAACCTTTAGCAGTCTGTCTTTACTCAGATGACTCAAACTCATTGAGAGGTTTAATACTTGCCTAGAAAAGACACTGCATGGAAGCTTTTATTCATGCTCAAAAATAGAATTGGGACATCTAATCAATAAATATTCTCTACGTGGCCCTGGATAAAGTTGTGACGCTAACAGCAATCGCCACCAGAAACCTTCAGTCAATATCGTCTTTCCACACACATTATCCTAGCTTAGGGGAAGCTCTCTTCACAATCTTAAAAACCCAGGGAAGGACTTCTTTTCCCCTTTCTTCTCTCCTCTAAAATTACTAAGTTTAGTTTGCAGATTTCAAACTCATTCATGGTAATGTATGCCTGATTGACCGTATTAGTTATCTATGGCTGTGTAACAAATTACCACAAACTCAGTGGCTTAAAACAATATGCACTCATTAGCTCACAGTTTCTGAGCATCGGGCTTAAATGGGTCCTCTGCTTAGGGTCTCACAAGGCTACAAAACAGTCTGTTGGCCACACCGCATTCTTATTTGGGGAAAAATCTTCGAATCTCACTCAGGTTGTTGGTAAATTCAGTTCCTTGTAGCTATAAGATTAGGACTTTCCTTTTTTGTTGTTGTTGTTGTTTGTTGTTGTTTTTCTCTTTTTGGCTGGCTGTTAATTATAGGCTGCCCCAAGCTCCTAAAAAACATCCACAGTTTCTTGTCATATAGACTTCTTCAACATGGGTTCAATAAGCCAGAAGGAAAAGTCTCTAGATAGTAAGTCAGCTAGAAAGACAGATTCTTATATAAGGTAACATATCATGGCAGTGATATGTTACACTTCACCTCTGCGATATTCTGTTAGAAGAAATTCGTATGAGGGGGGGACAAGATGGCGGGGTCCTAGGAAGAGGCGTCTTTTCAGCTGGTACCCCAAAGTGAGCTGATTACCTACCAAAGAACTCCGATCATCCATGAAATCAGTCTGAGATCAGAATTATACACGTCTGGATCTCTACAGGGGCAGAAGACGCCAGTGAGCAGGTAAAGCGGAATGGGAACGGCGGACTGAGATCGGAAGATAAACAAAAGGGGGAGAGAGCCACCAGAGGTGACCGGTGGGAAAGTAATACCCCGATACGAGCGAGAGTGCCCTGCGTCTGGGGACCAGCATTAACTTGGAGACTGGTTGAAAGCACTCCAAAAGAGCAAAGGATTGCGGGGGGAAATTGTGGGAATCAGGACGGCTAGGGACAGGGGCTTAAGTTCCCGGTCCCAGACGGCCTCCCCGGCGCGGAGGCAGAGAGAGTGCGGCGGAGAAACTAGCTCCTGGTCCCTAAGCCGCCAGCACGCCCCAGAGCGCAGGGGTTCCGGCTCCTGTGAGGGGATGGGAGCTGCGCCGGTCTGCAGAACGCGCGCCAGCCCTACCACAAAGCTTGAGATGCGCGCGCACATCCCTCCAGCTCTCCTGGGTTACTAAGGCCCGGGGGCGCTTCTTGACCTGCGCCATTGTTTCAAAGTCTAAGCCGCGCGCGCGAAACTCTTCCCCGGACAGAGGCGCACAAAAGCCCAGCCTGCGGCTTACGGAGCAGCACCCCATTCTCAGTGCCCCAGACGCGCGCCCGACCCACAGCCGCCTCCGAAAAGAGGTGCGCGCAAGCCGGGCACTCCCAGCCCGGGCCGGCGGCAAAATCTCAGTGTGCGATCGCTGCTTGGAACCTCTCTGGTGGTCACGAGCTCCCAGACAACCGCCACTGCCTTGGCTTTGGGGACGAGCAAAAGATCCTGCGCCCCCAGGGTCTTTAACTTGGAACCTGCACTGCCAGCGTCCAAGGGGGAATTTATTCAGCTTCTGCACCCAGACTGAGGCTTCTCTCTGAGACGGAGATCAGGAAGTGTTCCAGGGTGCACCTTGACTGCACCAGAGTTGATACATCCAGCTACATCTGTTCAGTCTTCTCCCACCAAAATGACTAGGAGGAGGAATGCCCAACAGAAGAAAAATACAGAGGATGGACCTTCTGCAACAGAGCTAACAGCTATCAACATAGACAATATGTCGGAAAGAGAATTCAGGCTAACAATTATCCAGGCAATAGCTAGGTTGGAGAAAGCCATGGATGACCAAACAGAATTGATTAGGGCCGAACTGAAAGCGACCAGACAGGATGTTCACAATGTTAGGGCGGAGCTTAAAGCTACCAGGGAGGAGGTCCACAATGCTCTCAATGAGTTCCAATCCAATCTAAACTCTCTCAAAGCTAGGGTAACTGAGACAGAAGATAGAATTAGTGATCTGGAAGACAAACAGATAGAAAGGATCAGGAGGAAGCCTGGAACAAACAGCTTAGATCCCACGAAAACAGAATCAGGGAAATAAATGATGCCATGAAGCGTTCCAACGTCAGAATTATTGGAATTCCTGAAGGGGAGGAGAACGAAAGAAGTCTAGAAGATATCGTGGAACAAGTCCTTCATGAAAATTTTCCGAATCTCGCGAATGAAACCAGCGTTCATGTACTAGAGGCTGAACGGTCTCCACCCAAGATTATACACTCCAAAAAAACATCACGACACCTGATAATCAAATTGAGAAATTATAATTGTAGGTATAATCTCTTGAAAGCCGCCAGGGCAAAGAGGCTCCTTACTTACAGAGGGAAGCCCATCAGAATAACGTTAGACCTGTCCACAGAGACCTGGCAAGCCAGAAGAGGCTGGCAAGATATATTCAGGGCACTAAATGAGAAGAACATGCAGCCAAGATTACTTTATCCAGCAAGACTGACATTCATAATGGATGGAGAGATAAAAAGTTTCCAAGACCGGCAAGGCTTAAAAGACTATGCAACCACCAAGCCGATACTGCAGGAAATATTAAGGGGGGTTCTATAAAAGAGGAAAAATCCCAAGAATAGCATTGAACAGAAATATAGAGACAGTCTACAGAAAGAAAGACTTCAAAGGTAACTCGATGTCAATAAAAACGTATCTATCAATAATCACTCTCAATGTGAATGGCCTAAATGCACCCATAAAACGGCACAGGGTTGCAGATTGGATAAAACGACAGGACCCATCCATATGCTGTCTACAAGAGACCCATTTTGAACCTAAAGATACACGCAGACTGAAAGTGAAGGGGTGGAGAAGCATCTTTCATGCCAATGGGACTCAAAAGAAGGCTGGGGTAGTGATTCTCATATCAGATAAATTAGACTTCAAACTAAAGACTGTACTCAGAGATACAGAAGGACACTACATAATCCTTAAAGGGACTATCCACCAAGATGATCTAACAATTGTAAATATCTATGCTCCCAATATGGGAGCAGCCAATTACTTAAGAAAACAGTTAATCAAGATAAAGAGTCATATTGATATGAATACACTAATCGTAGGAGATCTTAACACGCCTCTTTCAGAATTAGATCATCAAAGCAGAAAATCAATAAAGAAACAAGAGCATTGAATGACACATTGGACCAGATGGACCTCATAGATATATACAGAACATTCCACCCTAAAACAGCAGAATACTCATTCTTCTCAAGTGCACACGGAACCTTCTCCAGAATAGACCACATACTGGGTCACAAATCAGGACTCAACCGATACCAAAAGACTGAGATTATTCCCTGCATATTCTCAGATCACAATGCTTTGAAACTGGAGCTCAATCACAAGGAAAAGTTCCGAAGGAACTCAAACACCTGGAAGCTAAAGACCACCTTGCTTAAGAATGCTTGGATCAACCAGGAGATCAAAGAAGAACTGAAACAATTCATGGAAACCAATGAGAATGAAGACACTTCGGTCCAAAACCTATGGGATACAGCAAAGGCGGTCCTAAGGGGAAAATATATAGCCATCCAAGCCTTGCTCAAAAAAATTGAAAAATCCAGAACACACCAGCTGTCTCTACACCTTAAAGAACTGGAGGATCAACAACAAATCAAACCAACTCCACACATAAGAAGGGAAATCATCAAGATTAGAGCTGAGATCAATGAGGGAGAAACCAGAGATACAGTAGAACGTATCAATGAAACTAGGAGCTGGTTTTTTGAAAGAATCAATAAGATCGATAAGCCACTGGCTACACTAATCTGAAAGAAAAGA
Source organism: Neogale vison (assembly GCF_020171115.1). NCBI lineage: Eukaryota > Metazoa > Chordata > Mammalia > Carnivora > Mustelidae > Neogale > Neogale vison. The sequence goes on along the minus strand of NC_058095.1, from coordinate 42,084,513 downwards.
GAGAAATCCCAAATTCATAAAATTATGAATGAAAAGGGAGAGATCACAACTAACGCCAAGGAAGTAGAAACAATCACCAGAAGTTATTATGAACAGTTATATGCCAATAAGCTTAGCAACCTAGATGAAATGGATGCATTCCTGGAAAAATATAAACTACCAAAATTGAACCAGGAAGAAATCGACAACCTGAATAGACCGATATCTAATAACGAGATTGAAGCAGTGATCAAAAATCTCCCAAAAAACAAGAGCCCAGGACCTGACGGATTCCCTGGGGAATTCTACCAAACCTTCCAAGAAGAAATAACACCTATTCTCCTGAAGCTGTTTCAAAAAATTGAAGCAGAAGGAAAACTTCCAGACTCTTTCTATGAAGCCAGCATTACCCTGATCCCCAAACCAGGCAAGGACCCTACCAAAAAGGAGAATTTCAGACCAATATCACTGATGAATATGGATGCTAAGATTCTCAACAAGATCCTAGCCAACAGGATCCAACAGCATATTAAAAAGATTATCCACCATGATCAGGTGGGATTCATCCCTGGGCTACAAGGATGGTTCAACATTCGCAAATCAAACAATGTGATACAACAAATTAATATGAGAAGAGAGAAGAACCACATGGTCCTCTCAATTGATGCAGAAAAAGCATTTGACAAAATCCAACATCCGTTCCTGATTAAAACGCTTCAAAGTATAGGGATAGAGGGAACATTCCTGAACCTCATCAAATCTATCTATGAAAGACCCACAGCAAATATCATCCTCAATGGGAAAAAGCTTGCAGCCTTCCCATTGAGATCAGGAACAAGACAAGGATGCCCACTTTCACCACTCTCGTTCAACATAGTATTAGAAGTCCTAGCAACAGCAATCAGACAACAGAGAGAAATAAAAGGTATCCAAATTGGTAATGAAGAAGTCAAACTCTCTCTCTTTGCAGATGACATGATTCTTTATATGGAAAACCCAAAAGACTCCACCCCCAAACTACTAGAACTCATACAGCAATTCAGCAGCGTGGCAGGATACAAAGTCAATGTGCAGAAATCAGTGGCTTTCTTATACACTAACAATGAAAATACAGAAAGGGAAATTAGAGAATCGATTCCATTTACTATAGCACCAAGAACCATAAGATACCTTGGAATAAACCTAACTAAAGAGGTAAAGGATCTGTACTTGAGGAACTATAGAACACTCATGAAAGAAATTGAAGAAGACACAAAAAGATGAAAGACCATTCCATGCTCTTGGATCGGAAGAATAAACATTGTTAAAATGTCTATACTGTCTAGAGCAATCTATACTTTTAATGCCATTCCGATCAAAATTCCACCGGCATTCTTCAAAGAACTGGAGCAAATAATCCTAAAATTTGTATGGAATCAGAAGAGACCCCGAATCGCTAAGGAAATGTTGAAAAACAAAAATAAAGCTGGCGGCATCACCTTACCTGATTTCAAGCTTTATTACAAAGCTGTGATCACCAAGACAGCATGGTACTGGCATAAAAACAGACACATAGACCAGTGGAACAGAGTAGAGAGCCCTGATATGGACCCTCAACTCTATGGTCAATTAATCTTCGACAAAACAGGAAAAAATATACAGTGGAAAAAAGACAGTCTCTTCAATGAATGGTGCTGGGAAAACTGGACAGCTATATGTAGAAGAATGAAACTCGACCATTCTCTTACACCTTACACAAAGATCAACTCAAAATGGATAAAAGACCTCAACGTGAGACAGGAATCTATCAGAATCTTAGAGGAGAACATAGGCAGTAATCTCTTCGATATCAGCCACAGCAACTTCTTTCAAGATACGTCTCCAAAGGCAAAGGAAACAAAAGCGAAAATAAACTTCTGGGACTTCATCAAAATCAAAAGCTTCTGCACAGCAAAGGAAACAGTCAACAAAACAAAGAGGCAACCCACGGAATGGGAGAAGATATTTGCAAATGAAAGTACAGACAAAAGGTTGATATCCAGGATCTATAATGAACTCCTCAAACTCAACCCACACGAAACAGACAAACACATCAAAAAATGGGCAGAAGATATGAACAGACACTTCTCCAATCAAGACATACAAATGGCTATCAGACACATGAAAAAATGCTCATCATCATTAGCCCTCAGGGAGATTCAAATTAAAACCACATTGAGATATCACCTTACACCAGTTAGAATGGCCAAAATTAACAAAACAGGAAACAACATGTGTTGGAGAGGATGTGGAGAAAGGGGAACCCTCTTCCAGTGTTGGTGGGAATGCAAGTTGGTGCAGCCTCTTTGGAGAACAGTGTGGAGATTCCTCAAGAAATTAAAAATAGAGCTTCCCTACGACCCTGCAATTGCACTCCTGGGTATTTACCCCAAAGATACAGATGTCGTGAAAAGAAGGGCCATCTGTACCCCAATGTTTATAGCAGCAATGGCCACAGTCGCCAAACTATGGAAAGAACCAAGATGCCCTTCAACGGATGAATGGATAAGGAAGATGTGGTCCATATACACTATGGAGTATTAAGCCTCTATCAGAAAGGATGAATATCCAACTTTTGTAGCAACATGGACGGGACTGGAAGAGATTATGCTGAGTGAAATAAGTCAAGCAGAGAGAGTCAATTATCATATGGTTTCACTTATTTGTGGAGCATAACCAATAGCATGGAGGACAAGGGGCGTTAGAGAGGAGTAGGGAATTTGGGTAAATTGGAAGGGGAGGTGAACCATGAGAGACTATGGACTCTGAAAAACAGTCTGAGGGGTTTGAAGTGGCGGGGGTTGGGAGGTTGGGGTACCAGGTGGTGGGTATTATAGAGGGCACGGCTTGCATGGAGCACTGGGTGTGGTGAAAAAATAATGAATACTGTTTTTCTGAAAATAAATAAATTGGAAAAAAAAAAAAGAAGAAATTCGTATGTCCCATCTATACTCAAGGGAAGGGAATGACACAAAGGTATGAACACTTAGGAGGCAACGGTCACTGGAAACACCCTGGAGTCTGTCTACCACATAGAAATAATGTGTTTAAGAAATACCTTTTCCAAATATATGTGTTTTTAAACACGAACCAAAGAATTAAAGTAAAAGAGTTATCACTTAGGACAATGAACAAAGGCCAACAAAAACATGTGAAGAGGAGAGACTAGTAATAAGTCTGCCTGATTTCCCTGAAATCTAGGTTTTTCTGCTGATGAGATAAGCCTGTGCAGAGTGCTAGAAGCTTTATCCCATATTCATGTTTTACTGTTATGTAATCACACTAACAAGCAAAGGGATTTGGGGCAAATTGTCTAACTTTCTAACCCTTAGTTTACTGATCTGTAAAATTGGTAATAATCACACCTCCCTGGCAGGTTTACCATCCAGATTCAATAACGTTAGAGATGAAAAGGACCTGGTATATAGAGTTACTCCTTGCTTTTTTACTATGTCACTTGCTCCTGCAAATAAAATCAAATAACACCCTAAATTTCATCTTCTTCAAAACGATTTTGAGAGAAAGAGGGAGAGAGTGAGAGAGAGCACATTCACAGAGGGAAAGGGGGGGAAATTCTCAAAGCGACTCCCCGCTGAGCAAGAAACCTGACATGGGGTTCAATTTCATAACCCTGAGATCATGACCTGAGCCAAAACTGAGAGCTGTACACTCAACCAAGAGAGTTGATGGCTCAACCTGAGCCATCCAGGTACCCCTAATTTAATCTTAAGGTCACAAATAGCCAAAACAAAAGGGGAAATTACATGTTTTCACAATAGTTTTGTTGTTTTGTTTTGTTTTTAGGGGCTTTTTAAAATGTGAATAGCAACTCTCAAAAAATATTTTTTTTTTTAATTTGAAAGATGTAAAGGTTATTTTTGCAAAATTTTCAAACATCACAGATAGAAATTTCCTTTGACCACCACTCTCAATTCTAGTTTGGATCTGAGTGGTAACTATGTTTAACAATTTTTTAAATATAGTATTTCAGGACTTTTACCACGAAATTTTATTTTATCTACCAATTTTATCGAATTTCATCTTACATGCTTTTTAAAAATATATAGCTAGCATTTTACTCCACATAATTTTCTTTAACTTGTTTTTTCATTCAGCATATTTCCTAGAGTTATGTCTAGATAAGTACATATACAGTAATATTATTCTTTTTAGCTGTTCCATAGTATTTCCATATCCACCAATGCCCTATTGTGAACATTTAGATTTATTTTTAGCTGTGCTTGAATGAACTTCCTTGAACGTGTCTTAATATGCAGGTGTAAAATTATTTTTCTAAAGTAAAAACAAAGAAAAGAGGTTGATGTAACATCACTTAAAGACATTCTTATTTTTAATATACACAGCCAAAATGACCATACCAATTTACACTCCCTTCAGCAGTGAAGTATTTCCTGTTTTTAAATAATGTAATGTGGGCGACATGCCTAGTGCAGCCTTTGGCATATATTAGTGTTCAATAAACTTACATATTACTATTATAGTGAGCTATTTTTCTAGTAGTTTGACTTGATGGAAGGATAGAATTTGAAAGAATATCTAGGACAGCTAGAGAAGTTTCACTAAATGTATGAGTGCAAATGTGAAATACAAATGAGCAATGTAATGAGTAGAAACTCTATACTTCACGATTTTGCTTAGGGCCAACTCAGAGTGTCCTTAGAACTCATACAGATTGAAATTATTAACATATCTAGCACAGGGATATACCCCATGTGTACTCACCCTGATGAAGGATTCAAGCCCAAAATATCTCTCATTAGAAACTTTGATGTGAACTAAAATATTTTCATAAATTTTATACATGTTGAATTCCAACAGACCTAAAATTTCATTTCAATGAATAAATACAACCACATAAATTGAACCTGACTTAAAATATAATGACATACCAACATTAGCACATGGCCCAAGCATAATGAATTACTAAGAGAAGACAATCCCTTAGTGATAAAACTAAATGACAAGTGACTGGATTTCTCTTTAAAGCATGGAAGCAATTTGACCCCCTGAGCTAGATTAACAAGGAAATATGGAAGGAAAAGTGTTAAGCCTCCGCACAAGACTTTGATGCAAAATACGTTCTGTGGCAGGGGCACCTGACTGGCTCAGCTGAAAGGGCATGTAACTCTCCATCTCAGGGCTGTGAGTTCAAGCCCCACACTGGGCACAGAGCTTCCTTAAAAATAAATAAGTAAATAAAAATTTAAGGAGTGCCTGGATGGCTCAGTTGGTGGAGCATACCAATTATTTAATTCACACGGAGATAGATTTTTTCTTTACTAGCCATTTATTTTTTGTGTACTACCGGTTTGTGTTCTTTCTCCATTTTGCCATTGAGTGATAATATTATTTTTCTCACTGTCTGTATCCTTTTTTCATATATCAAAGGAAGTAGGTTTTCCTTTGGTCCTAACTATTTTTTTTTCCCCTAGTGAAGTTGTTTTTGTTTGTTTGTTTTATTGGTAGTATTCTCTTTCCAGTTGGTCACTAGTCTTTTGAATTTCTTTATTCTGTTTTTCTACTGGTCCAAAAACATATAAGGAGACAAATACATCGATATTTTTCCTTTCAACTTTCTGTTTTAGCTTTTCCTTTTAGCTTTTAGATGTTTGTTTAACTGAGAAAGGTCCTCCTCATTCCAAAAGTAAGAAATAATTTTTTTTCTAGAAAATCATCTATTTCATGCAGGTTTTCAATTTATTTGCATATATTTGAACAAAAAAAAACCCTCATAATCTGCCATTAAATTCTCAATCTTATTTCTCATTTTATGTTTCTATGTTTTCTCCCTTTTATCTTGATTAAATAATGTAATTTATCAACTGTATTTTTCTCAAAAGAATCAGTTTATGGGTTTATTTACTAATTCATTCTTTTTCTTTTTTTCCTCTTTCACTAGTTTCAGGTGTTTTCGCTACTTCTATCTCTTTGGGTACCTTTGGTTCTTTTTCTTTTTTTAAAATTTTTTGTTTTATAACTTACAGTATTTCTCTTTATTTTTTCTTCTTTTCTTTAGTTGTTTTGTTGTACTTTTTCCTTCTTGAGTTCCTGGTATAAATGCTTAATTAATTTATTTTCATTTTTCATTCTTCTATTTTTCAAATAATTTTCTTTCTTCTACTTTTCAAAATTATTTTTTGTTTTAATTTTTAGGTATTTTTTCTTCTTTTATTTTAAGATGTAATAGAAATGAATTAATTTCTGAATATATTTAACATACATTTCCACTTGAAAAAATATGCAAAAATAACTTGACCAAACATACTAGACATATCCATATAAAAATAAAAACAAAGAAAAATCCATTATAGAGAAACAGAAATTTAGTAGTCTATACTGTTATATTCATTCTACCACAACATAACATATTCAGAAACAGAATAATTGGCATGAAAACAAAAGCTGAACTATTCTCTGGTCTTTGGCTATCATTGCAGGCATTTAAAAAATGATTTTATAAAAATATTTAGAGAATTTTAATTGTCGCATAGTGAAAGAACATTTACTATCCAATGAGTATAGCTGCTTGTTCTCAGACGTAGAATAGGAAACCAGAATTGCTAAGCCTTAATTAGTTCTTTTGTATTAACTAAAGAGTGAGCCTTGGAGCTGGTAGTACTGTTTAGAGAACACAGGGTCTTGGCCATGCAAAACTGATTCTGGAACTGCATCATGAGTTGAGAGCTAAATTTCTCCAGAAAGGAGATTGAGGGGGACTCGGACTAGTGAAAATGCAAACCTAGAGATACAAAAATTATATGAGAAGTCCCGTGAGACAGAGTGAGATGGAGCAAAATAACATTAAGTTGAAGCCTTCAGATTAAAGGATCTTACAAAGGGGCACCTGGCTGGCTCAGTCAGTAGAGTATGTGACTCTTGATCTTGAGGTTATGAGTTCAAATCCCATGTTGGATGTGGAGATAACGTAATAAAGAAAATTTTTAAAAATAAAGAAACTACCTTATGAAAAATTCTAGTTGATGAGGAGTATGAAGACTTTTATAGAAATAGATATCTAACAATAAAATTTAACGTATTTGCTTTGCTTTACTATAAATTCCTCTGTTGCCAGAAATCTCCTGTGATGCTTGTCTACACACTGTATCATGAGTGTAGTTTGCAGAGGGGGCAAGAGAAAGTTCACTGAGTTCTACTCTAAAGTCACGCTCTAGCTCCTGCCCCATATCACTCCAGGCAGAGCAAGCAGAAACGGATGGAAAGGACGGTTGTTCCCCCATGGCAGCATTAGAAGAAAAACGGAGAGATTTGAAGCCAAAGAAAGGGTCTCCGGCCTTCTTTGTCTTGGGCCTGTCTGATCTGATCAGGTTTCCTGTGGCTCTGTTGGTGGAGTGGTGCAAGGACTGGATGTCAATGTCCCTGATGATGGGTCCCGATTCCTCCTTTGCTGATCTCCAGGATTCGGGGGCATCGTGCCCTACATTCTCAGAAACTAGACCCCAACTACAAAACATATTCTTCTTTAGCCTGATCCCCTGGAAAAACCTGTCACCTCCTGCTCTAGCTGGCCAAGAGTCAGCCTCCTCCCCATTCCCCCTCTCCCCCCACTACAGGCAAGCTATAGTCCTCTCACACCCTTCAAAACCTCTTACAGGGCCCATTTCTTTAGATGTCTGGCCCTTCTCCCTTGGAGAGTGAATAAACTCTGTCTTGCTCTAAGAAAAGGGAGATGCAGAGCCTAGAGTCAGTAAGAAGCCTATCTAAAAGTTCAGTGAAGCTGAGGGGAATATTAACACCATCTTGGTCATCTGGAAATCCAGAAAGTGCTTCATGAAAGACCAAGATCTACAGAAATTCTGGATAACAAAAAGGGATATATTGACATTCACCAGAAAACACAACAAATAGAGCACTATGAGAATCTCTATTGAAAAAAGGGAGCGAAGCTCAAAAAGGAAGTTTTCCCTGAAAAAGCCATGCCCTAAGCTCAAATCAAAGCCAGCGAGGGTTGAGAAATGCAGTTGAACGGGGTCACTTAGGTAGATGGCTCAGTCCAGTTAATCACCCGACTCTTGGGTTTCAGCTCCGGTCATGATCTCAGTGTTCTGGGATCGAGCCCCCCGTGGGGCTCTGTGCTCATCACAGAATCTGTTGTCCCTCTCCCTCTACTCCTCTCCTGCACTCTCTCAAGCTCTCTCTCTAAAATAAATAATTAGTAAATAAAATCTTACTAGAAAAAATTAAAAAAGAAAAAGAAAGAAAAATGTAGTAAGCCATGAGGCAGGATCTGGTGTAATTATTTAAATACCACAGAAAAAGCTACCTGAGTTTCCTGTCAGAGCACCTGCCCTCAGGTTAAATCCCAAATAGTCTTCTCCATTTAAAGCAGAAAAGACCCAGCATGGGCTTTGGTTCTAGAGAGAAAAAGAAGAGTTTCTCAAAGAACTTTTTGGCTTGTGCCCCCAAGACAAATGCTATGTGGACCTGCCATACTCGGTCTTCACAGTCTCTCTCTGCATGACCACACAAGCCAGAGTCTTAAACTCTGAATCTGTATTCACTACCAGTAGAATACAGATTTTTTTTTTTTTTCTGATGCTGAGGACACACAATACAGATCAAACTAATCTTTTAATCATAAATGTGAAAAGCTATGCAATAAGCAGACTAAACAGACTAAACAATCAGAACCAACCACTGAACAAAACAGTTGTTGCAGGCATCAAAAGAGAGGCTCAAATTAATCATCATTAACAATCCTCGGAGAGATTCAGAAGGATTTCATGGTTATTAAAAATTAACTGACACTATTGCAAGAATAGTAACAATCTTGAGCTACTAAAATCAATGTAATGGGTAGGGGTGTGTGATAGGCAAACTTTAAGGGGACTCTTAGTGATCCCTACCTTCTGATGGATGTTCATGCCCTGAAGTAATTCCTTACTTTTGTGTATGGGCTGGACCTAGCGATTCTCTTCTAACAAACAGAATATGGCATGATCTGCTGGATAGCACTTCAAAGATCAACTTATAAAGAGATCAAGTTATAAAGAGCAAGCTTCCGTCTTGTTCTTCTTTTGTTCACCCCCTTGTTCACTTAGATGGAAGTCAGCTGCCTTGCGGTACACTGCCCTAAGAAGCCCTCAGAGCAAGGAACTGAGGAAGTCCTCCAGATAACAGTACAGAACTGAGTCGGCTGCTTTGTACAATAGCCCCGAAAAACTGAAATTTGCCAACAACCACGTGAGTGAGCTTGAAAGTAGATATTCCCTCAATTGAGCCTTAAAATAAGACATCAGCTCTGGATAACATCTTGACTGCAGTTTTATGAGAGACCTTGAAGCCGAAGAACCCAGGTAAGCCATGCCTACATTCCAGACACACAGAAACTATGAGATAATAAGTGTTCGCTTCTTCAAGCTTCTGGACTTTAAGACAATTAATTATGAAGCAAATGATAAGTCATACAGGTGGATCAGGGACGAAGACAGGCATTTGGGAACTTGACTGAAGGTCAAATAGTTGAATGACTTCTGTTGACAATCAGATTAGTGAAACAAACGTCAAGATAAGGAATTTGCACAAAATACAAATAAAAGTAATAAGAATATTATATATAAATATATGTATAATTATATATAGTATAATAACAAATTAAATCTAAGTATATAAAATTATGTATACATATTTAATAAATAAATGTAAGAGGTAAATGGATAAGACACAGTCAAAGAAATAATAAGAAAATACAATTTTTAAGATCCCTAATCTGAAGAAAGATTTGATTCCTCATATAAGAAGAGTGAATGGTACTTAAAGTATTATTGAAAAAGACACCTAGTAACACTGTGGTGAGATTCATTAATGCTCAAGAACAAATACAGAATTTCATAAGCTAGCAGAGAGAAAGAGAAAAATAAACATTTCCAGCATTTTAGAAAACATTCAAAGATGCCTACAAAGTGTTCAAAGAAATTATTTTAAACTCATCCAAATTATACTCAAATATAAAAGCAAAAGAAATGCATTTTCAGATACTCAAGAAATCAGGAAGCTTAAAACTAATTCCTTTTCCTTGATCAATTATTAAAGCATGCTCTCCAGCAAAACAAATACTAAATCCAAAAAAGAAGACAGAAGAACGTATTAAGAGTAAAACAAGTAATTAACTTGAAATTATATGGATAATTCATTTATGAAATTCATAAAATGAAAGCAACTCCAGTTTAAAATGGCAGATAGCCCTCATTTCTCTAGAGAACTCACATTTTTTTTAGCTTAAGTAAAATTAAAAGAAATCCAGATAAACATGTTTACATTTAATACAAAATAGAATGGTCCTGTTTGTTCTACAACATATGCAATGTGACAACATTTTAGGAAAAAATAAAAAAAGACAAAACTCAACCGTAAGTGCTGAAGAAGTTAGTAAGTATCCATCAAGGTCCCAGGAATGAAAGAAATGGCCCTGCTCAAGCAGACAGCAGTGTTTAGAATCACAGTGGTACCCAGGGATGCAACCTTCTCTACTGCAGATAAGCTCTTCTTTTGAGTTTTTCCACAGGTCAATCTCTTGTATCAATCATGGTTCAGGAGATGGCAAGGAAACCTTCAGGATCCGCTTTTGTTGTTATTGGCTTATCATGTGGTTCAAGTTAGATATAAATTTGAGCTGTTTTTCATGCACAAGAATAAAGCTAGTTTGTCCTTGTCTTTGAGATCAGAATTGGAGCTATAAATTTAGGATGTGTTAGACAGCCTTAACATACAAAATATTTTCTTATCTTCCACAGTGAAGAATCAGTTTCTTGGGATAAATTATAAATCTCTGTCCTACTGACCTCAGGCTTGGCTATGTCACTTTTTATGGGGAATGAAATAGGGGTGGAAGTGAAGTAGGGTGCATCATTTCTGAGTAGGTGCATAGTCCACCATGCACCCTTATCTCTCTACTCAAAGACCAGTGATATCCCAGATAGGGGTACACTTACATCCTGGATCCCAGTGAGTGGCTGAAACTCAATCTACCCAAGCTGGTCACGTTGCATGAGTGAATGATAAACTTTTGTAATTTTAAGTCACTAAAATTTTAGGGTCATTTGTTACAATACCATAACACAGGCAAAATAGTCTGATGCAAAAGTAATCAGCAAGCATGTCATCATAAATCCACAGAGATAGATGAAGACCCCAGAGAGAGTATAAAGGGGCAAAGAGAGCACCAGCACAAGCCCCCAAAAAGTTCCAGTATCTAAGAGGTGGAAAGAACAAAGAGAATTAGGGAATATGGCTGACAAGAAGCAGCCAGAAGTTGAAGAAAGACAAAGAGAATGTGATATCACAAAAGCCAATGTAGGCTGGTGAGAAATGGGTTAAATGCTGCTGAGAGGTATTCTGGGGTGAGAACTGGAGAACCATCAAAGCAGTTAGCTACAAAGAGACTATTGTTGAGTGGAGCTCTGGGGGCAGAAGTCAACTGTAGGGACTGTGGAGACTGAAGCAGGTAAGGAAGTGGTGACTGGGGGAAAGAAAGTTGGAGAAATAGTTGGAGAGAAAGGTAGAGATTAAGAATGGGATTTTACCATGAAACAAGATGAGATAGGGAGGGAGACAAACCATAAGTGACTCTTAATCTCACGAAACAAACTGTGGGTTGCTGGGGGGAGGGGGGTTGGGAGAAGGGGGGGTAGGGTTATGGACATTGGGGAGGGTATGTGCTTTTGGGTAAATTGGAAGGGGTGGTGAACCATGAGAAACTATGGACTCTGAAAAACAATCTGAAGGGTTTGAAGTGGCGGAGGGGTGGGAGGTTGGGGTACCAGGTGGTGGGTATTATAGAGGGCATGGCTTGTATGGAGCACTGGGTGTGGTGAAAAAATAATGAATACTGTTTTTCTGAAAATAAATAAATTGGGAAAAAAAAAAGAAAGAAACTGGGGGTTTTGGAGGGGACAGGAGTGGGAGGTTGGGTGAGGCTGGTGGTGGGTATTATGGAGGGCACGTATTGCATGGACCACTGGGTGTGGTGCATAAACAATGAATTCTGGAACACTGAAAATAAAATAAGTAAATGAAAATTTTATAAGAGGAAAAAAAAAAGAATGGGATTTTATAAAAGGGGAGACTGCTGCTGGGAAGGAACTTGGAGGAGGGAAGTTTTGAAAAAAAAAAACAGAGGGAAAGGGAGAGGTAATTTATGGAGGAATGAAATGGGCGTGGGGGTGCAGGAACAGGCAGTGGCCAAATTAAGAAAAAGGGAAACTGATCCCTCGTGACAAGGAAGCAAGGAGAGAGTTGGGGCAGGAAGGATGGTGCGGATGTTGAAGCATTTCTGTGTAATAGAGAGCGAAGTAATCTTTTTGGAGAGAGCGAGAGAGGCTGTGATGGTACAGTGGAAATGAGAAACAGAAGATTTGAAAGAGCTGTAGTAAAACGTTCAAGAAACAGAGGTTTAAAGAAATGGTGATGTCACAGAGATGGGGGTAGGAAAACGGGCTGGTTCCCCAGATTCTTCATTTTCCCACTCTCACCCACAAATACGGAGTACAGAGACACTCTACAGCTTCATACCAATGACAGTCTTGGGTAATGGTGGAGGCAAAAACATCCCATATAGTCAGAATTCTTCAACTTTGAGGAAAACTCACTTTTCATTTCCATATGTATTATTTTTTTTAAAAAAGATTTTATTTATTTATTTGACAGAGAGAAATCACAAGTAGATGGAGAGGCAGGCAGAGAGAGAGAGAGGGAAGCAGGCTCCCTGCTGAGCAGAGAGCCCGATGCGGGACTCGATCCCAGGACCCTGAGATCATGACCTGAGCCGAAGGCAGCGGCTTAACCCACTGAGCCACCCAGGCGCCCTGTATTATTTTTTTTTTTAAAGATTTTATTTATTTATTTGACAGAGAGAAATCACAAGTAGATGGAGAGGCAGGCAGAGAGAGAGAGGGAAGCAGGCCCCCTGCCGAGCAGAAAGCCCGATGCGGGACTCAATCCCAGGACCCCGAGACCACGACCCGAGCCGAAGGCAGCGGCCCAACCCACTGAGCCACCCTCCATATGTATTATTAAGGATGCTTTTGGCTATAAGTAACAGGAAGCCCGATCTCAACTGGCTTTAAAAGTGTGGTAAATTTATTATCTCACACAAAGATAAACAATGGATGTAAATTTTAAAAATTCTTAACAAAAAATTAACACATAGAATATGTGCTGTGTAGCATAGTAATACATGAAAGCTTTAGACTCTATGACCCTGTGGGGTTCATTAAAAAGATGCACAGCTGATTCAACATTAAAAATTAGTATGACTTACCAAAATCAGCCACAGAAGAAAAAAAACCACATGGTCATATCAAGCAGTACGGGAAAAGCATTTGACAAACTTCAACACCCATTCATAATTAAAAAAAAAAAAAACTCTCAGTAAAACATAAAGAACTTTCTCAACTTGATAGAAAGCTATAAAAAACACCTATAGCTAATGTTACACTTAATGATGAAAAACCGAATGCTTTCTCTATAAAATTAGAAAGAAGGCAATGATGCCCTCTCATCATTCTTATTCAACACCAGAACTACAGTTCTATCCAGTACAATAAAGCAAGAGAAAGAAATAAAAGGCATCTAGATGAGAAAAGAAGAAATAAAACTGATTGCAGAATACACAATTGTCTACATAGACCAGTGCTCACAATGGAACTTAAATAACGTTTTGGTGACAACCTCTCTATGACATTTCTCCCAACATTTCAACCCTAATAAAAGTCACCCCAGGTTTAAACCCCAGGTTTAGAACCACAGAAGGTTTAGGTGAATGAACAAATTCAAGTTTAACACATATCCTTAGAAATATAGATGTAGATGGTAGGTCCAGGATAAAGCCATTGTCCCACTAATCTGATCCAACAACTCTCTTAATCTAGATATCTTATTCCTTGGTCTAGCAACTGCTTGTGATATGTAAGTCACTCGCAATGAAATCTTCATTACTTGTAGCTAAAAGCATCGTTAGTGATTCTTTCACTTATCATTCATTCCTTCTTTCATACTGTCTCCCCACCTCTTCTTGCCGTACACCCGTAGTCAGAGGGCTAAAGTCACATAGGCCATCAAGTAGTCATTTATATACCCACTTATAAATGAAGCCAACATCACAAAGTGTTTATTTTTAAAAGGCACCAACACACAAAGAAAAGGGAATGGGAGCAAGGGCATCTAAATATTGGAGATTTTAACAAGCTTTTTAAAGACTAAAAGTAAGAACTGATGTATGATTGCAGAGAAACCCATAGACCAGAGTGCATGCTGTGGAGAACATGGAAAGAGAAGAACTTACTATAGTAGCCTTGCAAAATCTTATCTTTTAGAATTCAGAAGTTCTATGTAAAAGGCAGCTGAAATCATGGGAACTCATTTAAAAGTCAGTGTATAACACGGTCTAACCCTCTCATTCTATCTATCTAGCTATTACTATCTATTTATCTAGCTATTGCTATCTAGCAATTACTCCAGTTATAGGTATAAAATCAGAGGTATCTTTTCAGGAGAAACTAACTAGCAAAGACCCAGGACTGTAAGCAAACCTGGAAACTGAAGATTAAATTAAAGTCTATTTAATATGCAGTTTGATTTCAACTTCCCTATTATGTGCAAACTGGGCACTTATGCCCAAGATGTAGATCAATTATTGCGTTTTTCCCCTCCACATTTGAATAAGTCCAGGAAAAAAACATAGACACTAATAAGGTGACATAATGGCATTTGGAAATTCTCCAGCTAAAGGAACAATTTCCCCAGTTTCACATCCTAAAGTTGAGCCCACCAGTAGAAAAAACCCAGCTATTTGCATAGAGCTTCCAATTAATTTTTAAAATGTGTGCTCTTGGGCATGAATTTTTCTGTAATAAACAAAGTTATCAATCTAGAGAAAGATGGAAAATTTCTTAACCTCATATTTACCAGAATTCTATAAAAAAAAAACACTTTTGAGGTACATCCCAGCCAAGCCACTAAAAAAGAAGTAAGAAAGGATTTGTAATACTGTGATGGAAAAGATTTAACTCATATTTACAAATGATATGATTATTTTTCCTGTAAATATCCAAATGGTCAGATAAGCTGCTATTAAAAATATAGAGGATGTTGGGGCACCTGTGTGGCTCCATCGGTTAAGTGTCTGACTCTTGGTTTCAGCTCAGGTATGTGATCTCAGGATCCCATGGCCTCCGCACAGGGTCTGCTTTTCCCTCTCCCTCTGCTCCTCCCCCTGCTCTCTTTCTCTTTTTCTCTCAGAAAAAAATAGATAAAATCTTTAAAAAATACATAAAGGATGCAGTAAAGGAGTTGGGTTAAAAATAATAAGCAAAGTAAACTGATTTGTACCTGCACACCAGAGGTAATTAAGTAGATAACAATTTTTTAAAAATCAGCACCAACAGGATGCCTGGGTGGCTCAGTGGGTTAAGCCTCTGCCTTCAGCTCAGGTCATCATCATGGGGTCCTGGGATCGAACCCCGCATCGGGCTCTCTGCTCAGCAGGGAGCCTGCTTCCCCTTCTCTCTCTGCCTGCCTCTCTGCCTGCTTGTGATCTCTCTCTCTCTGTGTCAAATCAATAAATGAAATCTTTAAAAAAAAATCAGCATGACCTATTGTTACATCAACTATTAAAAATAATGACAATATCAATCTAAGAATAAACAAAGAAAAGTGCTAGAGAGTATGGCAGATGGAGTCGATATTCGTTTGAGAAGGACAAACAAGGTATGAAGGAAATCCTAAAGAACTGGGAAGTGAACTGACCAGGGAGATATTTTATGATTATGGAGTAGCATCCAGAGCCCACTTGGCATTTGTGGTCATAGATCTAAAATGAGATCTATCAACATGATTTAGTATTTTTAAACAGCCACGTATATTTACATTGGTAGAGGCGCAGAGTTGGCAGAGAGCTGGATTTATTAGATTTACTAGATTGTGATTTTGTCAAGTGAGTTTTAAAATTGAAAGAAAGGGCAATGGAGTGAAGAACATATGTGAACAAATGAATACAATAATTGGCCACAGAAATGAAGATGGATGTAGAGAAGAAAGGACATTTAAAAATACAGTAGAGGACAGAGAAGAGGGGGCAGGATGGTTCTGAGGTTTCCTTGAAGGCAGGGACTGTTGAAATTGGGGTAACAGAGGGGTGAGCGGAGAGGTGAGGTTGTGCACAAAGCTGAGATTATGAGTCAGTTGAAATTTTGAGAAATGGCAAGATCTGAGTGTGACATAGGTAGAGAAGTAGACAAGAAAATCAGAACATAGAAAAATCAAGTAACTGAGAAATTCTGGTATTGAAAAGGTCATCCACATATACCCTGAGATTAGTCAAAATTCAGATACACAAACTACTTGTGTAGAAGTTAAACCATGGACTGGGGAGAAACAGGGTAGGTAACATATCAATAATCAGGCATAATGGGTAACAGAGTCGAAAAGATTTGAGATTTTAGCAGAAGGTTTTTAAGGAGGAAAGAGGGAAAAGCCTCTGGAAATCCCAAGAATAACCCTGAAGATATCCAGGCTTACTGATAAAAGGGATAGAAATAAAATAGATGGATATAAAAAACTGTTGGTTAGGAGGGCTGTAGGGAAAGCAACACCCCAGAGGAGATCCAGGATTCAGCTGGAGCGAGAAGGGAAAGGGAGCACTCAAGAAAGAGATGGGAGACATAGAGGATTTCACTGGTGATGAACAATGAGTTCCATTAGTCTCAGTGTGGAGATTTGAGGAGCTTAGTGCTCCTCCTTAAGCAGGGTGATGGAACAGAGTTCCACGGGAAACCAGGTGTTACTCTTTTTTTTAAAAAAAGATTTTATTTATTTATTTGACATAGATCACAAGTAGGCAGAGAGGAAGACAGAGAGAGAGAGAGAGAGAGAAGGAGGCTCCCTGCTGAGCAGAGAGCCCTATGCGGGGCTTGATCCCAGAACCCTGGGATCATGACCTGAGCCTAAGGCAGAGGCTTTAACCCACTGAGCCACCCAGGTGCCCCCAAGTGTTACTCTTTATCCTAGTTAATGGAGGACTGAAGTGATGGTGTTCGGAGGTACCATATTTGGGAGCACACTCTCGAGTAAGCATGGTACAGGACTCACTAAATGCCCAGGACCCCTGCTTAAGCTCTGTGTATGAAACTGAGAATTTCTGGTACCTGGGAATGCTCCGACTCCCACTAAGAAATCTGATGAAGATTTTGGTACCCATAATTTGGTCAAATGACCTAAGCACAGCCTTTCAGACACTCTCACCAGGGACTCTGAACAGTGGAGTCGTGACACACAAAGGCTCAGGGTCACATGGAACTCGTCCACAAAAATCTCAAGTATGGCAATCAGTATTCAGGACAATCAGTTTTGATAGGGCAATATGTGACCGTTGGTGACACATTCTGTCATCATTTTACAACAGACTTTGGAATTTCACTGTGTTTGGCCTCCCTTGACTCCCACTTAAGCTACATGCACCCAACTTCCAATACAAACATTTCCTACCAACTCTTATTCTAAATTCATTTTCTGCTTAAATAAATCAAGCCAAGCTTCTGATATTTTGCAGCCAAGAATGTAAGTAGTACCCTTGGACATGAATGAGATCTAGCTGGCTTCCAAGCGTGTGTGTTTTCATTAAAGAACCATACTCTGGTCCTTTCCACCAGGAAAGTGTACATTCTTATTTCCAGAACTCTTGGAGCAGTGATCCTGACAGAGTTTACTGATCATCTGACATTCTCTTCCACCTCAAGCACCAATTACACCATTTGTGTTCAGCAGCTATTTCTTAAAAGCAGTAATTCCTGGATGGAATTGTGTCTAAAAAAAAAACAGCATTCAGTGAAAGCTTCACATAATATAAGCATTTATTCAATGCTTCACATAATGTAAGCATTTACTCAATGCTGCTAACAAACAAGCCTGCTGGTCCTTACACCTGAGAGGTCAGTCTTAGAATTTTTCAAAATAAGAACATTACATGGACCAATATTTTGATGCACATATGACATTTCTGACTTCAAATTAAATCATCAAACGATTCACCAAACTTGAATCTTGTGGTTTTTCAATTGGTTAGCACAATCTGTTATCCCAAATTAAATTTCTAAAGGAGTATGTCTTTGAATATTATATACTTTGTAGCTGACAGGGACACTATCTAATTAGCTATTTATATGCAAAGCAGAGGAAAGGATAATTAGAGATATGGATTATACAAAAGCAATCACACTGACAGAGGGCAAAAGAAACTGTGAACATACTGAATCAAATCTGTATATATGTTTCTACAGTTTATTATGTTTCATTTGTATTGTATTACATTTATGCATCATTTAACATGTTATAAATGAAGTAATATCTTAATTCACTGATTGATAAACTAAATATAAATCTTATAACCTAAGCTATCTGTTGGACTACAAATATAATAGGCTTTAGTGGATGAAAAAGAATAAAGTCCTACATTTGAAAAATGCCTTCTTAAGCTCCAACCACTAGTGCTCTTTTCTCTAGAGAAACAGCAAGGGGTGGGGGGGCAGATCAACATATTTAGCTTTTTATCAATAATAGCCCAAAGTACCTGTCAAAAACATTCTGGCTCATAGAATCTGTTCTAGTTATCTATCATTGCATAGAAAACCACCCAAAATCTTTCTGAAGTAAAAAGACAAATATTTTACTATGCTCACAATTTTGTAGGTCAGGAATTTGAGGACATAGAGAAAATAACTTATTTCTCCTCCAAGATAACTGGGACCTCAACTGGGATGACTTAGGTGGTTGGAGTCTCCTCGGAGAGTTTGGCTAGAACCATATGTCAGAGGCTTCAGTTCTGGCTATCAACGGGTTTCTTTAGGTCTTCATGTTGCATCTGCTGGAGATGGAATGTCTAATATGGCTTCTTCATGCATGTGTCTTGTGCATAGGCTAGAATGGTTGGAAGAGTTGGAGTTGGACAGGTATCTCTCTCTTTTTCCATGCATCTTCTCCCATGGCAAGCTTGGGCTTTCTCACAGCAAGACATTCTTAGGTTAAGTCTTACAACACAGTGGGTTGCCTCTTCAGGAGCAAACGTCACCAAGACACAGAATGAGGAAGCTGTCGGTTGTTAATGCCTGACTAGGAAACCAGCATGGCAACAACTCCACCATATTTTACTGGTCGAAGTATGCCAAGATTCAAGGAAAGGGGACACTGATTCCTCTCAATAAGGAGGAATGACATAGAATTTATGGCCATCTTTATTCTGTGAAAGAAGCTTATATGCGCTGTGATGATTTTCCAGAACCTAGAAGCTCTTAGTCTGATTTTGTGACATGACTTCACATGGGCTTTCACTTACATGGCAGCTCCCTCTTCCACAACATGTCAGAAATGCAGTTCCAGGCAAGAAAGCGTTTGGGCACAGGTTATTTTTAAAAATCTCTTCTACAGTTAGTCTCAGAATTTCATGTTTGAGCTCCCAGTTCGGCAGTGAGTTCAGCTTGGAACATATTGATCTCAAATGCTTCCTAAAACCTATTGAAATGATGGTAAAGAAGTTCAAAGGGGAATACATTCATAAAAGTAGACATAAGGGAAGGAAAATCATTAGAGGAGCAGATAAGTTGAAGCACTTCTGAAATATGGAAAAGTGTATGGCGTCTTATTAACCAACTAACTGAACAGAAATAGAATTAGCAGGCAGTATGCTAAAGGAACAGTGCAGGTAGGGTGCACAGATGGCCTCAGGAAAGAAGTTAAGGAAAGTAGGATCAAGAATGGAGCCTGAATGGTGACATCCCTTTATTCCTACATGTGTAGGTTACTGGATGTTCCCAGGATGAACTAAGAACTGGTCTTTAAAGATGAATGATTTGTCTAGCAACGATAAGGCTCTGTGCAGTAAAAGAATGACCTTGCCCAAAGAAAGTTTGGACATTCGTCCCCTGCTCCTGGAGGCAATCTCTAAGCCCTTGTTAACCTGCCAGATAAAAGTAACTTTGTGTACCTGGGGGCTTTGGGCCACACCAGAGAGTCTTTAGTAATAATGTAATTTATGATGGGGGCCTTGGAGCACATAATACCAACCTTAACTCTGGAGGCACTGGAGCTAAGGTCTGCTACATCGTTGGTATGTAACCGACTCCCTCTAAGAAACCCCAAGGCTCAGATGAGCTTCCTGACTTCACTCCATGCATATCGTCACACATAGTTACTGGGAGAAATGACTGTTCTCTACATGACTCCACTGGGGAGAACAAGTGGAACCTCCACACCTGATCTCTCATGGTCTCTCATGGACCTCCATACCTGGATACCTTTCCCATTGCTGACTTCATTCTGTATTCTTTCACTATAAAAAACTATCACGATGAGTTCAACCACTTTCTGAGTTCTGTGAGTGCTAGCAAATCACTGAATCTAAGGGTGGACTTGGGGAATGTAGAAAAATGTTTACACTATTATATTTTTAAAATGTTATTTCCATGGACCTAGATTGGCTAATATTTAGAAGACCACATGGCCATCTAAAATAGACAACTTCTCAGTTTCCCTTGGATCGAAATATAGTCAAGTTGTTAGGTTCTGGTCAAGAAGATATGCAGGGGGTGGGAGGTTGGGGTACCAGGTGGTGGGTATTATAGAGGGCACGGCTTGCATGGAGCACTGGGTGTGGTGAAAAAATAATGAATACTGTTTTTCTGAAAATAAATAAATTGGAAAAAAAATTACACTAGAGTAAAATTAAAAAAAAAAAGAAGATATGCTCAGAAATGTGTGACAATCTACAGAAACCATTATTAAGGAGCATCTGGTGAGAGGATGCATGGATATCTCCGTGGATTGAGCATCAGACTCTTGATTTCGGTTCAAGTCATGATCTTGGAGTCTGGGATTGAGCCCCATATCAGGCTCTGTGGTGATCATGGAGCCTGATTAAGGTTCTCTCTCTCGGGGCGCCTGGGTGGCTCAGTGGGTTAAAGCCTCTGCCTTCGGCTCAGGTCATGATCCCAGGATCCTGGGATTGAGCCCCACATCGGGCTCTCTGCTCAGCAGGGAGCCTGCTTCCCTCTCTCTCTCTCTGCCTGCCTCTCTGCCTACTTGTGATCTCTGTCTGTCAAATAAATAAATAAAATCTTATAAAAAAAAAAAAAGACTCTCTCTCTCTCTCTCCCTCTGCCCTTACCCCCCAACATGTGTGTGCTCTCTAAAATATTTTTTCAATAAAAAAAAGAAGCATTTGGTGAGTACTTTATGCCCCTTTCTACTGCATGTTTCCTGCAGCCAGAAACATGGATACTGCCTTGGAACAAAAGAATGAAAGCGACACACCTGAGAAAGCAGGTGCAGGAAGTGGCCAGGGTCTTTGTGAACTCAGTGGAGCAGAGCCAGCAGAGGAGACCTACACCTCATAGCTCCAAACTTTTACATGACAGAGAAATAAGCTCTCATCTTTGGCCTAAGTCAAAGTAATTTTGAGGGACTCCTGGGTGGCTCCATCAGTTAAGCATCTAGATGCCTTTGGCTTAGGCCATGGTCCCAGGGTCCTGGGATCAAGCCCTGTGATGTGCTCCCTGCTTAGCAGGGAGTCTGCTTCTCTGTCTCTCTCTGCCCCCAGCCCTGCTTGTGCTCTCTCTCTCAAATAAAGAAAGAAATAAAATCTTGTTTAAAAAAGTGATTTTTTTTCCATTTTTTTTTCCAATTTATTTATTTTCAGAAAAACAGTATTCATTATTTTTTCACCACACCCAGTGCTCCATGCAAGCTGTGCCCTCTATAATACCCACCACCTGGTACCCCAACCTCCCACCCCCCCACCACTTCAAACCCCTCAGATTGTTTTTCAGAGTCCATAGTCTCTCATGGTTCATCTCCCCTTCCAATTTACCCCAAAGCACATACCCTCCCCAATGTCCATAACCCTACCCCCCTTCTCCCAACCCCCCTCCCCCCAGCAACCTACAGTGTGTTTCGTGAGATTAAGAGTCACTTATGGTTTGTCTCCCTCCCTATCCCATCTTGTTTCATGGATTCTTCTCCTACCCACTTAGGCCCCCATGTTGCATCACCACTCCCTCATATCAGGGAGATCATATGATAGTTGTCTTTCTCCACTTGACTTATTTCGCTAAGCATGATACGCTCTAGTTCCATCCATGTTGTCGCAAATGGCAAGATTTCGTTTCTTTTGATGGCTGCATAGTATTCCATTGTGTATATATACCACATCTTCTTGATCCATTCATCTGTTGATGGACATCTAGGTTCTTTCCATAGTTTGGCTATTGTGGACATTGCTGCTATAAACATTCGGGTGCACGTGCCCCTTTGGATCACTACGTTTGTATCTTTAGGGTAAATTCCCAGTAGTGCAATTGCTGGGGCATAGGGCAGTTCTATTTTCAACATTTTGAGGAACCTCCATGCTGTTTTCCAGAGTGGTTGCACCAGCTTGCATTCCCACCAACAGTGTAGGAGGGTTCCCCTTTTGAGTTTTCTGTGTATTCATTTAAAATTAATTTTAATATACATTCATTACTTTTGTTCAAAACATTCAAATTCATGCTCTGCCATTCCCTTTACATCCTTTCTATCTTCTCTAACTCCATGCTTCCTCTCTTCTTTTCCTTTTAATAACTATATATTTTTTTACCATCAATCAGTATTTTCATGAAGAGGTCTCTGATGAAGGACTATGGTTGTTTTTTTTTTTTTTTTAAGATTTTATTTATTTATTTGACAGAGAGAGATCACAAGTAGGCAGAGAGGCAGGCAGAGAGAGAGGAGGAAGCAGGCTCCCTGCTGAGCAGAGAGCCCAATGCGGGACTTGATCCCAGGACCCTGAGATCATGACCTGAGCCGAAGGCAGCCGCTTAACCCACTGAGCCACCCAGGTGCCCAGGACTATGGTTGTTTTGATAAAACAGTTTCATCGTGTGGAAAGAGCTCCTAGGTTATCTTCCTGTGCCTCCTTGGAGTAAAAGCAAGGTGAATATGCCGCCTTCTGGCACATCATCACTGTACTTAAGCAACAATATTTTGGCTCCTTTGAGAGGAAAAGGGCTACAAGATGTTATTACTGTCAGTAAATCCCTTAAGTTATTAGTGCAATGAAAATGGAATTTCAGACAACCAGCCAACATTAATAAAGCATTCCTCTTAGTCTTGCAGATGTGCATAAGAACTTCTATTCCTTCCCGGGTTTACATAATTATTATTTTTACTTCCTTGATATCATTAGGTAAAGGTATAATGTAAATGCAAGGTGTTTTCACAGACTGAGTTAAATGGGATGCTGAGAGAACCTGACAGCACCCTGGAGGAACATGACCAGATTTTTGTCATACACAATCCTAATGCTATGGCTTGGCTTGAGACAAATGTTACAGGGGAGTTGGTGGGGTGGGGGGGAGGGCACCAAAAAACCTACCTATTTTTTACATTAACTAATACAACAAAATGCCTTCATCTCTAGCTACCTTTGCTCCATAGTGGAATTATTTCATCCAACTTCATTTCGGCAATTCCCAGCACAAATAAAATGCCTGTGCCCCTAAGCCAAGTGGGTAACCACGGACATGCTGATTAAGCATTACTATTAACTGTACAATAAGTCATTTAAATTGCTGGTGCACAGATGGGCAACATTTATTTAATTGTTTCATAATCTGCACTCTAAAGGGAACTTGCTCATGCACCTACGATTGAAAAAAATACTGCTGTTTCAGGGAAACAGGAACCATCTCACCTTTTACATACACGGTCATTATTCGAGTAAACTTGTAAAACTCCCTTCTCCCCTCTTGGCAGCCATCACCTGCACCGTCACCCGATGCAGTAAGACCTCTGTCATGCCGAGGCGCAGAAAAAGAACCAACCTGGGCATTACAGGGTTCAAAATGTCCTTCCTGTTATTTTGTTTGGACCCTTTCAAATTTTTGCTTTATTTCTGTATTTGTTTGTCCATCGAATCATCTCAGCAGGAGCTATGATGTATTATGTATTGGCCAAAAGTGCTTTGGGAACTCTAAGACACTCATCAGAACCAGCTGGGGATGTAGTTAGGATAACATGTGTCATCTTTCAGCTCCGCTTCCCTTCAGACTCCGAGTTAACAACTTGAATAAGGACCCTTCACTCTTCCTTTTCCATCTGACAAAAAAACAACCATGATTTAGAACCCAACTCCACAATCACTGAAATTGAAATTCAACAACTACTTCTTGAGCAACTAACAGGTACTGTGTTGCATGCTAATAGCTGCTCCTTAAAGAAGACAAACTAGAAGTAAATGTTACAGGTGAAGTAAGGAAGTGGTTACCAGCCAGATTCTGGGGTCAGATTGCCTGGATTCAAATCCTCACTCTGACACTATCTGTGTGATGTGGGCAAGTTCTTTACTCTCCATATAAATGGGAATAATAATAGGGACACCTGGGTGGCTCAGTTGGTTGAGCCTCTGCCTTCAGTTCGGGTTGTGGTCTCAGGATCCTGAGATCGAGTCCTACATCTGGCTTCCTGCTCAGCGGGGAGTCTGCTTCTCCACCTCCCCCTGCCTGTGCTCACTCTCTCTCTCTCTCTCTGTCAAATAAATAAATAAAATCTATTTTAAAAAATAACTAAAATATATAAATAGGAATAATAATAATAGTAATAATGATATCCATGAAGGGGAGCAGAATATACTGTCCCAAAATATACCTCGTTGTCATGTTAAAGAACAACAATTCAGCAGAGTAAATCTGGAGATCTAACTGGCTTTACTCAATGATGCAGCCAGTATCCCTTCGAGTAAACAGACAGGAGGTCTGAGTAGTTGTACAAAATGGAAGGTTTTTATAGGCTGAATGAAGGAAGGTGAGGAAAGGGATTTACTAGCAAAAGAAAAGAAAAGGATCATTTCAAGCCAGGTCATCTCCTTTTGACAGAAGGGAACAGCAGAGGTCTTCATATGCAGATTGCCTCCCTAGTGTGCACCAGGAAATTTCAGATTCACGGTTGAAAGGTCACATTTCTGGGAGAGGCTGACATGGCAATTAAGTATTGGTCTGCTGTCATGGCAGTGACTACATTGTGGGCCTGTCATTTCTTTTCTAACAGGCATAAGGATTATTTTATGCTGATTGTTCTTAAGAAACAGCAAACAAGGGAGAAGCTCTGAAAACCAAGAAGTCACCTTCTTCTAACACACAAAGACATTTACATTTATAAGCTAAATCTCCATTTGTAAGCATGTAGTACCTCCCCATCTGCACTAGGAAGACAGTGACTAAATCTCTAGAAACTCATATGGAGAAAGAAACAACTTTAATCTGTGTAACAACCTTACTCGGTGTGCTTTTCCTGGTAACTTCTCATAACTAACCTTCTGCCACATCTCAACATCTTTTGTCTTTAGCTAGAGATGTTTTTTAAGGTGATGGCTTAAGCTATTTCAGAGTGACTCAGTATTCCTGGATCTCTCCCATGTATATAAGAGAAATACATGTTACTCAACATGTATTTTTCTCCTGTTAATCTGTCTTTTAATATAAGGAATGTCTCAGATAAGAACCCAAAAGAGAAGAGAAAAAAAATATTTTTCCTCCTCTACACCTGTGATGGAGTAAATTGCGTTCTTCAAAAAAGATCTGTTGAAGCCCTAGGCCCCAGTACCTCCAAATATGACCTTATTTGGAAATAGGGTCTTTACAAAGATAACCAAGTTAAAATGAGATTATTCATATGGACTAGTCCAGGTTACTGTTCTGCAACTTGTTACTTTAATTTGTTACCAGCAAGACCCCAAACCTGATCTTTACTGCTCACCAGCTTACAGTCACTAACCTTTGTCTTATATTTTTCCTTGAGCTCTTTGTGGCTTACGTCTTAAGTCAGGCATATTAAATCCAAAACCACCCCACAGGTGATAGCATGTGCTCTGACAAGACCTCCAGCCTGCCCAGACCAAGTTAAACCTGACTTATGTCTGTGTAGATGGACCATGGAGTGGCCTCTGGAATGACCTACATTTCCTTCACCTCATTATACTACTAAAATCTCCACCCCCAAGGAGGAGTCTTGGCCTCATTTGCATAACATACAATGTATGGATAGGCATGTTTCCTTAAGGTGAATGCACTATTTCATTCACCTGTGTATGTAGGATGGGAAGGTTTCCTTATATAAATGTTTACCCTAGCCCTAAACAAAAGTACCTATTTACCCTCTCTGGGGAAGTCAAGGCACTGGAAGCTATTTTCTATGATCTCCTTATTGGTTGCAAATAAAATTTCCTTTGTGTGATAACTCTAGCTGGTGTATGTGTGATTCACAATGACGTGAACTCAGATTGGTTCAGTTACAAATTCAGTAGGTGTTGGATATCTTTGGGGCATTGAATGAATTTATTTTAATATCTATCTTATATGGATACATTTAGGATTATGTGGTAATGCACACAAAAGGTTTAGGTTACAGTCCAAGCATTTAGTAAACATTCAAAAAATACATTATTAGTTATTTTTATTGTTATAAAATGGAGAGCAACATTTTAAAGCATAGTATCAGAAAATTGCTTTGAGATGATGGAATATTTCTGTATTTTGATTGTAGTGATGGTGATAGTTAATTATATGTGTTGACTTGGGTAGGCCCAGATATTTGACCAAATATGATTCTGTACATTTCTGTAGGATGTTTTGGGGTGAGATTAATACATATTATGGACCTTGAGTAAAACAGATTCCCCTCCACTATGTAAGTAGGCCTCATACATCAACTAAAGACCTGAAGAGAACAAAGAACTGACTTCCCGATCAGGAGAGAAGTCTGCCATCAGAGAGATGGCCTTTGGACTTGAACTATAACGTGAACTTGAACACGTAACTCTCCCTGCGGTCTTCATAATCACATGAGCCAACTCCTTAAATCTTTACACACACACACACACACACACACACACACACTATTGCTTCTGTTTCTCTGGAGATCCCTGATTACTAACCTGTGTATGGGATTTTTTTTTTCATAGAATTATACACCAAAAAAAGAAATATATATATATTTCTTAGTTAACAGTTTTGTAGCCACATGCATTTCTTGGTTTCGATAATGCAGTACGGCCATATAAGATGTTATCATTGGAGGAAGCTGTGGGAAGGAGACATGGGAACTTATTGTATTACTTCTTTTTTTTTAAATTTATTTTTTATTTATTTGCAGCATAACAGTATTCATTATTTTTGTACCACACCCAGTGCTCCATGCAATTCGTGCCCTCTCTAATACCCACCACCTGGTTCCCCCAACCTCCCATCCCCGCCCCTTCAAAACCTTCAGATTGTTTTTCAGAGTCCATAGTCTCTCGTGGTTCACCTCACCTTCCAATTTCTCCCAACTCCCTTCTCCTCTCTAACTCCCTATGTCCTCCATGCTATTTGTTATGCTCCACAAATAAGTGAAACCATATAATAATTGACACTCTCTGCTTGACTTATTTCACTCAGCATAATCCCTTCCAGTTCCGTCCATGTTGCTACAAAAGTTGGGTATTCATCCTTTCTGATGGAGGCAGAATACTCCATAGCATCTATGGACCACATCTTCCTTATCCATTCGTCCATTGAAGGGCATCTTGGTTCTTTCCACAGTTTGGCGACCGTGGCCATTGCTGCTATAAACATTGGGGTACACATGGCCCTTCTTTTCACTACATCTGTATCTTTGGGGTAAATACCCAGTAGTGCAACTATATTTTATGAGTCTATAATTATTCAAAATTAAAAATTTAAAAAATACATAAATGTGGTCACGCCTTGGTCACAGACCTATCTCAAAGTCACCTAACAGTATAGAGACCAGGGGCACACACCACAGAAAACACGAGTACATTTGGGGGATCAAAGAATAGAGAAAACCTTGCCTTACCTCTTAGGAAGTACCTAAAAATAGGGAAAACTGGCCTAATACCCCTACAATTGGTAGTTTATAGATTAACATCTCCTGTTTACCTGACACTTGCTTTTGATTGGACCCTACCCTGGATTCCTGAAAAAGGACCATTTACCCCAGATCCTTTTCTAATATAAAGGCCTACCCCCAAGCAACAATGGACTCATCCTCCTTATCTTTCTCAGTCTCCCAGACATTCAATCTGCTGTTTTCTACCTGTCACCTACACTATTCAGTAAACTCTGTCTCTACTTTCTCCAGCTCATGTTTGATTTCTATCCTGCATGAAGTCACGGATCGTCTTGGCTAGTCATGTGGGACCCTCCTCTGGGTTCTCAGGCCCAGACTGCCTACCTCAATCAGAAATTTACATCACTGTATGAAAGAACCATAATGCTCCTAGTTTCTCCCTATTTGTTTCCTTTGACTATCTCAAATGTCCAAAGTAATAAATGGGTGGAAATAGAAATCTGGGAGTTAGGATATTTCAGGTTGAGATTCAAGTATGGGAAATGAGTCTATTTTATTCTATTACTTTTACTTTAAATCCTGGGCAAAACTATAGCTACAAACAAGAAATCTACTTCAGTTAGGAACTTACAAAGAATGCCCCTTCTCCAAACTTTCTGGCCGGAAGCTGAGGCTCTAAATAGATTTCTCAAATGCCTGGTAAGTTGGGTCTATTTTCAAGGCCTTAGTTTCCTTTTCTTGGTTCAAAACAAAACAAAACAAAAATACACCAAAAGCAAACAAACAAAACTTTACATCCAGGTAGTTTTTAAAGAAAAAGAGAGTGGGCATTTCAGAGGAAGAGGGAGAGTTTCTTATAGTTGTACGAGGCAGAGTATGACCTGAGAAGAAAGTCTTTTCCTGAGATTTCTTTTTCTTCTTCATTCTGTATAAGGAAAAGTGCCATTGAGGTCCCTTTCACGTTTTTCCCCCTGAAATATAATGCAAATATTTGGGTAGAAAATGTTCGCCTAGCTCTGTGATGTCACAACCCAAATGGTCTAATTCTACTGCCATTATTGAGGCTCAAGCTCAGGCAAAAGTATCCTCTGTAATTAAAAGAAAATATCTATTATGAGACACAATGCCCATTCCTCACTGAGACTCTGCTTCGGTTGCGAAAAGGCAGCCCCAGCAGGTGTAGTGAAGCAGCCTGTATTAACCGGCTTGCTTGATCCCTTCCAATAAAGAAGTTAGTCTCTAGGGAAGGTGTAGAGGGTTAGAAGCTTTTCTTTCAATCACCATGGCCTAATCCCAGATTGCCTCTATTCAAATCTGCCTTTGTAATTGAAATTGTGGCTTTAAAATAGTAGTGGGGATTTATTGAAAAGTGTTTCCAAAAAGCCCAAATGCCCAGGTGAGCTAGTGAGTATAATATGGTCTAGAACTGTAAGTCTGGGAGTGTAGAAAAGAAAGACCGAAATCCGAGGTGAGTCCTAGATAAGAAAAGCATGGAAGAATTTTTTTTTTTCCAGATGCCAAAAGCAACTAGACTCTTCAATAGCTTCAACTCAATATACAAAAAATAGGGGAACTGAGCTGTGTGGTGACATGATCCAATCATGTACTTGGTATATCATCTTTGATTCTTTGTTACATTTTAATGTTAATGCATGTTGTAAGAGTGAAACCATTGCCCCAGTGGAAGAAAAGCGTATCCCAGATGACTGCTGCATTCTAATTCTATTTCGAAGAGAAATCTAGGCCTCCTCTTTTCTTCAGTTTTTGTGTTGGCTTTATCTGATTCTTTGTTCACTGAGGATAGCTAATGACAACTACCAAAATTAGCTGAACAAGTAAGACGTACCTAGTCCAACCCTGCGATTCATCCTGGACAGTCGAATAAGTGCTTACCCTGTATGTGTGGTCTCGCTGTCATTGACTCTAAGTGTAAACTACCTAAGGTTCGCTCCTCTGTGAGTTTCAGAGAGAGACTGCACCAGCTGGAGTTGTCACACACAGGAAACTTTATTTGCGGCAAATAAGGAGATCATGGGGAATAACTTCCAAAGCTGTGACTTTTCAAGTGGGAGTGAGTGGGTTTCTTTTATTTAGGGCAAGGATGAACATTCAGAAAGAATGTCGTCATCATCTGGAGAGGAGGATAGAAGATCACGCAGGCATCGTAAGGCAACATGCCTATAAATTGTATGTTATGTTAATTAGATTTGTGTTCCTCCTTGGGTGGAGATTTGAACGTTATAAGGAAGCGGATGTAACTGTCAGGCAAGCAGAAGGGGCTATGGACCTGCTCTGAGAAGCACCGGTTGGAGGGGGCTTGGGTTCACTACCTCGGGGAAGGAATGAAGGACCCTGCTTAGTTTTGAAGTAGCCCTGGGAGTTTTACCACTGATTTATTGTCTCTGATATGGTGAGGCAATTTCCAGGCCTGGTGGAGACTGTTAGTTTTTGCATTCCCCAGTTCCCTTAAAATCCTTTTGCCTTTCTCTGTAATTTTGACACCTCCTAGGAAGTTCTGCAAGAAATGTTCTGGGACGAGTAGAGCCCATAGGCACAGATCATGGAAAATAGCTGGGATCCTAAAATGACTTGTCTTTCTTTTCCTGGGGACACCTAACTCTTTCTGCTTACCAAAATAGTACATACAGGAGCTATTTTCTTTCAGCCTACCCTAGCACAGAATGCAGCTTGCTGCTATTCGACATTTTATCTTAGGAACGGGAACATGTCAGTGCCATTAAAACAAATTCCTGCTTTTCATTAATTGGAGACTCATTTTATCAATACCATGTCTATTGCTTTTTACTCAACTGAAGACAGGTTTACAGGGACATTTTCAGCTTCTCTTCTTCACTGCAGCCATCTTTGCCAACAATCAAACTGGGAAGAAAACCAAACTTTTTTTTTTTTTAAGATTTTATTTATTTATTTGACAGAGAGCACAAGTAGGCAGAGAGGCAGGCAGAGAGAGAGGAAGAAGCAGGCTCCCCACTGAGCAGAGAGCCCGATGCGGGGCTCGATTCCAGGACCCTGGGATCATGACCTGAGCCGAAGGCAGAGGCTTTAACCCACTCAGCCACCCAGGAGCCCCAAACTTTTTGACTATTTACACCACGGCAGCCTCCGAACTTCATATACATTAGCCTATTTTACATTCCCATCAAATCTGCACTCCTCATACAGAGCTTTCTACGGCTAAGGCGTATTACTCACTCTACCTTCACGGTCACACCCTGAAAGATACTAATGCCAAAAATTAGACTCTCTTGGGTATAATTAACTCAAGCACCCTCTTCCTCAATCACACACACTTATCCTGACCACTTATTTAGGCACGGCAACCCACTAAAATGCTCTTTTGACATCTTGTAGGTAACGGATACATCAATCTCTCTATTCTCTCTGTAGCCCAGTGATGCTCCACTAGGGGAAGTTTTTTCCCCCAAAAGCTTTGCTCTCAATGTTGGCAGATGTTTTCAGTTGTAATCTCTGGGGGATGTCACATTGTTCTCTAGTAGGCAGAGGCCAGGGGGACTGCGAAACATCCTACACAGGATGTGTAGGTCTCACCAAAAAGAATTATCTGGTCTCAAATGTCAACAGTGCCAAGGTTGAGACACCCTGCATTTTCTTTATTTTTTCATTTTTAAAGACTTTTTAAAATTAATTAATTTTTAGAGAGAGAGAGAGAAAGACAGACAGACAGCCTGAGCAGAGGGGAGGAGCAGAGGGATAGGGACAAACAGACTCTGCGCTGAGTGTGGAGACCCACACAGGGCTCAGTCATGACCTGAGTGGAAACCAAGAGTCCGACACTCCAACTAAGCCACCCAGGTCCAAGAAACCCTGCATTTTAGTCCCCTCTGTCTTCAGTTTCTTCCTCTTCCATTTTAGACTCAACAATCCATCACAACATCACTGTTTCACAAATATCCTTAATTATTTTGTACGCCATCACTTTCTATCACCACTCTTTGGAAAACTCTCAATCTTGTGTTGACTGATGACTCTAAAAAGACCACGAAAGTCACCTGTTGGTTGAGCAAAACTATGTCTCTTTAGATTACTGAATCCAGGAGGAATACCAGCGTGAGAAGGTGGTAACAGCATCTCAGAAAAGAGAACTTAGGGAAAGATATTTGTGGGATTTTATGCCTATACCGCGTGATCTTAGGGCAAGGGTTAAAAGGGAAATAATTGGGAATTGCAGAATTTATGACATACTAGGTTTGGATTGGAGGACATAGTAATATGACTGAAGTGAGTATTGTTAAGCAAGTGGCTAGTCTTGGTAAGTAAGCTATTTTAGTTGTATCATCAAAACTAGTTTTCCATAAATAAAATCTTTAAAAAAAAAAAAAAAAAAAAGGGCGCCTGGGTGGCTCAGTGGGTTAAGCCGCTGCCTTCGGCTCAGGTCATGATCTCAGGGTCCTGGGATCGAGTCCCGCATCGGGCTCTCTGCTCAGCAGGGAGCCTGCTTCCTCCTCTCTCTCTCTCTGCCTGCCTCTCTGCCTACTTGTAATCTCTCTCTGTCAAATAAATAAATAAAATCTTTAAAAAAAAAAAAAAAAAACTAGTTTTCCAAAAGTAAGTATTTCTTGAAATTTGTTTCAAGAATTAAGTTAGTGGGGTTTTTTGTTTGTTTGTTTCTGATTTTTGATTTTGATATTTTTGCCCTGGTCTCAGTGTTGCTTAACACAGAGACAGGAAAGTATTCTTTATATGAGAACTGATTAACATAGAAAGAGAAAAGTATGTTGGCTTACTGACCTCACAGAATTTAACGCCTGGGCTTTTCTTTGCTTCAACTAAGCAGCTCAGTACTAAGGAAGAAAGTCAGACAACCAGGCAGTTTGGAATCACTATAAATTTATAATTGTCAATTCCAGTGGCCACAAAACACCTCCCAGCAATCTTATTATGTTTGGCTAGTAAGCCTATTCTCCCATTGTTAATAATTTCATTTCTCCTCCAGGTTTTCTTTCATGTCATCGCCAAAAGCCTCTCTCAGGTGATGAATTTGCTTTGAACATCACAGAAAAAATACAACCTATCAGAGGGGAACTCCACCATTTTTTCTCCCCCATGGACTGCATTTCAGGTCATGTGACTCTACAGCTAGTCATGCTTGTCTACTTTTAATTCCTGAAACGTGGCTTCCTCTTTCCTGCCTCAAGATCTTCACACATGCTGTTGCCTCTGTCTGGAAAATTTTTCTCACCATTTTTTAATCTAATTTAAACATTTTTCTCCTTCTAGTCTCCATTTAATCACCATTTTCACCAATAAGTATCTTTTCTCACCTCCCAGTCCATCTCAATTCTATTCTTCCATTAATAATTCTGTGTACTAATATTTTTCTTGATCTATAATCACCAACATTTATGATCAGAATTTTGTGATTGTTTCATATGAGGAACCATAACCGCTTTTGTTTTTACCGCAGTGGACTCTATCATTTATAGTGTCAAATACAGTAGACATTCAGTATGTGTTTTAATGAATGACTGGCTGACTAGATTGAAAATGAAACTTGCTTAGAGAGGCTAAATAACTCGTCCAAGGTAGAATGTCCAGCAATGACCAGACCTGGGAATGAATTCACAATCTGTCTAATCCCAAACCATGCCATTTCCTTTGCACGGCATTACCATTACGAAAACAGAATTGAGGTGAGTTTCGTTTTTTTTTTTTTTTCTTCTCTTCATCTCCTATGTTCTCATTTTTTTCTTATTCTGTTTCCTTCTCTCTATCAATATTCATCTAAGTTTCTTTCTTTTTTCCTTGCTGGCTTTTCTGATCCATTTGAGTCTTAAAATATGGGCATTTTTGCTTCTTCAGTCCCATACAGTTCTGAATACAGTTTGAATGTGGACATCAAAGTTTTCCCTTTCATTTTTAAAGTTTTATCTCTTAGTTACCGAGTATTTCTTAGCTTTGAATTCCATGAACTTCTAAAGGTCATAACTGGTCTTTGATCTAATAGAATACTACGGTACTACTTGTGGCAGGCTTGAGATGTGCCACTCAGATCTCTCTTCAAGAAAGAACTTGTCATTCTCCTGTAGGGAATGGAGTCAGCTGGCAGCCTTCAGCTATTAGCACCTTCAAGAACTGCCTCGGCTTTTAATCCAAGCCTACACTCTTCCCAGGCAGTCCTCAGCCAATAACCAAGCACCATTCCTCCAAAGCCAGAATCCTTTTCCAGGCCATCTTTGTTCTAGAACTGTCCAGTGGGACGGCCGGCACTGTCAGATCTGCATTTGAAGATAAGGCTCTCCCTCCATCTCACTTCTTGTCGGCTTTCTTTCTGCAGGTTTCAGATCTGCCTTATGACTGCAAGTCATTTGCCGTCATGCGAATCATTTTGATTTGACACAAAATCATTGAAACATTCAAGTTGTTTGTGGAGCACCTATGTATAAAGGGAGTAGTTCCAATTTGCTTTAAGGGCGTACTGTATGCAGAGCATACTATATATGCCAGCTTGCTGAATCTTAAAATAACTTAAGAGGTAGGTATTAGTCTCATTTTAGAAACAGGAAACCTGAAACTTAAAGAGGCTAAGTACTGGGCCAGATTTCACCCAGGAACCCAATAGCAGAGTTATGAATGAAACGCAAATCTGTCTGACTCAAAAATCCTGGACTCTGGCTATTATATAACCGATCCCTCATGATAAGGTTAGGATCTTAGTTGCTATAAATGATACAAGATATGCAAGATACTCTTTGCCCTCAAGCATTTGTAAGACTTCTAGTTCTAAAAGTGTATGATTCTGTGAAATATGAATTAAATGCTCTATTATTGTGGATAAGACCCAGAAAACTGTAAAAACCCCCGTGTAAAACAGAATGCCCATTGCTGTATCACTGTTACAGTTAGACCTGGCTATACTATAGCCCAGATTTTAAATTGAATGTCAAATTTAATTTGCCTGAGGAAGCCTGCTGCTCAAAGTCTATCTCAGATCACAGAGCTAGACCTGACAGCTGTCTGATGAATCAACCGACAAAAGAGGTTAGGGGAGTAGATGATAAATCACCATTTACAGCATCCTTGCCTCACACTTCCCTCATCCCCTAAACAGCTCACTATCCCATCTGAAAAGATTTCGTCTTTATAAAAACATCAATGAAAATGTACCATTTCAGAAAATGGAAAAGGTACAGCCTACCGATTTCTGTTACCATAAATTCCCATTACTATTTCCTCATCTTCCCAAGTATTAATTTCCAAGGTTTAACTACAGTCTTATGTTTAAGAGGAAGGCCAACTTAATGATCTAGGCTTCACTGATCTTTCTCCTTTTCTTTTTTTTTTTTTTTTTTGGTTTTTTAAAATTAACATATAGTGTATTATTAGTTTCAGGTGAGGGGTTTAGTGATTCATCAGTCACAGTGCTTATTATGTCATGAGTCCTCCTTAATGCCCATCACCCAGTTCCTCACCAGCAACGCTCAGGTTGGCTTCTATAGTTAAGAGTCTCGTATGGTTTGTCTCCCTCTCTGATTTTGCCTTATTTTATTTTTCCTTCCCTTCCCCTATGTTCATCTGTTTTGTTTCTTAAATTCCACGTATGAGTGAAATCATACGATATTTGTCTTTCTCTGATGATCTTTT
This sequence comes from Neogale vison, assembly GCF_020171115.1. Classification (NCBI taxonomy): domain Eukaryota; kingdom Metazoa; phylum Chordata; class Mammalia; order Carnivora; family Mustelidae; genus Neogale; species Neogale vison. The sequence goes on along the minus strand of NC_058095.1, from coordinate 42,048,987 downwards.
TCTGAATCCAGAACTACTCGTAATTTGGTAAGAAATTCTGACATTTTATTTTTTCCTTCTTTTATTCAACCCACATTTATTGATTAACTATCATGGCAAAGCTTTAGTGGTCACTGTGGGAGACAAATAGACAAAAGGTCTCCATCTTTGGAACTTGAATTTGGATTTAGATTGGATTTAGATTCAACCTCGCCAGTTCCTAGATGAATAAATTTAGACTGTTCTTCTATCTAATATTTCTTGACCTATAAAAGACAGTGTACAATAAAACAAGTAACTACCAGGGTCAAATGAAACAACATAAAATAATTTTTCTAAAATGTAAACTTTCATGCAGTTCTTCATTGTTGATGATAGTATTATTAAATTATTATAAGGCAGGGGCACCTGGGTGGCTCAGTGGGTTAAAACCTCTGCCTTTGGCTCAGGTCATGATCCCAGGGTTCTGGGATCAAGCCTGGCATCGGGATCTCCGCTCAGCAGGGAGCATGCTTCCCTTCCTCTCTCTCATCCTGCCTCTCTTCCTACTTGTGCTCTGTCTGTCAAATAAATAAATAAAATCTTTAAAAAACTACTATAAGGCAAAGGAAAATACGACATGGTAGAGATGGAAGTAGAATGTTCTTTTGAGTATAGCTGATGGTTTGTGGAAAGAGTACTTAAGCTGATGGTTTGTGGAAAGAGTACTTAAGTAAGATGTGGGTTTTGGAGAAGGTAAAGATGGGCAATAAAGATTGAGAGAATATTATAAACAAATGCAAGGCTACATAAGAATGTGTGGCATATTTAAAAGAGAGTAAGTAGTCTTTTGGGTCTGAATTATTTTATGCAGCGATGGCTATACTAAGAAATAAGATTTGAAAGGTAGGACAGAGCCCTCTCATGGAAAGCCTTGACTGTTTAGGTAAAGAATGTGAACTTTCTTTTGTAGGAATGTTCTTGTAGTGGACATCTGTTCAGTCCTGTTTTCATTATCTTTTATTCATATTTTGTCTGTTCAACATCCTTTCCTTATGCCCTGCTCTGCTGGTGAGATTTTTATCATGTAACCTAACCTGCTAACACCAAGAGTGGTCATGCAACTCAAGCTAAATCAAGGTGCCCGGAGAGGGTGTAGGGGAGGGGGGCTATAAATTTGCATCCTGAGCAAAGCCTGAGAGGCACTATGATTGCAGCTGAGTAACTCAAAGGCAGCATTCTACTTGGATCTCCACAGCGACCCTTACTCTTGCTCTCTCTGAGGTCTGATTAATCAGTTTCTGTTTTGATACCACATTACTGCTAACGTTACCCAGAATCACTTCCCATTGCTGGCCACCACACATTTCTGATACAGAAATGATGATTTTTGAGGAGAGTCACATGATCTGGTTTATAGTTATTATGCATAGGATAAATGATGACTTCAGATAAAGGTTCAAATTAAGAAATTATTACAATATTAATGAGGGTCCACAATTACTCCAAAATGCTCATTCTAGATTAGTCTTCCTGAAGATTCCGGTCTGTCCCCGACTCTTCCTGGCTTAAAATTCCTTCAGAAAACACATTACCTACAGAAAAATAAAAAATCTTTTGGCATGGTATGTAAGTCCCTCTCATCTGGGCATAAAGTTCATTTCTAACAGTACTTCATTACTCCTTTTTAGGTATACTAATTTCAGGTCTCTGAAAGGACCATTCCTTAAACTTTTGATTTTTTTGTCTCCACACCTTATTGATTTTCCAGAGACATGTTCCTTAGCCATGACAACAGAGCCCCGGAAAAAGAGTCAAGGGAGAAAGTCTATTTTGCTCTCCAGCAATAGGATATAAACATTCTACTCTTGGTCTGCCCATTTGTGTCTTTCGGAATGGCATCTGCGTATTTATTAGCAAGCCAGGCACCTTGGAGGAACACTGACATTATCATGTTAATGTCTTAGAAGGTAAAACAGTTGACTTTGTTCTGTTCTGAAGGTGTTGCCCTTTTTATTTAATGGCAGGCCTTCTCCACGTGCCATGAGGATTACCTCTGTAAATCTTATTAACAGTGATGGGAGCTGTGCTGCTAATCTGCTGTGAGGCTCTGGAATGGCTCCCTTCATGCCCTCCTGGTGGGCCTGGGGTGTAACGGAGAGGAATGCCACCTGGTTAGTTGTGTGGCCAGGCTCTGGGAAAACATGGGCAAGCAGCAGTTACTGGCTAGTGTTAGCGGATGGAATTTACTGAGCACCTAGTATCTGCAGAAGCTTTAGAGTTTCCAGAAATTGAAGAGAGAATGTGTCCTGTGACTAAACGAAGATTTAGTACATGTACATAAAAAGAGAAAGTGAATTAGGAACTAAGAGAAAGCAGCCTAGCAGCCAAGACAAGTGATGGGTAAGGCAAATGAAGATCACTGCGGAAATGTCATTCTCTTCATCCATCCTTTTCCCTCCCTGGCCCCTGTTAATGGGGAAGTAATCTTCTAGTACACACTGCTATCACTCCAACCTTTATCTCTTAGTGCTTGCCATCCTGAAGTCTAATTAATGTTTACTTGCCTATCTTCTCCACTGGGCTCTGGGCTCCAACCCGATCTGTAGCTGTAACCCACCCCTTCATGAGTTACTTGGCACCAACTAAAAATTTGATTGTGAAACACTGACTACGAAAATCGATGTTGTTTGTTGTTAGAATCGTATCTATTGAAAGAAAAGGTCAAGAGGTAAAATTGTGGCATATGGTTTAATAGTGGATCCCCACAGATCAACATTTTATGTTAAAGCTTTTTAGTAGCATTTGGCCCCTGAAATTCTATTTCATAAGGTAAAGGAAGACATCTCCTCCCTTCCCAGACCATTAACACATGCTCATGTAAATCAGTGGCAATTATTAAAATTAAGCCTTCTACACATTATGCTTTTAACATTTAAAAATCTTCCAAGTGCTAAAACATTTGAGAGACTATATATTACTAAAAAGAACATAGGGAGGTTTAATACAGCATCTCCATGCCCAGATCTTTAAAAAACATTTATTTATTTATTTGAGAGAAACTGGCAGGGGAGGGCCAGAAAGGGAGAGAGAGTCTCAACCAGATTCCTCTCAGAACCCAATGAGGGGCCCTATCTCATGACCCTGAGATCATGACCTGAGCCGAAACCAAGAGTCAGACAGTCAACCTGTACTATCTAGGCACCTCTCCATGCCCAGATTTTTAAACAAAATTAATAATATAAAAAAATAAGAAGTAAATATGAAAGTAATTAATATGAAAGCAAATAACACCTCTAAGTGGTCTTGCTAAGGATTCTGGTTCTCAGATAGTGGTGTGCACTGTGTGCATGTGTGTGTGTGTACATGTGTGCATGTGAACACGTATGCACCCATGCATGGGTATATTCTTGATCTCATCACCAGTAGTCTTGGAACAATAAAAGAATTGCAAGGTCTGTGAAATTTATAGCCCTTTAAAGCACTCAGACCACCCTACATTTCAATGCGAAAATTTAAGATTTATTTATTGGGTACCACCCACCTACAAAGCACCCAAAATGCAATATGGTTCCTGCCTTCTAGAAACTTACAGAACAGTAAGGAAGAGAAACACATGCACAAGAAATTTCAGTACCCCTTGGAAGACAGCAAGTGCAATGTTGGAATTATGCCTTGGGTGCCGCAGAGACACAAAAGAGAAGTGCTTCCGTTTTTTTGTCCATGTGTACAAGCGTCTGTGCTTTTGTCTCAACAGAAGAGGGAAGCAAATGATTTTATAAAACTGAAAGGGAAAGAGAGTAAGATTTAGTGAACCCAACAAGGTAAGTAGAGTCATTTCTAGCATCATGAAGACATGCACCCAAATCGTGTCCTGTGAATGAATATCCCTATTCATTCTCAATGCATTCTGTTAAGGAAGAGATGGCAGAGGGCCACAGGGACAAGGGGAGGATAAACCTGGATAAGCCTGGGGTGCCTGGGTGGCTCAGTGGGTTAAGCCTCTGCCTTTAGCTCAGGTCATGATCTCTGGGTCCTGGGACTGAGCCCCACATCAGGCTCTCTGCTCAGCAGGGAGCCTGCTTCCCCCTCTCTCTCTGCCTGCCTCTCTGCCTACTTGTGATCTCTGTCTGTCAAATAAATAAATAAAATCTTAAAAAAAAAAAAAAAAAAACCTGGATAAGCTGGCAGCAGCTCTAGAGACAGCATGCCATGTTAGTAAGCTCACTCTGATTCCAGCTGGTCAGAGGGGTTCTCCCCATGTTTGTGCTCTGAGGTGAGAAACATGATGGTCCATGCAGTTAGTCAGCAGTGTGTAATAGATGGGGTGTAGAGAGAATCTGTATAGTTTCAGAAAAGGGAACTTTCTAGGCCTTCTCCTTATCTTACTGCATATGCTTCAATAACATTAATAACTAACTCTAGAACTCATACAGCAATTCAGTAACATGGCAGGATACAAAGTCAATGTGCAGAAATCAGTGGCTTTCTTATACACTAACAATGAAAATACAGAAAAGGAAATTAGAGAATCGATTCCATTTACTATAGCACCAAGAACCATAAGATACCTGGGAATAAACCTAACCAAAGAGGTAAAGGATCTGTACTCGAGGAACTACAGAACACTCATGAAAGAAATTGAAGAAGACACAAAAATATGGAAGACCATTCCATGCTCTTGGATCAGAAGAATAAACATTGTTAAAATGTCTATACTGCCTAGAGCAATCTATACTTTTAATGCTATTCCAATCAAAATTTCACTGGTATTCTTCAAAGAGCTGGAGCAAATAATCCTAAAATTTGTATGGAATCAGAAGAGAAACCGAATTGCTAAGGAAATGTTGAAAAACAAAAATAAAACTGGTGGCATCACATTACCTTATTTCAAGCTTTACCAGAAAGCTGTGATTACCAAGACAGCATGGTACTGGCATAAAAACAGACACACAGACCAGTGGAACAGAGTAGAGAGCCCAGATATGGACCCTCAACTCTATGGCCAAATAATCTTTGACAAAACAGGAAAAAATGTACAGTGGAAAAAAGATAGTCTCTTCAATAAATGGTGCTGGGAAAACTGGACAGCTATATGTAGAAGAATGAAACTCGACCATTCTCTTACACCGTACACAAAGATCAACTCAAAATGGATAAAAGACCTCAATGTGAGATAGGAATCCATCAGAATCCTAGAGGAGAACATAGGCAGTAACCTCTTCGATATCAGCGACAGCAACTTCTTTCAAGATATGTCTCCAAAGGCAAAGGAAACAAAAGCGAAAATGAACTTTTGGGACTTCATCAAAATCAAAAGCTTCTGCACAGCAAAGGAAACAGTCAAAAAAACAAAGAGGCAACCCACGGAATGGGAGAAGACATTTGCAAATGACAGTACAGACAAAAGGTTGTTATCCAGGATCTATAAAGAACTTCTCAAACTCAACACACAAAAAACAGAAAATCATATCAAAAAATTAGCAGAAGATATGAACAGACCCTTCTCCAATGAAGACATACAAGACATGTGCTATCAGACACATGAAAAAATGTTCATGATCACTAGCCATCAGGGAGATTCAAATTAAAACCACATTGAGATACCACCTGACACCAGTTAGAATGGCCAAAATTAGCAAGACAGGAAACAACATGTGTTGGAGGGGATGTGGAGAAAGGGGAAACTTCTTCCACTGTTGGTGGGAATGCAAGTTGTGCACCAACTTTGGAGAACAGTGTGGAGATTCTCCTCTTTGGAGAACAGTGTGGAGATTCCTCAAGAAATTAAAAATAGAGCTTCCCTAGGACCCTGCCATTGCACTACTGGGTATTTACCCCAAAGACACAGATGTCGTGAAAAGAAGGGCCATCTGTACCCCAGTGTTTATAGCAGCAATGGCCACGGTTGCCAAACTATGGAAAGAATCAAGATGCCCTTCAACGGATGAATGGATAAGGAAGAGGTGGTCCACATACACTGTGGAGTATTATGCCTCCATCAGAAAGGATGAATACCCAACTTTTGTAGCAACATGGACAGGACTGGAAGAGGTTATGCTGAGTGAGGGGAGTGAGGGGAGGTGAACCATGAGAGACTATGGACTCTGAAAAACAACCTGAGGGTTTTGAAGGGGCAGGAGGTGGGAGGTTGGGGGAACCAGGTGGTGGGTATTAGAGAGGCAACGGATTGCATGGAGCACTGGGTGTGGTGCAAAAACAATGAATACTGTTACGCTGAAAAGAAATTTAAAAAAAATTAATAGCTAATGTTTATTTAGGACTTACTATGTGCTAGACACAAGTTTAAACACTTCATATGCATTTATTTATTTATTTTTAAAGATGATTTGAGAGAGAGCCCTTGCAAGTGGGGGAAGGGCAAAGGTAGGGGGGAGAGAGAGAGAGAATCCTTGTAGACTTCCTACTGAGTGCCGAGCTTGATACAGGGCTTGGTCCCAGGACCCTGAGATCATGATCTGAGGGCAAAATTAAGAGTTGGGTGCTTAACTGATAGAGCCACCCAAGTACCCCTTAAACACTTATATTCATTTAAATAAGAAGCTGTATTTGGGTTTGAGCTCCCAAAACAAAATACCGTAAGTGTGTCACTTTAAACAGAAATTTGTTTCTCACAGAAATAAAAGAGGGTGGAAAGTCTAAGACCAAGATTCCAACAAGGCAGGTTTGACTCTGAGGCTTCTTGTCTTGGCATATAGGTGGTAGCCATTTTGCTGTGTGCTTACACAATTTCTTCTTTGTGTGGGTATGTGTATAGAGACAAAGAAAGCAATTACTCTCTCTTACTCTTCTTATAAGGCACCAATCCTATCAGATTACGGCCCTACACTTATGACCTCATTTAACTGTGATTACCTTCTACTTGATCTATTTGCAAACACAGTCCCATTGGAAACTAGATTTTCCACAGAAGAATAATTGGAGAAATAGTTCTGTCCATAGCAGAAATTCTCTCTCTCATTCTCTCTCTCTCTCACACACACACAAACACACACACACACACACACATCCATGAGGTCAGGACAGATACTACTACTATTATGTATGGGTAAGGGAACTGAGCACAGAAATTAGTGTCACAGCTTTGTTTCCCAAACAATAGCGCTCCTTTGTGGCTAGCCATTGCTCAGAATGCAAAAGGGTGGAAAGATTTTGGAAAACCAAAGGATAGGGCAGCTATCTTTTTTTTTTTTTTTTTAAGATTTTATTTATTTATTTGACAGGGAGAGATCACAAGTAGGCAGAGAGGCAGAGGAGGAAGCAGGCTCCCTGCTGAGCAGAGAGCCTGATGCGAGACTCGATCCCGGGACCCTGAGATCATGACCTGAGCCGAAGGCAGAGGCTTAACCCACTGAGCCACCCAGGCGCCCTGGGGCAGCTATCTTAACCACTGCTGTTTTCTAAGAGCATGGGACTCAGAGAAAGTTCAACACTGCTGTCCCCCACCACTTTTCTTCAAGATGAGTAAATATTATTTATCACTGAACAACTCAGAAGCAGTACCAAACTTCTACATGAGGCAAGACAGGGTCTAAGAAATAGTAGCTCTAAGACACTTGGTGGTGGTGTTCATGCAAAACCAGCAGACCAGCTACTGAGAGGTGGTAACAAAGGCTAAATTGTTTTGGAGTCCTGGAGACCAAGTATTTTTAAAAAGAAATGCCTAAAATAATGTTTTAAAATATTAGTATACAGCTTGTATTAAAGTACCAGGGGGACACCTGGGTGGCTCAGTTTGTTGAACGTCAACTCTTGGTTTTAGCTCAGATCATGATCTCATGGGTCCTGGGGTTGAACCCCAAGTCAGGCTCCTTGCTTGGTGGGGAGTCTGTTTGAGGATTCTCTCCCCCTGCCGCTCCCCCACTCTCACTCAGGCATGCTTTCACTCTCAAAAATATAAGTAAATCTTTAAAAAAAACAACTACTTTAAAAATTAAAATTAAGGGACGCCTGAGTGGCTCAGTGGGTTAAGCAGCTGCCTTCGGCTCGGGTCATGATCCCAGTGTCCTGGGTTCGAGTCCCACATCAGGTTCCTTGCTCCGCAGGGAGCCTGCTTCTCCCTCTGACTCTGCCTGCCACTCTGCCTGCCTATGCTCGCTCTCACTCTCTCTTTCTCTCTGACAAATAAATAAAATCTTTAAAAAAAATTTAAAATTAAAATTAAAGTACCAGGAAATGAACCCTGAGAATTACCAGATGGTGAATTCCATGAAGTCTGTCCAGGAAAACTGATTATGCAGTACCATTCATGAGTTTCTTAGAGCTCTCAAGCTAGGAAGGGGAGTTGTTGATGTTTCAGATAATGTCCAATCTTGATTACCTATCCTATAAGGGAAGGTATGACCTGAGCATTTTGTGTGACTTCCTTAGTGGTCTAGACAGTTGACTGTCCAGGAAGAAATCATCCATTTATGGTCAACTGTGAGGGTGAGTCCTCTAGAGTTTAAATCAAGTCATGGGGCTTTAGGTTACAGGGCTTCTTCGGATTCTGGAGAAAGGAATCATTGGCAAAGCAACCTAGTGTTCAGATAGGGTTCTAAAAATTTAGGTGGTATTTTTTGGTAATGTAAATTAGGCAGGAGAGTAAGTAATTAGAGAAGTAAGTTTGGAGGACTGTATCCAAATGGAAAGAACTGGAAGGGACTGACAAGTTGACCAACATAACAGGATTTACCAGAGAGGTACTAAAATATGGGGTTTGGGGTTTTGTTGTTGATGTTGTGGTTGTTTAGTGGGGAGAGGAAGTCTATTAAATCTTTATCAGACAGTGTTTGTATATCATCAGTTACCCACAATTTACAGAGATACAAAGTAGCTCAAAGACAATGGGCAGGGCTAGAATCTGATAATCTGAAAGACCCAGTTCGGGACAGGTGCTGAGTGGGCCATATGTTGCTTGGGGAAGAGGCTTCAGTAGCTGTATTCCTATGGAAATCTAGAGAGAGAAGGAAAAGAGTGGGCCACCACTGCAGGCTCAGAAGGCTCAGAAGGTTCTTCTGGAGGGTCAGTCTTTTAGTGCACCCATCAAATATCCCTATTCATTCTCAATGCAAGGATTTCAGGTTTTCCAGACAAAGAATCTGACCTTGGCACTAAGACCAACCTTGATTAAGTGTTTAACCATCTTTAAAGTCCAACTACTCTGACAATTAAGTTCCAGCTTTCTCTACCTTCTGATTGGCGGAAATGACAAGCTCTTCATAACCAAAAAGACCCTCTGGCTTTCTCTTGCCTATAACTTGTCCCCAGCTAGTTATTCATCTTTCTATGAACACAGATTCTTTTTTTTTTTTTTTTAAGATTTTATTTATTTATTTGACAGAGAGATCACAAGTAGGCAGAGAGGCAGGCAGAGAGAGAGAGAGAGAGGGAAGCAGGCTCCCTGCTGAGCAGAAAGCCCAATGCGGGACTCGATCCCAGGACCCTGAGATCATGACCTGAGCCGAAGGCAGTGGCTTAATCCACTGAGCCACCCAGGCGCCCCTGAACACAGATTCTTAAAGAATGTTTGTGAACCAGTAGAATTTGCATCCCTTGGGAACTTCTTGGAAATGTGATTTCGGAGCTCCACGGCAGACCTACTGAATCAGAAACTCTAATGTTGGCATGACGCAGTCTGTGCTTTACCAGACTCTCTCAGTGATTCTGAGGCACGCTGCGTTTGAGAACTACTGCAGTAGTGCATCAACTGTGCTTAGCGATAACTCTGGCCCTCATATCTTTACAGCCACTATTTTCTCTATAATCTCAACTGCCTAATATGTTTTAGCTGCCAGTGCCTTTCCATCCACTATATTCCCTCCCTATTCACCACTGCTGAAACTGTTAACAGACCACTGCCTTAAGCCGGAGCCCTTCTGTGATCCATTTGCCACCAGCGGTGGGATCCTTTGTGACAGCCAAGTGCTGGGCAATCTAGCTCCAAACGCTCATTATCATCTCACTTGCTTTCTCAGACCACTTCCAGTATTGTCACAGCCCAGGTTCTCTAGAAGCAGAGCTTGAGACAGAGCTTAGGGTGCCAGACACTTATTAGAAGGCAACACTAGTGAAGGTAATAGGGAGGAAACAGGATCGGATGGAGAGAGAAGTTGGCTTAAGATACAGGCTTGGCAAAACTTTGACCAGCTCAATAGGAAGTTCTAAAGCTAGTGCTGCCCATCCCAAATTGGCAGAAAGTCCCAGCCCTGAATTATCATGCCATGGTTGGTCACCAACTTAGGCTGACCCAGGAAAGGCACGGCCTCAGGCAAAATGGCCTCTGTGGCCTGAAGCTGACTGGAAGAAAGATGAGAGGTAGAACTTACCTTCAGACCACACACCTGTGACTGCGCATTAAGTTCTTCCTCTAAAGAGGATCTAGGTAGAACATCCCCCAGTCTACTACAGTTAGTAACCTGCCTAAATTCACATTATGAGTAGGTAGTACAGGTAGGTTTTGAAGCCAGTTATCCTGGCCTTCAAGGTTCATGCTTGTCACCATCTTGCTGCAGCGCCTAACAGCTACTGCTATGTCACTGAACAACTTTTAACAAAGGGACAGGAAAAGATTTGATTTATAGGTAGATTCTCTATGAAGTATTAGTAGGTATCAATAATTTGAGATTCCTTTTACTGGCTAGATTTTTATTAGACTCATATTCCCCCTCTATAAAAAGTCCTTTGCCATCTGTGAGGTAACTCTTACTTTTCTGAGATAAATCCAGAATGTTCAGTTTCCCTGTGAGAAACCTCTTTGTGGGGGAAAGTGCCCCACCCTGTTGTCCTGCGTTTCACATTTCCTTATGATTCTGTCACTTTGATTACTGGTGTTACCAGAACATATTTCTTTTCAAGTTGTATCTTAGAGATTCTGGGTTTCATTTTAAGATAGAAGTACATATTTTCTTAAGACATCCTCATGAATATGACTATTTGAGGAGAGAAATGAGAAGAAAGACAATTGTTGACTTCTTCCTAACAATAAAGCCTCAACTATTTCCCCTCTAAGGATTCCTTCTGAGGGCGTTTATATTATAGGTAGGACATAGTAAAAATGTTTTCATGAAAACAACAATCCAATCACCAAATTTATTGTTAGTGTAAATTCTAATTCTTGCCTAAAGTAAATGCACAATAAATACTTCTTGAATGAATGAATGAATCATTATCATTCCAATGCATCTTGTTCTTTGAGTTATCTTTCCAGTCATGGAAATGATTGTCCCAGAGACTGTGAATATCTTTACCAATAAATCATAGTGGCAAGAAAAGGAAGCCAAGAAATTGTCACTTCCTTAGGTCTCGAGTTGCCGTAAACTTTCTTCTCTATTCACTGAATCTGTGTCTCACTTTCTCAAGTTAGACCATGCTAACAGGGAAACAGAGAGAACAAGCAGTACAAACGCCTCCTTTCAGTTCTGCCTTGGGTTATTGCTATCAGCAGTTTGTGAGCAGAATCCCAGAAGAAAGCAGCTGGCACATCGAAGTCAGAATACTTCAAGAAGAATTTAATAATAAATAATAAAATGTATTTTAATAATAAAAATTAAAATAATAATAAACTAAAAATTTTTAAATTAAATTTATTTTAATAAGACAACTATTTCAAGGGTAGAAGGGAACCACAGAAGATAGTGAAGTGCCTAGTTTAGGAACAGTTTAGCTGCCTTATACTCTGAGGCCTGAAGAGGTAGTTTCCAGAATAGCACAGACATTACTCATGCAGAGACAGAGCTGCCTTTCAACACCTGAGAATCTCTGGTTAACACACACAGGAACCCATGGCAACCCTGCTGGGAGGGAGCTGGTGTGATAAAATCTTCAATCTCCCTCCAATCTGCTGCCAGGATTTTCCTGAGCTACATGCCACCTGGGAAGCCAGAGAGCAAGGGAAGGTATATTCATGGCCAGCGAGTGCAAGGAGACCAGCCTGGGAGGGGCAAGCGCAGGACCAAGTGGGATAGACAGTGCATCTGCAGGGCAAATGGAAGTTTTTCAGCATGCTTTTATTTTATTTTATTTTATTATTATTTTTTTTTACAACCAGCCAAAATGAATATACACTGAACTGGACTACTTAAATGACCTGATGTTCATATGAGAGTGATGATAAATAAACCCAAAGTTGTTCTGTGTGAGAGAACACTCGACCATCAGAATCTAAGAAAATAATCTAATTTAACAAAATTTCTGTTAACTCTAATGCAATCAAAGAATTCTTTACTCTGTGTGTGTCTGTTGTTATTGGTGGTGGTGGTGGTGGTAGGGTGTGTGTGTGTGTGTGTGTGTTTTAGACTATCTTAATGTCATAAATGAGTCATGAAATTCCTAGTTCTAACAGCTTGGGAATGATACAAAAATCCAGATTTCTGCAAGCAGAACATTCTCATTGATTACTTTAATCAATTCTCATTGATTAAGTTTGCTTTCTATATTCAGAGACTGACAAATTTTTATGTAAAGGGCCACGTGGTCAATATTTTTGGCTTAGCAAGTCACAGAAGCCACCATCCCAGTTAGTTAACTTTGCCATTGTAAGCTGAAAATATCCATAAATAAATGGAATGACAGTGCATCAGTAAAACGCTATTTACAAAAATGAGTGAACTGGCTGGCCCATGCATTCACTGATCAAAGGAGAGAAAACGGTTTTAGATAGACCAATGTGGGTCCCACGCCTAACTCCTATGCTTTTAGCAGACTGGCCCTGGACAAATGGCTTATTCTCTGACCAAAATCTACCTCAGAGAGTCCAAAAAAAACACCACAAGTAAAGGGACTTGGTACAGATTAACCACTCAATAGCAGGTAGTTGCTTTCCTTTCTACATATTACCAAAGAAAATATGGAAATTGAGTAAATAAATTTGGCTCAAATGTGTTCAGCTACTTTAAAGTGGGTCAAAGGTCTCTAGGGAAAATCTGAAGCATTCATTGTCTAAATAAATTCCATGGAGAAAGATACCACATAAAAGTGCCAGAGTTTTAATTTTTAAAATGAGCAACTCAGTATCTGGAGCAGAATTTAGGGGATGTAAAAGAATGGGCTGCATTATTATTGCCAGCAGGGGACCATCTTATTGGGAGTCCTTCATTTACAATAGAAAAAACCCAGCAGGAACCCAATCAGCTAATAGAGAACAAAAAAGGGTATCCAAGAGAGTGGGGAGGACGAAGCCAATGTGTGTCTAGAGAGAGATGCAGAAAATAAAAAGGTATGGCCCCAAGGGGATTTTTCAGCATCACTCAGAAACATGACTTTCAGTCAGTTTCCCCAAACCACGCTGTGATTTACTCAAAACCCTCCATACCTCTATCTCCTCCTTGCCCATATTCACAAGGTTTCGGCAAACTCAAAGTAAATTTTCATCAGAGGGGAAAAAAAAAAAAAAAGGCATACAGTTTTGATCCCATGCTGGCCAGTGCCTTTCTCCCTAAATTAGACACAGTATCTTCCAGAAATTTCCTCACTCCTCAAGCCTAGATAAATCCTCTCTTCTAGGTTGATGAGGGAGCAGGAGGCTAGCTGAGGACAGAGTAGAAGCTGGCGCCTTGCACCCCCTCTTCACCCGCTCCCCTCCATATGTGTAGCATTCCTCAGGCACCCCTGACTGCCATAAAACGATAAATAGTTAACTTGCAGGGATCGCAATCCTGCAGAACAGGAATCTCCCTTGCTCTACAGGTATCCTAGAGATCTAAACAGGGAGGTTACCTTATCAATAGCACAAATTTCCAGAGGCAAATAACTCTCAGTTCCTGAAGCCCTAATGTCCCCCTCCCCACCATAAACTGGAGGAGACTGAGGTAGAAGGGAATGTGAATGACAGCAGGGTCATAATACCCCACTAAGAATCTCCCAACTATCTTGATGTTAATGCCTGACCTAAAAACGACATTGATCAAGCCATAAGGGCAAGGCCTCCCCCCGGCACCTTGTAGGCCCACCTTAGCACGTGAGAGCTCTGTCGAAATCTCCCATCCCTTCACCACCTCCTCCAAACCGCAAGGTATATAACACGCCTACCCTAACAACTCGGCGCGGCCGCATCTCCGCCTGCCCACGGGTCCTGTCCCCGTGCTCTAATAAACCACCTTTTTGCACCAGAGACGTCTTAAGAATTCTTTCTTTAGCCGTCGGCTCCGAACCTCACCCCACCGAACCCAACCTAGGTTCTAGAACTTCATCATAGGTGTTCTTCAGCAGACTGGCTATCCATCTGGCAGGACAGCATGGCCTTTCTATTGCTCTGTGTCTCCCATTCATCCCCAAGCTCCTGAGAAGAGTCTGTGCTGCCATCAGAGTTATGGTCACAGCGCCTAGCTCGGTGGCAGGCTCGTCCAGAGTTTGATAAATATTTGTTAAATACAGAATAAATGGGTGAATGTGAACTAGAGTGGGGCTCCTTTTGTCTTTCGAGATACTTCTGTCTTCATTGATTCCTCACTAGTAAACAAATTACCATACTTCATCTCTCACATTCCCATTTTCTTGATTTGCGAATACTTCACCTTCTTGTGGGGAGACTAGGTTGTATGATATGTGTGAAGGACCTCTCTCACAGAGTCTGGTGGTTTGTCAGTCAGTCAGTGCATTTTAGCTCTTCTTCCCCTTTGGGTCAGTATGCTACTAACCTCAATAATTTTTTTTAATTTATTTATTTATTTGACAGAGAGAGAGAAAGAGCACAAGTAGGCAGAGAGGCGGGCGTGAGAGGGAGGAGCAGAGAGCCCAATGCGGGCCTCGATCCCAGGACCCTGAGATCATGACTTGAGCCGAAGGCAGGGGCTTAACCCACTGAGCCACCCGGGTGTCCAACCTCAATAATTTCTTAATGAAACATTTGCCTACAGTTATATATGCTTTTGCCATTTTCTTTTTAGTAAACTTGTTGTTTGTTTTGCACTGAAGTTGCATGCCTTCTAGACCAGGTCACAATTAACATTGCTTCACCTGAAATTATACTTGAAAGACATTTATGCCTTTGAAATGCACTGCTTTTTAAATCAGCAAATCCAAAAACTTACTGCTCTTAACTCATGTTCAAGTGGTATGTGCACCAAGTATGGAGTCCACACATTATCAGAGGGAATCCTTACCCTCAGTCACATGTAGATTTATGACAGGTAATAGGGCCACCAGTGCAACTTTTGGCAACCGATTTTTGGGTGTTCCTATTCTGATCTATCATGATTAGCCTATAAAGTGGAGGAAATAATGGTATGCAGATCATGAGGTTGTTATAATAATTAAATTAGCTAATATATGGGGGGGATCATTTTCAATAATACCCAACACACAATGGCCACCATGTTTGTGTTAATTATCGTTAATGTTACTATTGTGTGGATCACTATATTGAAATATTGGAGATCTCTGAAATATGGATCTATAAAGACAACAGGACATCGGCAGAGCACTTTTTCCTTCCAGAGTGCTTTCTTACTGCAAACTTTCCCCATGAAGATTTTATTTAACCTATACTACTCTCTATATTACATTCAGAGAAGGCGGGCTAAGAGCGGTTCAATTGTTTTGCAAAGTCACACAATAAGGAAATGACAAAAAACTCCAAGTCTGACTCCATATTCAGCATTTATCTACCATCCTCCAGCTAAAGCAGAAAGAGGTATGACAAACCTATAGACAACAGGAAGAATAAAAATCTAAACTACAGTCTGACTGTGGCGAGCTCATTCACAACCTTTTTGGCATTGGCCAGATAGTCTCTTACACTTCTTGTCTCCGTTAAGTCAGACCCTCTCGGCGCAAGCATTGCACAAACCACTCAACTAACTATGTCATTTGAAAGATCACAGCACCAGCATGTGTACAGCATTGGGAAAAATTAATTTTAATATGGATCAAAATGTGGTAGCACACCTGTGAGAGCTCTCCAGTGCTCTGATTAGAAGACAGACATCAAAGTGTCTAAGTTTCATTTGATCCCAGATCTTCTGAGCCAAACACTAGAGCTTACTCATTCGTTTGCTATTTTTTTTTATTACACTATGATAGTTCTCTGGAAATATTTAAATACTAAAGAAAATTGTTTTTAAGAGTACTACAGTATTTCATAAAGATGTCCTAGTGTACAGATTTCCTATGGGCTTTGGAGTTCTCTGTCAATGCATGATAATCAATGCATAAATTCATTTCCTATAGCTCTGTTTTCATTGTGTATTAATTGAATGGCATAAGTGATCTTCTCTGATAGGAATTGGTAATTCACCCTGAAATACGGATGTGTTAATTGTCACAGACTTCAATAACACACTTTCATTCATTGTATATTAACAGATCCCACCGCATCTTTCCATGTCCTTTTGAAGTTCTTTTTTCTTTCCATAATATGTGTTAAATGCAGGTGTGACATTCAGGTCAGTTGTTAACTGGCAATCATTTGTATATTAAAATTACCTCTTAAAAACAAGACAGCATCTCGAGGCAGATGGAGAACATCAATGCAGGGCTATTAAGTGCCATTATATGGTAATGGGTGGTTGCTAATTGACGAACACATCTACATCCTGTGTTAGAAGCAGCCTGATCCAACCTCCTGCAAGAGTTCAACATTATGAGAAGGAAGGGAAAAGTGAGGGGGAGAAGAACCATGAGACACTGCAGACTCCAAAAAACAAACTGAGGGTTTTAGAAGGCATGGGGACGGGAGAATAGGTGAGCCTGGGGATGGGTATTAAGGAGAGCACGAATTGCATGGAGCACTGGGTGTTAGAGGTAAATAATGAATCTTGAAACACTACATCAAAACCTAATGACGTACAGTCTGGTGCCTAACATAACATAATAAAAAATAATTTGAAAAAAGAGTTGGAAGTTGACTGATGCATTCTGATGGAATCCACAAACACTGTTTTCTGAATTAACTCAATGGAGATGAAAGAACAAATGACGAATCTTGGTTCAAAGGATCTCTCTCTCACTGTCGTTGGTTGCTATTTATGCATTTCCATTTTCTTCTGAAGCTCAACTTTACCTTTCATATCCTTTGAGTCCGTAAGTTATTCTTTTGCAATACCACATTCTGATGTGGTATCAACTACCTCTATGTGTCAGTGCTCCCAAATCTTTACCTTTAACCTTGATTTTTTTCTTCCATGATACCAGCTCGACATGCCTACTGACTCTAGGCGGGGATCCCGCAAGTACCTTGGCGTTAAAAACAGAACTTTGTCCTGCCATATCCAAATCACCTTTTCTTTTCCATTTTAATCCCCCAATACATCTTAGAGGCATCTTTGGTTCTTTCCTCTTTCCTAGACCCCCTTTGAAACAAGAAACTGTCAAGTCTGTCTCTTAAATGTCAGTCCAGTATGTTTGCTTCTATCTCCATTGTTAATGCTTTCCTTCAACCCCCATTTCTTTTTTCTTGCAAGGGTCCCGTGGCTGTTTCATTCATCATCCCATATCCTGTCATTTCCTTTTCCAAATCATTCCCTTTCTAAAACACAGATCGGATCATGTCATTTTTCTCTTCTTAAATAACCTTTCTCTTCTTTCTTGCCCAGGGAATGTCTTCTCAATCTTTCAAGACCAAAGTCAACTGTTACCATTCCTCTATATCCTTTCTTGACTTCTCCAAGAAGATTTAGTCTCTCTCGTCTGAATTCCAATGTCCCTTCTACAAACATGTTAGAGTCCTGCCACTTCCTCTGTACACTGAATTGACCAAAGTAATACAGACTTTGAGAAATGCATCATACAACAGTACTCGGAATTTTTCTTTAGGCGGTGCCTGGGTGGCTCAGTTCGTTAAGCATCTATCTGCCTTCACGTGGGTCATGATCCCAGGGTCCTGGGATCGAGTCCCACATTGGGCTCCCTGTTCTCTGGGGAGTCTGCTTCTCCCTCTCCTTCTGCCCCTGCTCTCTCTTCTCTCTCTCTGTCTCTCATGCACTCTTTCTCTCTAATAAATAAATAAAATCTTTAAAAAAAAGAATTTTTTTTTCAGGATCCCAGGCTTTTGCTGGGTACTGAAATTCCTACTGTTAGTAACCAGTAGAATACAAGCTAAAGAGAACACAGAGTTAGTTTGTGTCAAGTGTTAGTATCTTTTCTGCAATACCATACTGGGAGTTGCAAACCCCAAGCATAAAGGATAGTGTGTGTGTGTGTGTGTGTGTGTGTTCACACATGTGGGTAGGCCTATGCTCATATACCCAAAACCTCAAAATATGTTTCCCTGGATTATATTGACTGGTCTTTTCTCCTTGTTAAACTAGAACTCACAGAGTGTATTTTCTTAGACTTTCTCACTGAGGTCATCTACTTCTGCGAACTATTAACTAAAATCAGTCTTACCCCACCTCACCTTCCTGTCTCTTGTCCCATTTCCCCCCTTCATAACTAACCTAAGTGGCTATATCCTCCGTAAGTACCAAAATGAAGGAACAGTCTCACTTTTATCCCAACCTTCTGGCTAACAGTATAAAAGGGCTTTATTTTTGTTGTTCTACTGGGTTAGGATTTATTTGACAACAGTTTGACATCGGTTTGATTCAATGTCCGATATCTGTTAGGAGCAGGTACTAAATGTGTATTTGTTGAATGAGTGAACATATTATTTTTGTAAAAATCCGTCTTGGGTCAAGAAGTGAGGATGTAGGTAAATAAGCCCTAGATATAAGTTTAATATGACCTAGACTCTTGGCGAAAGAGAATCTTAGAGCACATCCAATGCAGTTAAGTCTTATGGAAACATATCAGAAAGACACCAAAGCAGTCTAGAAAGTAGTCTAGGAGAGCTCTGTGCTTGCCTAGTAGTTTTCTGTGTGTGGTTTTGTTTACTTCCTTTCCAGGATCTCTGACTATTCAATAAAATGTTATTAGTGGTTACAATTTGGTCTCAGAGGAACAGAAAATTAGAGAAGTTCTGTGCTCATCTGTGGGAAAAGTGATGCAGAGAAGAACAGTTTCCTGGTCCTTGAGTAGTGCTCCCTCTGCTTAGTAGCAGAGAAGAGTGAGGGAGGGTAGTAGATGCAGTAGCAGTGAGGGAGGGTCGTAGCAGCTACATGAAGAGAAGGAGAAGAAAAGGAAGGAGGAGGAGGAGGAGAGAGTGAGCAAGCCAAAGTTATCTTATACTACCTTAATTAACATATGAAAAAGAATTATGGTCTTATATTGTAGCCACAAGTACACAGAGGCCTGGGATATTGGGGCTCATATATTTTCTTTTCTATTTTTACTATTCTACTGGGAGTTTTCTCCGGGGAAAAAAAATTATGCCATTTTTAGCTCGGTGCTCCCAAGCATATTTGCATAGAGGCAAAGTGGACTGACACACGCCACAAATCATTCATTCAGTCACTCACTCAGTCATACATTCGATACACCTTTACTGAACATTTAACATGTGAGCTGCTCTTAAAACAGGCAAATATGGTAAAGATGAGGTGTATGAAAGGCGTTCGTTCTTTAAGAATGGGGAGCACTGGTGTTCTCTTTGGCAGCGCATATACTAATACCAAAACAGTATGGAGAAGATTAGCATGGTCCCTATGCAAAGATGACACACAAATTCATGGAGCGTTCCCTATTTTTGTGGGAGACAGAGGCCTCCAGTGATGGAATGAGTACATCACAGGAGTTAAAAGCACAGCGCAGGGAATGGAGTTAATGGTACTGTAATAATTACATGGTGACAGATGGTAGCTACAGGTGTGGTGAGCATAGCATAATACATAAGCGTATAGAGATGTTAAATCACTATGTTGTACACCTGAAACCACTGTAACATTGTGTGTCAACTATACTCAAATAAAAAACTTAAAAAAAAAAAAAAAAGAACGGGAAATAATGAAATGGCTGGTGGAAGAGACACATTTATAGACTTAAGGAAGACATTCCTGAGGCTTCCATGCAGCAAGTCTCGTTTTTCAGACAACAGAAGGAGGCATGCCTTGGAGTGGGCCAGAGAAGGTCTTATTAGAACATTGCTAGGGCCAGGCAAGGTCACACATTGGAACCTAGAAGGCTAGAGCCTAAAAAATGTAGAAAAGTCTTGAGGGATGAGTCTGGGGAATAGTTACTCTTCAGGACAGAAAGTCAAACCAGAAAAATCAAAGTGAATGTAAGTCAGGGGATTGGGATGGTACTAAGCATGGGTCTAGGGATCCCTGCTCAAAGCATCAGGTAAGGACCAGAAGAGAAGAGTTATAAGCTGGGTTTAAAGGCTGGCTACAATTTAATAAGGCAAAGCCTAGCTCTTCCTTGAGAAGGGCATTAACGCTTACAGTAGAGTCTGGAAGCTAAAGGGGACAAAAAAAAAGGAATAGAAGAAGTTGGTGAAAAGTTGGAACGACCATCAGTAATCTATAAGAATAATTCAGTCTGTTTTCATTTCTGTGTTAGGAGTTTCAAGAAAGACCCATCGCAATGCAATTTCAGGGGCATAAGCTGTTTGTAAATTTTAGAATGGAGAAATTTACATGCATAAGTCAGAGCTAAGATAATCATATAAATTTTGCCCAAATAAGAGTAACAGCTAATCTCCAGAAAATAAATCTTAGAGTAAAAATAGGGTAAAATATCCTCACTAACCATTAATATGCATAGCAGAAATTCCCTTCAAATAACCAAAGCCCTAGGAGAACAGAGAAACTTTACATGTCCAAGAAAGTGGAAACATGAGAAACTGGTTTTCCAATGGAAATAGAGGATGGGAAAATGGGTCATTGACTCATGACTGAAATATTAGCATGACTATTGTTGGCATAAATATTAACATTCACTCTTACCGACTAAAACTATTGATCTAATGGCACTTTGTCTTATAATTTCTTGTTGCATAAAGTTTTATTTATGCTTTTATCTCACCCACTAGAATACTGAGGGTCAATCCTAGTGTACATTAAATAATTTTTCTTTTGTTTTTTTAAGTAGATACTCCAGGGCTCTGCCTACAGAAATTCCAATTTAATTGGTGTGGATTGGACTCTGGTCAACAGTATTTTTTTTTTAAGATTTTACTTATTTATGTGACAGAGAGAGAGCCTGACAGCAGAAGCAGGTGGAGGGGCAGAAGAAGAGGGAAAAGCAGACTCCACACTGAGTGGGGAGCCTGATGTGGGACTAGATCCCAGGATCCTGGGATCATGACCTGAGCCAAAGACACACAATTAACCAACATAGCCACTCAGGTGCCCCTGGTCACTAGTATTTCTTAAACTTTCCTAGATAATAGTAATGTGTTAAAATTTTCATAGCTCATTAAAATATTATTAACTGCTAAACAGACTTCCCAGAGGATTATTCTGGGCTGCTAGAAAAAAATCTAAATCTAAAATTGAGGATCATTGCTTGTTAAAGATTATTTTAGAATGAAAGTAAAGATTTTCTAAAATGTCTAAAAATATCCACAGTCAGAAGCTTCTGAGGCAGGATATCTGTGAATAATCATTACCTCCCTTCTTCCTCAAACCCAAAAGAAATCATCCAAACTCCAAAAATTCCAAAAGAAAAAAGTTTTAACATAGCAGTCCCAAGAAAGTGAGGAAATTCCTGCCCACATGCCAAACTTATAAGGAATTTACAGAAAATAAAATGATATGATGAAGAAACTAAGACCCAATGCATGCCTGACACAATGCATGCCACAGATGAAAAGGCAAGTTTTCTATTCACCAAATCCTGGAATAACAAAAGATAAGAGGCAGCAGGAAATAGAAGTAAGAGCCAGAAGTGGAGAATTTAGCAAGTAATTAATTAAAGGACTGAAAAACAGCTCCTCTGACCTTGGCTTTCTGAGCATCTGACAATATGGGATGCTAAGAGAAAAACAGAGCAATGCGAACAAAGTGCTGGAAAATTAATAATAACTTTTTTTAAATATAAAAAGAATGTATGAAATATACATGAACAGTTTAAGAATAATAATGGGTGAATACTCAGGTAAGCAGCAGTAATTAAGAACAATCATTGCTGGTACCTTAGAATTCCTCTCCTGCTAATATCTCATTGTCTCTCCACTAAGAGTAACTAATAAATTAATTTGATGGATATCATTTATTTCCTTATTTTATAGAAAATGCTTTACTGTCTATGATCACAACTCTAAGCAAAATATTGTTGGTTCTGCGTCTCTCTGAATTTTGTATATATGGAATCGTATTTTATACAATTCTTCCGTAACTTCTTCCAGTCAACAATGTATTTGTGGATTTCAATTCTGTTGATGTCTGTGTGTAGCTGTGACTTGCTCCTTTTCACTGAGATAACAGTCTACGTTATAAATCTGTCAGTAGTTTTTAGCCAATAACTACTGGAGAGCATTTGGATTGCTTCCATTTTTTAATTTGTTTTATGAGCAGTGCTGCTATTAACATTTTTGTAATAACATCTATGTGCATGTGTAAAATTCTATTATATTCCCCAAAGTGACATATTCCTCTATTCAACTTTCCTAGGCCATGCCAAACTATTTTCAAAGTACTTCAACCAATTTATACTCCCTCCAGAAGCATATGAGAATCTCTTGTTATATATCCTTGCCATCATCGGGATTATTGAAGTCTTAAACTTTAATCTGTGTGTATTCAAAAGTATGTCCTTGTGGCTTAAATTAAAATTTGATTAAAAATGAGGCAAAGCATCTTTTTTAGCTTATTAGTCATTGGGATTTCCTTATTTGTGAATTTCCTGTTCAAACTTCCATCAGTAATTTTTCTATTAGGGTTGTCTACATTTTTTCACTTATTGATTTATGACATTTCATTAAATAATTCCAAAAATACTTACCGGGCACATTCTCTGTACCAGGCCCTATTCTAGAGACCCATAATGCACCAATGGAAAATACACACAAACACACACACACACATACACTCCAAACAAAATATTCTGTGCTCTTAGAGACATAAGCATTTTTGATGTTGATAACAGTGAAAGAGGAAGAACAGGTCAAATAAAAATTTGTATGTATAAAATAACAAATTCTATTAGTAAAAACTTAAAAAAAATACCCATTAAGCAGGGTAAGGAGAAGAGGAGTGTGGATGTTTCATGAGAATGGAATGCTGAGGGTTGCCGGGGGCAGGGGGGTAAGGAGAGGGTGGTTGGGTTATGGACATTGGGGAAGGTATGTGCTATGGTGAGTGCTGTGAGGTGTGTCAACCTGGTGATTCACAGACCTTTACCCCTGGGGCTAATAATATATTATATGTTAATGAAAAAAATATAAAAAAGAATGGAATGTATTACAGCTTTGATTATTTTAAGAATAAGCCTTATGGAGATGAGAGACATAGCATTAGTGGAGTTCAAATCTTTGTCATCTTATGATGAACAGAGGTTCTTTCCTGACCTGTACGGGACACATAACATGAGCAAAACATTTTGTTGTGTAATGCTCTTGAAATCTATAGATGCTTTCTATGACAGTGTCACTGATCCATCCTGCCTGACACAGATAACTTATGAGAAGCAAACAAAAAAGCTAGTATTTAGATAATCTTGGAGGGTGGAATCCTTACACAAAACAAAACTCTGAGAAACTCTAAAGGAAGAGAACAAATTTCAATACATAAAAATTAGAGTCTCTATAGAAAAGACACTCTGAAAAATATAGAGGGTACACAATACGTTCATAACAAAAATCCTGATATATGCAAAGAATAGATACCCACGATATATGAAGATTTCCTATAGACCAGTAACAAAATAGAACAACTCTAGAAACATGGACAAGGGATATGGAGAGGTTATTCACCTAGAAGATCTGTATTTAATTATAGAGAATAATGTTCACTACACACACACACACACACACACACACACACACATATACACACACACATCCACCAAATCAGTTTTGGTATTATGCTGTCTTTCCATAATGTAATGTAACATAATGTAATGTTTCCATAATGTACTATAATGTATATGGGTTTGGAGAGGTGTTGTTTCCAAGTTTTTGACCCATGAAATTGATCTTTGGTCCTCATGGAGGGTTGTACTAAGGACACAATGAGGAGAAATGAGGAAGACGCATCAAAGTAACAAACTCCGGGTTTGTTGCTTTTCCCCCTCCAGAGGATCTGCCCAGATAATTAAGAATACAATTTTTTTTTTTAAATTTATCTCCTTACCTCTGTTGCCAGGTCTTTCTGCCACTTTTGAGATGGCTAACTAATAATAACACTTTTTGAAAGCATTATCGTCACACAATAGAATAGCAGTTATATTCATGCTGGTGAAATGTGTTAATATTTTCTGTTTAAGAACGCGGTGCTATTTTGCCCCTTGGATAAGGCAACTGAAGTTTCTTTAAAAGCTCAGCTAAATACACACCATCCTGTGAAATATCACTTCTGCTATACAGTAGACGTTTGGAACCTCAGGGACGGTTAAGCAGCTAAGGTCTGAGAAGAAGCTGCTGTCTTAATGACTCTGTGACTGATTCTGAGCTCCATGGAGTTATTGTGCCAAGCAGTATGCCTGTGTCACTTTGATCTCCTCGTGGGTAACTCCGGCAGCATGAAAGCAACTCAGGATACAGCCTCAAGAGCACCAGCTCTGGAGACAGACCGCTCGGGTTTGCATCCTGTGTTCACCAGTTTTGTGCTGGGAGGTCACAGACAAGCGACTCCATCTCTCTGAGCCCAGTTTCATCATTGGAAAAAACTGTGCACTCCCCATAGGCTTGTTGTAAAGACTACACAGAACACGATATGGGAAGCACCTAAGGAAAAAGCAGCAGCAGAGCAACACTGACCACTCATTTCTCTATACTGACAGCGCAAAGCAGCAGCCCTAGGAGATGCTGAATCCTGATGGACCTGAGGAGGAGTATCGTGGATGTTATGGGGATGGGTGGATGAGATCCATATGAATTGTTGAGAACAGTGCTTGGCACACAAGACTTGATTAATAACCTTAGGTGTTGGGGCACCTGGGTGGCTCAGTGGATTAAAGCCTCTGCCTTCAGCTCAGGTCATGATCTCAGGGTCCTGAGATCGAGCCCCGCATCGGGCTCCCTGCTCAACCGGAAGCCTGCTTCCCCCTCTCTCGCTGCCTGCCTCTCTGCCTACTTGTGATCTCTATCAGATAAATAAAATCTTTAAAAAAAAATAACCTTAGGTGTCATGTTAATTTTTGGCATTATGAAAAAACTGTGTATTTGGAATGTAGACATGTCTTAACTGCTGTGTAGATTCAGAACAGAACTGGATTTATTTTACTTTATTTATTCATTTACTTTTAAGCAGGCACTATACCCAGCATGGAGCCCAGCACAAAGCTTGAACTCACGACCTTGCGATGAAGACCTGAGCTGAGGTCAATAATCCAACGCTAAACTGACTGAAGCACCCAGGTATATAACACGGATTTACTTTAAATCTCTAGTATTCATTGAGGACAATGCATTAGAGTGGGGGTTCAGAAATCAACTGTCAAGAGGTGAAAAGGAGGGGCGCCTGGGTGGCTCAGTGGGTTAAAGCCTCTGCCTTTGGCTCAGGTCATGATCCTGGGATTGAGCCCGGCATCGGGGCTCTCTGCTCAGCAGGGAGCCGGCTTCCCTTCCTGTCTCTACCTGCCTCTCTGCCTACTTGTGATCTCTGTCAAATAAATAAATAAAATCTTCAAAAAAAAAAAGAGGTGAAAAGGAATAAATGGCTCTTGTACTTCATTTATGTGG
The DNA here is from genome assembly GCF_020171115.1 of Neogale vison. Classification (NCBI taxonomy): domain Eukaryota; kingdom Metazoa; phylum Chordata; class Mammalia; order Carnivora; family Mustelidae; genus Neogale; species Neogale vison. The sequence goes on along the minus strand of NC_058095.1, from coordinate 42,023,372 downwards.
GTTTTCTTTAAATCTATGCTCTACACAATCAAACAACATCACGTCCTACTTCCCACATAGCAGAATGCGCAATGACCACAACATTCCTTAGTCCTTCGTATTATGCTTTATTCCACATTATTAATTCTTTTCCTTTCTTTTCTTTTTCCCCCAATTAGGCATTGAGCTCCTTCAGATGAATTTTAAGTTTTCCCTCTGGATTCAAAGGAAGTATCCTTGTTGCCTAAAGCCCGGATGCTCCAACTTCTCAGGTAACTGATGGTTAATCTTTCCATCATCGCTCTGTAGAGAGTGATAAGTTCTTAGAGTTGCAAATAAATTTAGCATCTTCCCAGCAATTCATTTTGCATTTTTTAAGAAACCACAGTGACTGAATAAAAAATCCTCAAGGATTCCATTTGATGCCTAGTGGCAAATATTACTTGATTATGCTGGCAGTTAGGAATGGTTCAGCTTTAACTTAACTCTGCTGCAAAATGGCCTGTTTTACAGGCCACCAAGAGCCTGGTGACAGGGGAACACCTTAGCGGGCCATCCGGATTATCATTAAATGCCAATCATCCAGGAATGCACCAAGCGGAATGGGTGCATGAATTTTCACTTTTTTTTTTTTCTCCAGTTTTTATATTTTCTCCACATTTTGTCCCTTTCACTGTTCTAATTTCTGGTCTGATTTATTTATGGTAACAACCATTGGGTATACGGAATTTTCTTTTTTCCAGAACGATCGCATCCTTTACTGTTCTCCCAGTTTCTTCGTCCTTCCTCCGAAGGATTGATGTTAGCTGAGGATCTAAGCAATTGATAAACTGTATACACACCTCACCACGTATAATTGATGTTGGCATGCATTCAGAGCTCTTCCTCTGAGTTGAGGGTATAAATGTGGCTGCCTGATAAATAAACTGTATTCAAAGCTCTGCATGCTCAGTAAATTTCCCAAATTAATTACATCTCTAGTGCTTTCGATCTTGATTGAAGAGAGAGAGATGATAACATATTTGGTCCTTGTGGCTACCTTGAATGTAGATCCCTTATCATCCCGTCTAGCTGTGTGACCAAAGGAGATACCAGTATCAGAGCAAGTGCCTTGGAACTTATCAAGGGATTTATAATTGTGAAGTACAGGGATGGACAGTAGTATTTATTATGTTAAGAAGGACAGCATCAGGAACTGAATGCAAAGCAGAGATTTAAAAGCTTATGAGAACCTCAGAGAGGGGTACCTGGGTGACTCTGTTTTTGGGCGTCTGATTCTTGATCTCAGCTCAGGTGTTGATCTCAGGGTCTTGGGTGCAAGCCCCTCACTGGGCTTCACCCTGGGCATGGAGCCTACTTAAAAAATAAAAACCTCAATGACAGGAACCATTCCATTGGTTTTTATTATTTTATGTTTATATTATTTATATTTTATTATTCTGTGCTCCATATATGGGCTGACATGATGTATGTCTCATGAATATTTGTTAAACGAGAGAAAAAATTAAACTTTCAAATTAATCTTTAAATTTCAGGGCTTATCACAATATTCCAATGCACTCACTCTCTTGTACGAAGTGATTGTTTTCAACTTGCTAAAAATCCATCAATACTTATTTCCTTAAGGGCTTACTGTGCACCAGGCAGTTGGCTGGGACCACAAGAAACACGAAGTAATCATTCAAAAATCAAGGAGAGGGAGCTCTGATTTAAAGCAGTGAATTCAGCCTGTGGGTTTACCTCTCTTGTCCCCTTCACCCACAGCCCCTTCCAGTGAGTAAATTTTATCAGCACAAGGAAGGAGAAAATGTTGGAAAATTACGAAAATTTAGTGGAAATAAAACAGAAATTGAAAGGAAGCTTTCCCAACCTCCAAGGCCTTGGATATACATAGACAACTGACCTAGTGAGTGTGTGAAAAAGAGACCCCAGGAGAAAGCCAGAAACACAACCAAAGTCAGAGTGACATCATATATCTGTATCTCTCTATATACACATACATATACATATATATCTGAAGGAAAAAAAACAAAGAACAGTGGATGAGTTTCATGGGGAAAAAAGCAATAATAAAATTTAAAACTAAGAGATCATTAAAAACAAGAATTTACATCATTAGGAGCAAGAGAAGGAATGTAAGCATATGAAGGAAATGGTTACAATCATAATACTGTAACATTATATAGATATTAAAATACGTACATATTATATAGACATTTATAGTCATGTTACAGTCTTACCAAAAAGCTTTATTTTCTTTTATTTTTTTAAATTTTTTTTAAAGATTTTATTTATTCATTTGACAGAGAGAGATCACAAGTAGGCAGAGAGGCAGGCAGAGAGAGAGAGAGAGAGAGGAGGAAGCAGGCTCCCCGCTGAGCAGAGAGCCCGATGCGGGACTCGATCCCAGGACCCTGAGATCATGACCTGAGCCGAAGGCAGCGGCCCAACCCACTGAGCCACCCAGGCGCCCCTATTTTCTTTTTTTTTTTTTAAGATTTTATTTATTTATTTGACAGACAGAGGCCACAAGAAGGCAGAGAGGCAGGCAGAGAGAGAGGAGGAAGCAGGCTCCCCGCTGAACAGAGAGTCCGACATGGAGCTCTATCCCAGGACCCTGAGACCATGACCTAAGCCAAAGGCAGAGGCTTTAGTCCACTGAGCCACCCAGGCACTCCTAAAAAGCTCTGTTTTCAAGCAAAACACTGTATTACCAATATTGGCTTAAGTAAAGAAAGACAAGTAGATCAATAATATATAAATGAAGAAATTTCTTAACAGGATATGATGATAATATTCTATGATAATGATCATATTCAGATGAGTTATGAAATATTTCCATCAAACTTAAAAACAAAAACCACCAAAATGCATTACACATGATATTATAACTGTTTCAGGGCAATGGGGAGAAAAATAGCCAAATATCCTCATTTATTCAGGGAGGAAAGCAAAAGCAAAATCCTAAAAAAGAGAACTCAGGAAACTGCAGACCAATATGAGGGGCAGGCTCAAAAATAAATATGACATTTGTATTTTAAGCTCAAATTAGTTAAAAGAATTAACTGCTGTGACTATTCTTTTTTTCCAATGAACTTGTGTATCACTTTCTCACATTAAAAGAAATACATGGATTTTGACTGGCATTTTATTAAAATCATAGATTGACATTTGAATAACAAATTCATTTACACAAATTACTTTTTAACTCTCCAAATGTGAAAACACTATCCTCTACAAACTAGTACTGGTCATTTTATTTATTTATTTATTTATTTTACCCCAAATACCCTTCAGGTAACTTATTTTAAAGTAAGGTTGAAGCTTAAATGTCAAAATAAAGTCAACACTGTGCCAAAAATATCAAACAATGATTTTAAAATAAAAATAAATATATTTTTTATTTTACAAAAAGAATTTTTATCTTAATCATTTGATGTTAAAATGACCACTGAGTTTGTTTGCTTCCCACAGACATTTTTACGCCAGGAAAGATGGAGAGTTGAACACTAAAAGGGTCACCTTCAACCTGAGACCTGTGAGTGCCTGGGGATGCTATAAACATCCCTGAATGTCAATGACTTGCTGTAGCCCAGGTTTCTTTCTCATTTATGCTATAGGTACGCAGCTTAGCTTAGGCTTGGGCTCTGCTCCATGCTATCTTCACCCTGGATCCCTGGTTGATGGAGCTTCACATATCTGGACCTTCACTGGTGCAGTTAGTTGAACAGTGTCCTCCAAAAATTCAGTCCAATTGGAAATGTAGAAAGTGACCATATTTGGATGTAGGACCTTGGCAGATGTAATTAGTTAGGGATATTAAGATAAAACCATCCTGGATTTAGAGTGGGTCATAAACCCAATGACTGCTGTTCATATAAGAAAAGAAGTGGAGGGACAACTGGGTGGCTCAGTCAGTTAAGCATCTGCCTCCAGCTCAGGTCAGGATCTCAGAGTCCTGGGATTAAGACCTGTATCAGGCTCCCTGGTCAGTGGGGAGTCGGCTTCTCCCTTTGCCTCTATGATCTCTCTCACTTTCACTCTCTCTCAAATAAATAAATAAAATCTTAAAAAAGAAGAAGAAGAAGAAGAGAAATGGACGCACAAACACAGAGAAGGTAATGTGAAGATGGAGAGAGAAATTGGAGTACTGTGTCTACAAGGCCAGGAATGTCAAGGACTGCCCACAACCGCTAGCAGCTAAGAGAAAGGCACAGGATGATTTCTCCCTTAGAGCCTCCAGAAAGTACCAACCCTGCGGACACCCTGATTTTGTTCTTCTAGCCTCCTAAGCTGTGAGGGATTAAATTCCTGTTGTTCCCCAATTTATAGTACTGTGTTATGGCAGAACCTTGGAAATGAATACAGGTGGGGGAGAAAGCCGTTGGAAAGAGAGTTCTGGGGTATCTCACTTCATTGCTAAACATTCAGTCTGCAAGTGTCATACCTCTTTCCCCCTCATAACTAGCCAAAACTATTCACATTTCCCACACGCAAGCAAAACGGAGGCAGGAAGTGTTAATCCTATCATTATGTTGAAAAACAGAGAACCAGAATATCTAGCCATGGCAGTAACAACTACCATTGAGCCTACTGTGCTCCTTTGCTTTCAGAGACAAGCATATAGGAAAAAATACAGCTTTGCAAATGTATGCTCATGAAAATAGATGACACTCAAATCCTCTTCTCTTGTGACAAAAAGAGAGATATTTTGCCCCCAAATATCCAAAGTGACATTCCATATATTCTTTTTTTTGACAGCTACATCAAATTTAAATTCTAAAATCCCTCTTAAAATCTGGCAATGACTCAACATTAGTAAGAAAAGCCTTCGTTGTAACCTTCTAAATGGCATTTTCAGGGGCGACATCAGGAAAATATTGCCTGAATTCATCTTGCCGAGATTGGATTTGGATATTTTCTTTGAAATAATTTTTAAGAGCCTTGTCTTTATAAGCTTCATTAAGACAAGAAAATGATGAGGCATGTTAAGAGACAATTTGCTGAATCCATAGCTGGATTCTGGCTGTGTACGTTCAGAGTAAATCATAAAGAGAAATAATGCTGGTGTTTCAGATTTAGGGTGTTCAAAACTTCAATATATCAGACGACTCTACCAATCTTTGCTGAAAGTTATACTTTTTTGAGAGTGAAAGTAGTCAGTCTTATACCTGGCTTTAAGAAAGTAGGAAGAAAATGTGTCCCAATTTTAAAACAGTCTCCCTCCTGTTGACAACTAAAAAAACTTCAGTCTGAGACAAAATAACTTCGTGACAGCATTAAAATTTTCACAAAGCAAGGCAAGTATCTGCTGTGTACTGAACATTTCTCCATCTAACTGACTCTCTTATTACATGGTTGATGTCGTCTTATAGACTACTGGGCTGTTCTAGAAGCCAGGGCTTAGAGAGGAATGACGTACAACAACCTCCTGCTTCTCCCTGCCCAATGAACTTTTTTCTCTTCTTTTTTTTTTTTTTTTTTTTTTTTTTGCCAAAAATGATGCTCATGAGCCTCATACTGCTGCATTATGATGAATGCATATTACAGTAACAGTGTCCTCAGTTAAACTCCGTGTTTAAGAAGTTTGATTCAGAGGCACCTAAGTGGCTCAGCTGGTTAAGCGTCTGACTCTTGGGTTTCGACGCAGCTCATGATCTCCCAGTTGTGGCATCGAGTCCCGTGTTGGGCCCTATACTCCGTGTGGAGTCCGCTTCAGATTCTCTCTCCCTCTCCTTCTTACCCACACTCTGGCACTCTGTCTCTCAAATAAATAAAAATTAAAAAAAAAAAGTTTGATTCAACTTCAGTCGAAGTGGCAGTTTTTAAAAAAAAAAAAAACTGTGTAGACAAGTTTACGGAGGCGTGATTTACATACGTACAATTCACCCTCTTCAGTGTAGACGTCACTGAGCTTTGGCAAACACCTACAGGGGTGAAACCACCACCGAAACCAAATGTAAAACAATTTCATCCCCCCTCCTACATGTTCTGTCTCCTTTGCAGTCGGCCCACCTTTTTTTTTTTTTTTTAAATATTTTATTTATTCATTTGACAGACAGAGATCACAAGTAGGCAGAGAGGCAGGCAGAGAGAGAAAGGGGAGGAAGCAGGCTCCCTGCTGAGCAGAGAACCCAATGCGGGGCTCGATCCCAGGACCCTGGGATCATGACCTGAGCTGAAGGCAGAGGCTTTAACCCACTGAGCCACCAAGGTGCCTCTCAGTCTACCTTTTGTACCCATAAATCACTAAACTGTTTTGTGTTCCTACTGCTTCTCCTTTGAGGATGTCATATAACAGAATCCTATGTAGTTAAGTGGTCTTTTTCCTCAGGTTTCCTTCATTCAGCATAACGTGTTTAATATTCAACCACATTGTTACTTAGATAAGTACTTGGCTCACTTTTATTAATGAGAAGTATTCTTGATGGGGATGTATCCGCCCTTGTTTATCTGTTCAGTTGTTGGGGGACATCTGAGTTGTTTCCAGTCTTTGGTAATTAAGAATAAAGATGCTATAAATATTTGTGTAAAGGTTTTGGTGTGAACATATGTTTTCATTTCTCTGTGGTAAATAGTTATGAATGAGTCATACGATGAGTGCCTTTTTAATTTTATAAGGAAGTGAGAAACTATTTTCCATAGTGGTTGTAGCATTTTATGTTCCCACCTTCAGTGTACGAATATCTTGGCTGCTTTACATCCTTGCTAGCACTTACTATTGCCAGTTCTTATCCTCATGGTTTAAAGTGTGCTTTCCTGTTGACTCATGATGTTGATCCCCATTCTATGTGCTTATTCAATATCCATTTATCTTCATTGTTGAAGTGTCTGTTCAAATCTCTTGCCCATTTTTATTTTTTTTAAAGATTTTAATTTTATTTATTTCAGAGAGAGAGGGAACACAAGCAGGGGAAGTGGGGAGAGGGAGAAGCAGGCCCTCTGCTGAGCAGGGAGCCCGATGCAGGGGCTCCATCCCAGGACCCTGGATGACAACCTGAGTCAAAGGCAAATGCTTAACCACTAAGCGACCCAGGCGCCCTTCCTGCCCATTTTTAAATCAGGTTGTTTGTTTTCTTACTATTGTATCTTGAGAGGCACTTACATATTCTGGAAACAATCCCTTTGTCAGACATGTGTTTTACAAATATTTTCTCCTAGTTGTAGCTTGTTTCTTTATTCTCAAACTACAGTCTTTCAAAGAGCCTATATTTCTAATTTTGATGAGGACAAATTTTTCCATTTTTATTTTATAGATTTGCTTTGGATCTCAGATCTAAGACTTTTCTACCTAACCCAAGGTCACGAAGATTTTCTCCTAAGTTTTCTTCTAGCACTTTTTAGGTTTTACATTTAGGTGTAAGATCCATTTTATTTTTATTTCCACATTATGTCCTGAAGTCTGTTTGTAGATTCATTTTCCCCCCTCTATCTAGATGACCAGTTGTCCCACAATTACTTGTTGAATGAAATCCTTTCGTTGAATGAGTTAGCTTTAACTTTTTGTCCAAGATCAACTGAAAAGGCCTGTGTAGATCTATATGTAAACTCTTCGATGCCCTTTTTTTTGCCAATACCACAATGTCCTAAGGCAGCTTTACAGTAATTCTTGGGTCCAGGGAATGTGAGCCCTTAAACTTTTTTCATTATTATTTTTTTAAGATTTTACTTATTTATCTGACAGAGAGAGGCACAGCAAGAGAGGGAACACAAGCAGTGGGAGTGGGAGTAGTAGGAGCAGGGAGCCCAATCTGGGGCTCAATCTCATGACCTGAGCCAAAGGCAGATGCTTAATGACCCAGAAACCCCCTTTTTTCATTAATTTCAATATTACTTTGGTTATTCTAGTTCACTTTCTTTTTCATAAGTATATGAAGATCAGCCTGAAGGTAAGGACAAGTGACCGTTGACTCAGATGTCACTTGTTAAGGCATGTTAAGGGTTCTGAGGAAGCCAAGCCACTTTGGCATTCACCTTGCCGTGTCCCACTGTATCCTAGCAGATGGAGAGCCTCCTTGGAGGCCCCAGTACGGACTTGGATCCCATGGTGACTGGCCCTTGCCAGCTATTCCAATTTAAAATTTTATCTATACATAGGTCTTGTCTCCAGAGTCAGTGGTGTTGTTCTTCAAAATGGACAACAAGGAGCAGTGTGACCCATTCTATTGGGTGAGTCTTTCTGCACTGAAGCCTGGCTGGCGTTTGCAAAGAGGCATATACAGTAAAATAAGGTCAGAGATTAAGAAAAATAGGACTAGTAGAAGTCCTAGGCTTAAAGGAGACTCTGAGCCACCATAATGACAAGAAGCAGAGCCTTGCATTAGGTGGTTATGTACATTAAGACCCAGGTTTGTCACCTTCCTGTAGTTTCCTATACAAATCAGTGAAGAATCAATCCTCCCTCTACCTCTTTTAATAGTTATAGGTCACTCTTTTTTTGGGTAACTTTGGAAACTGTCACCAAAGTGTTACTGTTTGCCTCAAGGCAGGTGGGAAGCAAGTGGAATGACCTGTCTGGACCCTGGGGGTCTATGGTCTTGGTAGATCTGAGAGCTGCCCCACTGGCCAGACTTCTGTTGAAAAGCAAAGCCAGCCTGCGGCTTGCATATTGAGCCTGAGCAAGCTTAAGAGGAAAAGACAAGACTCGGGGACTGGGGTGGTGGCTTGCTTACGCCAGCACTTTTTCTGCACATGTATCTTCAGTCCAACGAGGTTGCTAATTACACGGAGTAACAGAAGCCACAAAGTGGCTACTGCATTCTGCCCTCTCAGTCACTGGCTCTAGTCTCTTCTGTGCCATTCTCTACACTAGAACTTCTGGGTGCCACAGAGAGCACAATAAATGATATTTCAACTACCAGCAATCAGAAGTTGCAGCCAATCTCGCTGTCACAAAAGGACCTTGGGTCCACCGGCACTATCAATGATAGTGAACAATTTCCTGGGAAGAGGAGGAAACGCCTCTCCACAAATCTGCTTGGGTTTGTGCAAATAGAATTTCAAAGGAGATCCCAGGCATTTAGGGTCCATGAGCAAGGGAGCTATGCAACGGTGCATAAATATTTCAGGGGGGCTTTTTCTGTTCGTATCTGATTCAGGTACTTAGGAGCAGGAACCCATGTTTATGCCTAAGGGCAAATGCTGCTGGCATTAATTTCTCTAAATATTCCTCCTTCTAGGATGTCTTTATTTCACTTTCATTCATGAAGGATATTTTTATTGAACACAGAATTCTGGATTGACGTGTCTCCCCTACCTCCCCAAGGCTCATTAATTATGTCGTGGCACTTCCTTTTTGTCTCCACGGTTTCTCCTTTGGAAACTGAAGTCAACTGCATTATTGGTTCCCTAAATGTAATATCATTGCTTTCTAGATTTTATTCTTTTTTCTTAGTTTTTAAGCAGTTTGATTTTCTGAGCTTGAATTTCAATCTTTTTTCCCCCTGCCCCCAGTTGAGTTTCACTACGCTTCTTGAATTTGGAGGTCTTTGGCCAAATTTGGAAAGTTCTCAGCAATGTGTCTTCAAATATTTTTCAGCACCACAGTTTTTCTCCTCATTTTAGGATTTTTTATATTATCCCACAATGTCTAAGGATCTGCCCATATTTTAAAATTATTTATCAGTATACACATAGTGGAATTTCTATAGATAATCTTCAAATTCAGTGATTCTATCTTCTCTCATCTCTATCCCACTCTAGAATATATCCAGTGGATTTTTTTATTTTTGTAATCACATTTTTCAGTTCTGAAATTTCCATTTGGTTCTTTTCTTCTATTTCTTTACTGAAACTTACTTTCTTCCCATTATCTTAAAGAGTTTTTGGCCTTACTTGTTGGAGCACGCTACAATAAGTGTGTGAAGTCTCTGATAATTCTCACATCTCTATCTTCTTGGCTTTGGAGTCTATTAATTGTCACTTCCTCTGCAATAAGATTTGCATATATCAAGCATTTAAATCATATCTTCATATATCAAGCATTTCAATCATATCCTGGACATTTTATTATAAGAACCTGGCCCTTGTATAAATCTTAGGAGAAACAATGAAATTTTTGCCTTTGAGAGTAATTGTTGTGGTTAATTTAAATTCAGCTTTCAAATTCTGACTCACTTTCTATGAGTTGTGATCTCTTTAAGTTCAGTTTTCAAAGTTTTCAAAGTCTTTGTACTGTTATTTGGATCTATCCCATGAATGTTCCCAGTGGTTCAGTCTGGGATCTGGAAAATAGTCTGTTATTTCAGTTCTCAATGACTTTAGTATGCTTGTTAGAAATAGACCTAGGCATGGCACCTTCAGATGAGTCTAAGAGTTCATAAGCAATTTTATAGGATCACTTTCCCAAATCTCCTCCTCTCTCTGATTTCCCGAGTACTTCCTGTTCACCTATGGGATCTTTTCAGTCCTCCAGGGAATTCAATTACCCTATCCTGCCATAAACATGTGTAAATGCAACCATGCCTGTGAAAAAGCAGTGGGAGATACATGAAGGATGACAAGTGTGAAGTGTACCTGCAATTCATGCAGTACTTTGAATTCTGGTATTCTTCCCCAATCCATCTGCTACTGTTTACTTTTCAAAGTCAACAACAGCTGCCCCATGCCTTCTATCTTAGTTTTATTTTATATTCATTGGTAGAGATAGGTGGACAGTCCTTACTCAATCTTACTCATAGCCAATACTTGAGTTTAATTTTTAAATAAAATAAGTGTATAATTTCAGAAGGAACATATTTATATATGCAATAGAAATGATAGTATAAATTATACTGAACACAATGGAAAACATTTCAGGTAACCAACATGCATCTTACACTGCTTGCTCTGGATTCTTTCTTACTCTATCTTCTAAGTATGCCTTCCAGCTATGATTACTTAGAGAGAGACGTGCTCTTCATAATTTGCATTACAAAAAGCAAGAGAATTCTTTTCCATTTTCAAACAGAAAATTATGTTACAATATTGAATATTCTCTTTTAAGCCACATGCACCCCTTCTTATTCCTACTGTCCTATGACCTTTTGACTTTACCTCCCAATCCAAATTTACTTTCCTAACACATACTGACTATGTGCTGGTTACCAATAGCCTTAGAGTGTTTGTTGGTTGAATATTTGGTATTCTGGGTCAGGTACTAGACAAGAAAAGGCAATTTGAAAATTCAAATGTGCTTCATAGAATCTACTGCAAGTGTAATTTACACAAGAATAATTGAGAATCTCCTGTAAGTAAAATCTGAAGAAATACTAAAGGCCTTGAGTAAACAAAGTTGTCTTTATAAAGTAAGATATTAACCCAAATGGCTACTCTTTCATGTTAGGCATGGTAGTACTTACTAACCCACCAGTGGAAAATAAGACTGTTCATCAGAGTTTATCTATTCTAAGAATCCATTCTCCTATTCCTATCTATCTTTGCCTGGCGAAGTACTTAGTATCTTTTAAGTTCAAATTGAATGCTATCTTTGCATTGAAGCCGTCCCTGATACCCCTAATCAAAATCACTTGTTTTCTAGCACTTTACTCCTGCAGCTAACATTTTTCATGCTGCCTTAGAGCTTACTTTATACAGCTTCTCTCCCAGATTAGGTTGTTAGCTTATTGATGGGCAGGACCTAGGACCATTTCATTAATTTATTACCAAAGCCTAACTCAGTTGCTTATAAAATCAAGGTACATATCTTTTTCAGTAAAGGTCCTCAGGTGATTCCAATGCACAACTATTTCAGAGTCTATGTGAGATTAATATTTATTTAATGAAAACTACCTTTTTATGGAAATTGAAAACTTGGACCAATAAGCCATATGTAGAGTCAGTATAAGAGAGTGCTCAAGGCATGGAAGTTATCACTATCATTCATTCTTATCTTTTTTCTTTCATTATATTTTGTTATTATTTACCAAATAGTTTTAACCATCACCAACCCCTGCTTATAAGTACTGTCTGCCTCTCTCTCTCTCTCTCTCAAAAAGTCTTTCAGTGTATCCCCTTTATGACTTTAGTGCATCTGAAGTTTCAAAGGCACCAAAGCCCCACATTTTTATTTTCTTTTATGGCTATCAGAAAAAAAGGCTTTTAGCTTTGGATTTTGACAGTATAACATATCTCAGTATACATCTCTCTTTGAGTTTATCCTGTCTCTTAGATCTAGATTCATGTTTTTCATCAAACTTGGGGATTTTTTTTTAAGACTTACTTTTTTTATATATTTTAAGAGAGAGAAGAGAGCCCAGGTGGGAGGAGGGGGAGGTGGGGGAGAATCCTCAAGCAGACTCCCCACTGAGTGTAGAGTCTGATAAAGGGTTCAATCCCGGAATGGAGAAAACAAGAGTTGGTCGCTTCACTAACTAAGCCACCCTTAGTGTCCCCAAATTTGGGGAAGGTTTTAGCAATTATTTCTTCAAATATTCCTCTTACTTATTTCTGTCTCTTTCTGAGACTCCCATTTTGGGTATATTGTTCTATTTGATAATGTCTGACAGGTTCCTGTAGCTCTATTCCCTTTTCTTCATTCTTTTTGCTCCTCAGATTGAGTAATTTTAAGTGCTTTATATTTAACTTTGCTGATTCTTTCTTGAGACAGTTTGATTCTGCTACTGTATCCCTTCAAGAATTTTTACTTCAGGTATTATATTTTCAGCTCCAGAATTACTATTTGGTTCCTTTTTGTTATTTTTTATCTCGTTCTCGATATTCCTTATTTGCTCATACACCAGTTTCCTGGTTTCCTTTAGTTCTTTGTTTATGGTTTCTTTCAGCTCTTCAAGCATATTTAAGACAATTAAAGTCTTTGTCTAGTAAGTACAATATCTGAGCTCCTTCAGTACTGGTTGTGACAATTTGTTTTGTTTTTCTGTGAATGGGCCACACTGTTTCTTTGTAAAAATTTTTGTTGAGAACTGAGCATTCTGAATATTATAATCTGAAAAAATCTTGAAATCAAATTATTCTTCCTCTCCTGAAATTGCTCTTGTTGCTTAATAAAGACCCAGTCTTCAACTTGTTTATTGATTTTTTTCCAAACTATTTGTACAAAGACTATACTCCTTGTCTTATGTGGCCACTAAAGTCTCTGTTCTATTATCTACATAGTCAGTAAGTGAGCTGACAGAGATTTCCTTAAATGCCTGGATGCATTTATAAGAAAAAAAAAACAGTATATTGAATCTCTTTACATCTTCTTAACTGATATTACTGGGAATCTGCTTCTGTATGAGAATGAAACAACAGTCTGCTCCATGCTAGACCCTCAGCCATCTGCCAGCTGACCAAAATCCTAATTTTTGGAGGACAAGATCTCTTTCACCCACCCTGGTACCAGCAAGCAACACCAGAAATATGGGTCACCATTCTCACAGCTACTGCTATCCTTACTGAGACAGGAAACTGAATGTAGTCACCACATCAAATATCAAATTTCACCCAAATCTGCCAACCTCTTTCTTCACCAGGCACTAATGGAAACTACAAATATTCAACGAGCCTTCAGAGTTCTGAAATCATTGATTTGGTGGTTCTTGTCAACTCAATAGTTATTTTTTTAGTGGAGAGGCTGATTCCTGGAGCTTACTACTCCACCATTTTCATGACTTCACCATGTCTTGAATTTCTAAGCATTTTTATGCTTCACATATTCCCAAAGAAAGAAAGCAGGTAGATGGAAGGACAAAAAGAAGGAAGAGATGGATTTTTCACTGCTCACTATTGTTTTCAGTGTAAGTGAATTCCTTGGCATAATTTAACCAAGTACTTAATTCAGCATCCAAGTCATTACAGGGTAAACACGGAGTTCTTTGAATGGAACCTCACAAAAATGAGAAGATGTTGATATCCGAGCTACAAAATAAAAGACAACTGATCTGGGTTCTTGGGTTACTTTGTTGGAGTTTCTGCCACATGAACATCTGCTCGCCTGTGTTAGTGTCCTGTAATTGCTGGAACACTTGTTTTATTATAATTAAATATTTGTCCATATTTTTTCTCAAATTACTTTGCTCTCCCAATGTAGTTGGTCAGCATAATATAATTTATAGCAATGATTTTTCTATCAGTATCATTATGTATTCTGGTCCTTTTGCTCTAAGGACATTTTTTCTTAGGCTGTATGACCATACCAGTCCTGAAGGACTGATGTTGCACTTGCATTCTCCTTTCCATACCTTCCGCCTTTGTAGTTGATTTTTTTAAGTCCAAAGAAAAATATCTAACTTCCCAAGCCCTGAATGATTAATACAGAGATCTAATTACTTGATACCTTAAAATATATATTGTATTTGGAGGAAAAAAGAGAGGAAAAAAAAATCTTCCAAAACCGTTCTAAGGAAAACAAATCCAAATTGCATTTTTAAGCAATACACTAAGTCCCAGCAGGAGATTTCCTCCTACAGAGCTGCAGAAACATTTGAGAGATATGGTTAGGCATACTGCAAAATGCACGGGTCTTCAAAGGAAGCTCTGACCTACTTTGTTTCTGCATAGTCCCACACTGGTTCTTGCTGCCATGGCTTACTAAGTAAGGCAGAAACGTTATTAGAGCATTTCTGGTGGCCAGTTTGCTCACCAAGGCAAAAGGCAGATTTAGAGTACACGAGTTCTGATTGCTTGGCAGCAATTAGGAGCATTATTACAAGCATTTTGTTAGGAGTTTGAGAAGATTTTGTTTTGATTTGTTTTGTTCTGTTTTGTTTTAATTATTTTTTATTTCAGTCTTTGCCTCCACTAGATAAATGATTTTAAGTAAGAATGGGGAGCAAGATTTCAAACTATCCAACAGGGACCTCAGTTGAAGTAGTGAAAATTTCTAAATAGACACCAGAGAGATTTCATAGGAAGGTACATATTAATAAGAACCTCAGGGAACATTTTGAGCACAAGGAGGCTGGCCCCAAATCAGGGACCTCATTGTTCCCACACACAGTATGCACTGTGCCCCACTCCAAGCTAATTCCACATACAGACTTCTAGCCCACCTAAATTAAGAAGATAAAGTGAAGCAGAAAGTCTAAGATTCAACTGCATGATACAAGCTGATTAAAATGACTAGCTTGATTTTGTGGACTGTAGAAAGTCTACAAAAACTTTAAAATGTTTTCTGCATTTTTCTTTCTCTCTGACTTAGAACGACTAAAAGCACACCTCCAAACATCTCAATTCCTACATGGATTCATGTTATTTGCCTTTACTTTAATTTCTTGACAAAAATGAACAACTAATCCAGAGCTGTTACGATTTTGTCTATACAAATGTCCACTCAATCAAAAAAATTCAAGAATATTATAAGAAAGGACCAAGAGAAAATAAGGCAAGAGAAACAGATGTACAGTAATATAGAAATTAGAGTTTTCAAACACAGACGTTAAAATACTCGTGAGTGGTGTGTTCAGAGACACAGATGACAAGACAAGAAATTTCCCAGAGAACTGGGATCTATGATATTCAAATGAGCATGCTAGAACCAAAAGATGCATATAGTGCCAGTAGATTGGTATCAGCTTGGTCATTCTCTTTGAACTGCTTCTATACTAAATCTTAATCATGGTTCAGCGTCAGTGAAGGAATACCAAGATCAACATTAAGGAAACCCCTAAACCCCTTGCACATCTTTCAAACTCTTAAACTTCTTCAACAGCTTTTAACATCCTCCCTGCACTTTCCTGAGTTCCAAGCTTGAGGAGTAAACCAGAATATATGGATCTGAATTCAAGGTAATTTGTTAAACTATAATGTCAGAGCACAAATGAATCAGTGAAAGAGAAATAGGCCAAAAATTGAGATTAGCAAGGAAAGAAAATGACCAAATAAATCTGTCAGAAAAAAAAAAACAAAACACCAAAATAAAAAGCTATTGCATAACAAAGCAAACCATCAGCAAAACAAAAAGGAAACCTCCTGCTGAATGGGAGGAGATGTTTGCAAATGGTATATCTGATAAGAGGTTAATATCCAAAATATATAAAGAACGTACACAATTCAACACCAAAAAGTACCAGATTAAAAAAATGGGTAGGGAAATGAAATAGACATTTTTCAAAAGAATATATACAGGTGACCAACAGACATGTGAAAAGATGTGCAACATCACTAATCATCAAGGAAATGTAAATCAAAGCTACAGTGAGATATAACCTTATACCAGTAGAAGAGCTAAAATTAAAATGACAATAACAAGTGTTGGTGAGGATATAGAGAAAAGGAAATTATCATATACTGTTGGTGGGTATGTAAAATGGTATAGCTACTGTGGGAAACAGTATGCAGTTTTCTCAAAAAATTAAAAATAGAAATGCCATATGATCCAATAATTCCACTGCTGGGTTTTACCTAAACACAATGAAAACACATATTTGAAAAGAATATATGCACCCCTATATTTATTGCAGCATTATTTACAATAACCAGATATTGCAGCAACCTACGTGTTCATCAGTAAATGAATGGCTACGGAAAATGTGGAACATTAATGGAGTTAATGGAATATTACACAGCCATAAAAAGATGATACTGGGCCACTTGAGAAAATATGATAGACCTAGAGGACCTCAGTCAGACTAAGACAAATACCATATGATTCCACCCAAAAGTGGAAACTAAAAAAATAAACAAAAAACAAAATCAGGCCTATAAATACAGAGAACAAACTGACAGTTGCCAGAGGGGAAAAGGGTCCTGGGTTGGGCAAAATGGGTGTGGGGGGAGGAAGATACAGCCTTCCTTCCAGTGATGGAATGAGTAAGTCATGAAAATAAAAGGTGCAGCATAGGAACATAGTCAATGATATTATAATAGTGATGTAATGGGACAGATAGTAGCTCTACACTTGTGGTGAATAGAGCATCGTGGACAAACTTGTCAAATCCTAAATGGCATGCCTGCAACTAATGTAACATTGTGTGTCAGCTACACTCAAATAAAGTAAGTAAATAAATAATCAAATAAAGGAAAGAGGGGCACCTGGGTGGCTCAGTCAAGTAAGCATCTGACAACCTCAGCTCAGGTCTCTATCTCACAGTCGTTGAGTTCAAGCCCCACATGGAGCCTATTTAAATAATTGAAAAAAAAAAAAGAAAGAAAGAAAAGGGTATTAACTTTTATCTCCTTTTCTGTCATTTAGTCAAATGTTTATAGTTGTTTTCTTCTTTCATCTGTTAATGTGATTTTTAATTTTAATTTTAAGATTTTTAAAATGTGATCTAACATAGAATTCTTAGAATTATCATATTTTTCCATTATTGAAATATTCTGCTATGTAAACATTCTGCATTTAGGTGTATACATGAGATAGGATTATTTTGTTTCCTTATAAATTCTTTTTCTGGTTTTGATTATCAATATTATGCTAGCTGCATAACATCGAATAAAAATCTATTCACCTTTTAAAAATCATTAGTCACTTAGACAAAAATAAAATTTGATCTTGATGTTTTATATCAAAATAGAAAAAAACTATTAGTTGATTATTTTATAATCTTATTGTAAGGCAAATCTTTCCAAGCATGAAAACAAAGTCGGACAAAAATGTAAACTTTTCTGAATGATTTTTCTTGGATAGAGAAGCAGAATAAATCCAAACTAGAAAAAATGTTCACAATTTAGTCAGGACACTATAATAATATGTTACTACTGTTTACTCTCTAATGAGCAATTATGGAAAAAAAATACCCAAATACATTAGATATACATGTAAATACAGGCACTGGTTATTATCAAAATAGGAAATATAAATCATGAGGTGTTTAGTTTTAAATGAAATTTTTAAAGTGTCACTTAAATGACAACTTTAACTTTATTTCATCAGTCTGAAATAGATATCAATGTTGAATTCCTATTTGAATGATCCTCTCAGGAAATAGCGATGGGACTATTATTTGGGATCATATTTCTAGAGCATATTCTAAACATGAATCAAAAAACATAATATGAGACTGAATCATGTAGGAATTCACAGGATGGGTTTTGAAGCAAGACATTTGGGTTTGAATCTTGGCATGTCAGCTTTCACATTATATAAACAAGCAAGTGACATCACCTCTCACTATAAAATCTGCTGTGACCCAGAAGTTCTCCAAGGTTTGGCTCTCCTGCCAAATAATGACTCAAGTATGTCATGGCTTCACCATCTCCATACTTTTCCTCTAGTGTCTTTGTCACATGGAAAAATGAAACTGGAGGATTAGAAAGAAGATTTTCACTGACCAGAAATGACATGAACCATTTGCCCACAGTCCACTGGCTGTAAATCATGACATAATCACAGGTACCTGTAAGCAGTCATGGAAGTATCAACATCTTTGGGCCCAGGATGAAAAGGAGAAGCAGATACCCAGAAGTCTAGGGAATCCTGCTCACACAAAAAATCATGAAATAAACATAGCTATTAATATTCCTGTATTCCTTTTGACCCAAAATTATACTTCTTCGAATAATCCTAAAAAAATACTTGGGATGTGCTTGGATGGCTCAGTCAGGTATGTGTCTGACTCCTGATCTCAGCTCAGATCATGATCTAAAGGTTGTGAGACTGAGCCCCACATTGGGCTCTATGCTGAGCATGGAGACTGTTTGGGATTCTCTCTCTCCCTCTCCCTCTTCCCATCTGCACACACTCTCTCTGTCCTAAATAAATAGATAGATAGATAGATAGATAGATAGATAAAATCTTTTTTAATTTTTATTTATTTTTTTTAAGATTTTATTTATTTTACTTGACAGACAGAGATCACAAGTAGACAGAGAGGCAGGCAGAGAGAGAAAGAGGAGGAAGCAGGCTCCCTGCTGAGCAGAGAGCCCGATGCAGGGCTCGATCCCAGGACACTGGGATCATGACCTGAGCCGAAGGCAGAGGCTTTAACCCACTGAGCCACCCAGGTACCCTAAAATCTTTTTTTAAAAAGCACTTGGAAAAGTGTACAGAGTCATATGTTCAAAGATATTATTCACAGTCTTCTTTGCATTACTGAAAACTTCAAGCTTGGCTGCCATTTTAAAAAGTTAATAAAGAGCTACAGTTAGAGTAGAGGTGTGTTTATGTGTATTCCTATGCATGTACATAAATACACAGAAAAAAGTGTGTAGGACAGACATCATAATGACTGCCACATTTCACACAGGCAAGTCAAAATTGTGAGGTTAACCCTGCAGTGGGAGAATGAAAATACATTCTCAAACATGGCTTAACATTTTAAAAGCAACAGTACATTTTGGATTCTGTTCTCATCATTTCATGTTTCTCAAAACGAAAAAAAAAAAAAAAACTACATGCATACACTCATTGTAGAAACACATGTATATCAGAACTAAAGTAAACATAAATCTAAAAATGGAAATAAAAAGCAGTCCATTCACTATACGCTGAAAATTATAAATTAGTTAGAAGTAAATGTAACAAGGAAAAAAAAAACAGGAACTGTATGAGAAAAACAACAAAACCTTGTAGAAGATAAAATTTATACTTATTCTTTTTTAAAAAAAGATTTTATTTATTTATTTGACAGAGAGAGAGAGATTACAAGTAGGCAGAGAGGCAGGCAGAGAGAGAGGGGAGGAAGCAGGCTCCCTGCCGAGCAGAGAGCCCAACGTGGGACTTGATCCCAGGACCCTGAGATCACGACCTGAGCTAAAGGCAGAGGCTTAACCCACTGAGCCACCCAGGCACCCTGATAAAATTTATATTTAAACAGAAACAGATACCAGGCTCATTACAAGGAGATTTTCTCCCATATAACACTATTCTCCCTAAATTAATAAAAACTTAATGCAATTCCAATTCAATAGGTGTTTAAGTCAAAGTTTATAAATAGATTCTAACATTAATATGGAAGAAAAAAAATCTAAGAGAAAGAGAAGAAAATAGTGAAAATAATGATGAGAAACTTGCCTTAACAGATGTCAGGATATATCAAAATTTTGAAAGTTGCTATGAGAGGAGATCTTAAAAGTTCTTAGCAGAAGAAAAGAAAAATGTAACTATGCTTGGTGATAGATGTCAACTAGACTTATTGTGGTGATTATTTTACAATATATACAAATATTATATTATTATGTTACATATCTGAAACTAATATAATGCTACATGTCAACTACCTCTCAATAATTTTTTTAAAATAGGCTATCACAATAAGAAAAAAACAATCCCTGTAATTGGATCGCTATGTCACTGGCATAAAAATAGATGCAAAGATGGGTGAAAGAGAATGAAGGAAGAAAGAAGTATGCACGGGTATATATGAGAATTTCCCACATACTAATACCAGTACTTCAATTTAATGAAAAAATTATTCATAAGATTATGTCAGATAGACCTTATGTAGAAAAAAGTACAGTTGTACCCTAATATTGTGCCATATGCAAAATAAAGTTGCACATGAAATAAAGATTTAAATGTTAAAGAAAATGTGGGAAACACATTAAATACTTTAGTGCTAGGGTGAAGAGACCCTTCTTAACCAAGACATGAAACCAGAATCTACCAATAAAAGTTCAACCAATATATCTGTCATTTCTGCCTATAAAATATATATCTTTGTATGGAAAAAGGAGCTAAATTAAAAAAGGTAATAGAACACTGATTTGGAAAGAAACTGTAATATATTCAATAGAAAAAAAAAAGGTATGCTATCTATGAAGTTGAGAAAGGATTTTTCAAAAAATAAATGCCCATGGGGCACCTGGGTGGCTCAGTGGGTTAAGCCTTTGCCTTAGGCTAGGGTCAGGATCTCAGGGTTCTGGGATCGAGCCCCACATCGGCTCCCTGCTTGGCAGGGAGCCTGCTTCCCCATCTCCCTCTGCCTGCCTCTCTGCCTACTTGTGATCTCTCTCTCTGTCAAATAAATAAATAAAATCTTTAATAAATAAATAAATGCCCACAATCCATACTGAATTTATACTTAACTAGCATGTCCCAAACAACAAACCACAAAATAGTGTGACCATAAGCTATGTTTAGAGTCTGAGCACAACACCCATGACTAGTTAGGTAAGATGACATTTATAACTCTAGGACTGGTTAACACCTTACTATTATTTACTTTCTCTTATTGGTTCACATAAACATTATTTTCCAAAATGCATGTTGCGTAGACTGTGTTACCTCTAAGTGTACATGTTTCAACATATATAAACTTTTGAACTTCGTATTTTTTCTTTAACAAAATGCAAGGCTCAAATATTGACAAGAAAAAAGTGAACAACCCAATAAAATATGGGCAAGGGATACAAGAAGACAAGTATCTCACAAATCCCAAGGTCAAGAAATAATGTGCTCAAATTCACTGGTAATCAGGCAAATGCAAATTAAATAAAATGGAGATATCATTTCACCACGATTAAATAGCTACACTTTTAAAAAGAGTAATAATGCTTATTGTCAGAGGGGATGCTCATTAAAGATGCCCTCAAGAGGAAACGAAGCTAGAATTGTTTCCAGCCTTTCTGGAAAGCAACCAGAAACATCTATTAAAATTAAAAATCAACATACAACTTGAACTATCAATCCCCCCTTTTTTTAAGGATTTTATTTATTTGACAGAGAGAGACCCAGCAAGAGAGGGAACACAAGCAGGCAGAGTGGGAGAGGGAGAAGCAGGCTTCCTACGGAGCAGGTAGACCAATGTGGGTCTTGATCCCAGGACCCTGGGATCATGACCTGAGCTGAAGGCAGACACTTAACAACTGAGCCACCCAGGCACTCCCCCACCCCCTTATAATATTATAGCTATAGAAATAAAACTGCAAGTATTCAAATATAAATACATACATACTCTATGAGAGTACTGGTCTTAATAGGAATGGTTTAAAAAAAAAAAAAAAAAGGTATTTCCATACTGTGAAATACTATGCAGCAATGGAAAGTTATAAATCAGAATTATATCTGCTGACTTGAAGGGATTTCCAGAGGTA
The DNA here is from genome assembly GCF_020171115.1 of Neogale vison. Lineage (NCBI taxonomy): Eukaryota > Metazoa > Chordata > Mammalia > Carnivora > Mustelidae > Neogale > Neogale vison. The sequence continues at coordinate 42,001,496 of NC_058095.1, read as the reverse complement.
TTCTTTTTTTTTTTTTTTCTAAGATTTATTTATTTAGGGGTGCCTATGTGACTCAGTGGGTTAAAGCCTCTACCTTTGCCTCAGGTCATCATGATCCCAGGGTCCTGGGATCGAGTCCCGCATCGGGCTCTCTGCTCAGCAGGGAGCCTGCTTCCTCCTCTCTCTGCCTGCCTCTCTGCCTACTTGTGATCTCTGTCAAGTAAATAAATAAAATATTTATTAAAAAAAAAAAAAGTAAAATAGAGGTAAGATTTTTTTTTAACTTATTTTAGAGAGAGAGTATGCATGAGTAGAGGAATGGGCCGAGGGAGAGACCATCCAAGCAGACTCCCTACTGAGCACAGAGCCCACCGTGGGGTTCAATCCCATGAACCTGAGTTGAAACTCAAGAGTTAGACGCTTAACTCACTGAGCCACTCAGGCACCCCTCCACAACATATTCTTGAGTGTTAAGTAGAATGCAGAACGTTTGCATACAGCCCCATATTGTAAGAAAGAATAACCTCTATATATGTGTATATATATATATAATTTACATTTGCATGTTTTTATAGGAATATAAACAAAGATTTGGCAGGACAACTATTACGTTGTTACCATGAGTTCTCCAAGGGTGGTGGTGGGGAGGTGGGAAGGCTTGAAGAGGGAATAATGTGAGAGGAAGGAAAGAATGGGCAGAGGAGGGGAAAGAAAGGGGGAAAGATGACCAGTTTTGTTGGCAGTGATTTTCCATGTGGTTATACATGACTCGGATGAGGAAGATCCAGAAAGTACTGTTTTGGTTCATGCAAAACAGATTTCATACACCACCGCGCAGGAATCTGCATGATGGTGTGATACCAAGTATTACTTGGGAGTCAAAAATCTCAAATATAGGGATGCCTGGGTGGCTCAGTTGGTTGGACGACTGCCTTTGGCTCAGGTCATGATCCTGGAGTCCCGGGATCGAGTCCCGCATCGGGCTCCCAGCTCCACGGGGAGTCTGCTTCTCTCTGACCTTCTCTGCTCATGCTCTCTCTCACTGTCTCTCTCTCTCAAATAAATAAATTAAATCTTTAAAAAAAAAAAAATCTCAAATATAAGGTTTGGGGCCCTAGAAAGTATCTCAGCTTTTTACTTTCCCAAGTGCATAGTAGGATAATATATAGCAACCAGAAGAGTTGTGAAGCTACTAAGGCAAAGTATATAAAATGCTTAGGGAAATAGAGGCATATACCAGGTACTCAAACATGTTCTCTCCTTTCCATTTCAATCAATTTATGTCTTTTGATTGTTAGTGGCAGTCCCAGAAAATCAATTCCTGATTGTAAAAGGTCAATAATTCAGGTTAGTTTTCAGAAACTAAGATTTCAAGTAATTTTAAAAATAAAGATTCAGAGGTTTTATTAGATACCAAAGAATACACAACACTCCTCAGGAATAATTAACTTAGTTCTGTTAATATACTCACTGACAATTTCCAGGCATGGCTTGTTTTAAAGACCCTCACAAACTCCAGTTATCCTGCCAGAGCAGATACTGTTTCATTATTCGGTTGGATGCAGATGGTTGGTTTTCATATCTTTTCACAATTTTTGCCACCAGGCTTACAGAGAGTAAATGAACAAAGTTGATTGGGGAACGAGGACAAGAGAAGAGGCAAATATGTCAGGCAGACATGAACTTAACCCCAGAAATACACACCTTCCCCTACCCTATCCATATTCTGCCATGGGCTATATCTTAGCGGACATAGCAGTGTTTCTGGAACTGACATGCACCCTAATAGAAGGAGTTGGAAGGCAGAGGGAAGCCAACAGTTCAGTGTGGATCCATACTCATCTCCATGATTTGAGAGATTATGGAATTATCCCTTGGCAATCCCTTAGTTAGGACTTAGTTAGGACTGGTTGGAAAAGTAGGAGTTTACATAGCTTTCCCATCATCTTCACTGAAAATATCAGACTGAGTGACAAAGAAATAGATTTCAAATTTTATCTTTTTACACTAATTCACAGGATAATAGTCAAAAAGACAACCCAGAAATTACAACACAAAAATAAAAGAAATATAGGGATAGTGATTGAATATACAGAATGATATGGGAAGACAAAAGACTAGGAATTTAAGTTGGACTGGATGACTTCTGGAAATTTAGGAGACTATTCTACAGTCTAAAAAAATTATGTGCTAGAAATTTATACTCCTACAAATACCTAGAAATTCTGGGACCTTCCATTTAAATGGAAATCGCAGCTATACAAAAGTAAGGGAAGTTCATATGGAACACTTGGGTCATGATCTTGGGGTCATGGGATCAAACCCTGCATCAGGCTGTGCACTCAGTGGGAAGTCTACTCAGACTTTCCCTCTCCCTCTGCTCCTCCCCCCACTCCTGTGCTTTCTCTCTTACATAAATAAATATATTTTTTTAAAGCATAGAAAATTACTAGAGACAGAGAGGAGTATTTTTTAACAGTAAATTTGTTCATCGTCAACATGGCATAGTAATTCTTTATGTGCACATACCAAACAACAGAGCTGCAAAATAAGTGAAGCAAAAAGTGATAGAACTGAAGAAAGAAATAGACAAACCCACAATTACATTTGGGCACTTCAACAAATGTCTGTCAACATTGAACAACCCAACAGAAAATCATCAAGACAGCAGAACTCAATAACACCATCAGTAAGATCTAGTCTACATTTCTGGAATGTTCTACCTACCAGGAGTAAAAGACACATTCTTTTCAAGTGTCCAGAAAACATGCACTAATACAGACCATATCCTCGGGCATAAAACAAACATTAGAAGGATTTAAAAGAATCAAAATTGTATAGAATGTGTTCTCTAGCCACAACAGAATCAAATCAGAAATTAGTATCACAAACTTAACAAAAAATGTTAATGCTTGCAAACTGAACAATGTAATTTTTTTCTTTTTTTTAAACATACTTTCATTTCATAAGTGTGTGAGGAAGCATTAAGGAAAATTAAAAAATACTTTGAACTAAATGAAAATAAAGTATATTGAAATTTATGGGGCACAGCTAAAACTTTGCTGAGCACTAAGTGCGTACATTAGTAAAGAAGAAACTCTCAGATCAATAATCTGAGCTCTTCACGGACCTAGAAAAAGAAAAACAAAATAAAATGGAAGCAAACAGAAGGGAGGATATGATAAAAACAAGAGCAAAAATCAATGAAATTGAAAACAGAGAAACAATAGAGAAAAATCAGTGGAACAGCTGATTCTGTGAAAAGATCAGTAAAACTGACAAACCTTTAGAAGGATTGACAAAGAAAAAGTGAAGACACAAATTCCAGTATGAGGAATGGAACAGGAGTGATCACTGAAGACCCTGCATACATCAAAATGATAACAAAGGGATACTACAAACAACTCTACACTTCTTCACACTTAAATTTGACAATTTGAATGAAGTAGACCAATTCCTCAAAAATCACAGCTGCCACATTTCATCCATCATGGAATAGAACATTTGAATAGCCCTATGACTATTATGGAAATTGAACCACTTATTTTAAAAACTCACAAAAAAGGAAAACTATGAACCCAGACTGTTTCAGTGGAGAACTGTACCAAATGTTAAAGAAGAATTAACGATTCTCCACAGTCTTTTTCAGAAAAAGAAGAAACATTTATTAATTCATTTTATGATGCAAGGGTTCCCCTGATTCCAAAACTAGACAAAGATTATGCAAAGGAAAAAATTTACAATGGATTCCCTTTATGAATATAGATGCATGCCTATAACAAAATATTAACGAAAAGAATTCAGCAAAATATAAAAGAATTATACACTATGATCAAATAAGATTTATTCCAGGCATGCAAATCTGGCTCAACATTCAAGAAAAACAATCAATGTAATTCACCATTATAATACACTACAAGAAAAGTCATATGATTGTATCAATTAATGCAAAAGAGCACTTGGCAAAACTCAAAAGTTATTCATGATTAAAATTCTGAAAAAAAATAGAAAAGGGAAATTTCCTCAACTGTATAAAGCACATACGCAAAAAATATCTACAGTTAACATTACACTTAGTTGTAAATGCTCAATAGTTTTCCCCTAAGATCATTATGGAACTGCATTAAGTTGCCACCGAGGTGCTTACGGATGTAGTTTAACATGGAAAAGACTTAGAGTTGGACAGATGCAACACACTGAACAATCCTAGGGATTCAACCATACAACGACTTAGTTTCTTCAACGACAAAATGGAAATAAAGTTGTGTCCCACCGTATGGATTAGGAATACCTCAATATTCCATTAAATGTAAAGTGTCATATAAACTGTAATTTCTATTACAAGGTACAATAACATGATAACCAAATTTCATATAATACATATTCAGCAATTAGGTACTTAGGGTATTTAGGAAAATTAAAAAATACTTTGAACTAAATCAAAATGAAAATAAAGCATATTGAAATTTATGAGGCACGGCTAAAACTTTGCTGAGCACTAACTGCGTACATTAGTAAAGAAGAAACTCTCAGATCAATAATCTGAGCTCTTCAAGGACCTAGAAAAAGAAAAGCGAAATAAAACGAAAGCAAACAGAAGGGAGAATATGATAAAAACAAGAGCAAAAATCAATGAATTTGATTTAAAAGAGAAATGCGATTTCTAATTTTTCTTGTATATATGGCCAATTAGAAGATTCCTCAAATTTAGCTTTTAAAATGAAGGACAGAGTGTTTCGTGAGAACATAATGATAAAAGTAAAACACATGAAATTTATTAATTTTAAGTATTCCCAAGTCTATCTATGATCTATCATAAACACCTAATGACTAATCTTTAGTCTTCATTGAGTCTTCAGAAGTTACAAAATAATATGGTCAAGAAGACTAAGATCTTTGTATGGAAGTTTTTATAATGCTCCAAACAGGGCTTGTAACTAAACTTTGCTTTACGGGGAATGAATCTACATCACCAGTTCAACACAAATTAGGTCGCAAGAAGAAAATAGCTGCAGAAAACTTGAAGAAGCTAGGGAAAACCATTTATGATACCTAATATATGGATGTGTGCTGTAAGGATTCATTTCTGATTTTAATTGGGAGAATTACTTTAAAATTGTTTGTTTCTCAACACACCATATACTAGGAAGCAAAATGATACCTTTCTCTACTATAATGTCATGGGAGAAGCAAGCTGAGTTTTAAAATAATTCTAATTAATGTAACAATGTGGCGTGTGTGTGTGTGTGTGTGTGTGTGTGTGTGTGTGTGTGTCTCAGGTAGGTATCATGGGAAATGAATGAATAGGGCAAATGTTCTCAAACCAAAGGTATGACAAACCGCTGCCATCTTTCATGCCATTTCTTAGCAAACTGGTGTGCCATACATTAACCCATTTATTTATTTTTTAAAAGATTTATTTATTCATTTATTTGACAGACAGATCACCAGTAGGCAGAGAGGCAGGCAGAGAGAGGGGAAGGGAAGCAGGCTCCCCGCTGAGCAGAGAGCCAGAGGAGAGGCTCCATCCCAGGACTCCGGGATCATGACGGGAAGGCAGAGGCCTTAGCCCACTGAGCCACCCAGGTGCCCCACATTAATCCATTTAAATAAGAGGAGCCCACAGCTGGTTTTCAGGAGTATCACTACCTAGTCTTAGCTGTGCATGTTTTTGTGTAAGGTGAAGACTGTCCAAGAGAAATTGCCCTGGGCAAGTTAAACAGGCAAAGAAGAACTTGATTTAAGACTACTGCATTGGGGGTTATGATTATTTCAGTAGGAAGAGAGACTGAACGAACCCCACTGAAACAAAAGGCAGAATCTCTAACCACTACAGTGACCTAGTGGGAGAAGGTAATGGAAGAGGTTGGTCTTTGTGATTAGTGCATCTGTGTTACTTATGGCTCTGGGGAAAGTTAGAGTTTTAACCTCTCACAGACTGGAAGAGTAGGGACCCCTCTTTCTTCATGATTACATTTCAAATGGGTGGCTCGCAGGTCCTGGAGAAGGATATTTGTGGGCTGTAAAACTGGCAAGTCTCTGAAGAAGATTTACATCTCAAAAGGCTAGAGAAAGAATTTACAATTTCAACTTTTCTAAAGTAAGTGCACTAAGAAGAGGGAGGCTCGGGTCCTATAACCTAAAGAAATTTGTCTAAAGTTTAGTCAGCCTTAAGAGAATATTAGACTGTCTTGGTCAAGATGCTATTTACTGGGGCGCCTGGGTGGCTCAGTGGGTTAAAGCCTCTGCCTCGGCTCAGGTCATGATCTCGGGGTCCTGGGATCGAGCCCCATGTCTTGCTCTCTGCTCGGTGGGGAGCCTGCTTCCCATCTCTCTCTGGCTGACTCTCTGCCTATTTGTGAGATCTGTCAAATAAATAGATTAATTAACTTTTAAAAAAGATGCTATTTATTTTCTCTATACACTAACTGTATTATTTAGGAAGATGGCGGGGGGTGGGTTAATTCAAATTAGAAAGTGACAAAAGTCCCTCCATTCCCCCCACCAAAAAAAAAAAGAAAAAGAAAGGAAAATTTAGACTTAGTTAACATTAAAAAAAATAGTATTCTGGGGGAGACAAATCTAACCAAGACCTATGAGATGTTTCATAAAAAATCTGGCCACCCTCAACAAATGTGGTGTTTACTCTAATTTATAATGCTGTGAGTAAGTTATACATGCTAAGGAGTTCCACAGTTTAAACAAATACAAAACAAAAACACTGGTTAGCTTTTTCTTAAGCCAGTATTTTTCAAACTGAATACCAAATCTGCAGAACTTGTGCTCCAAGGAACAAAATTAAGAGTCAGGTAATCCCTCAATTCCCTTTTAGTTTTAAAATTCTACTATGATATCCATATCATGATATGGTTATTCTCTTTGAATATAAGAATTCATTATTGGGACCTATTTTTTTTTTTTTTTTGCATTTCTTTTTTCCTAAATTGACTCCTTAACACTTGTTATCCTAGATTTCCATGTGCATTCTTTTTGTATTTTTTTTAAAGATTTTATTTATTTATTTGACACAGAGAGAGATCACAAGTAGGTAGAGAGCAGGCAGGGGGCAGGGGGAAGCAGGCTCCTTGCTGAGCCGAGAGCCGGATGTGGGGCTCGATCCCAGGACCCTGGGATCATGACCTGAGCCAAAGGCAGAGGCTTTGAGCCATTGAGCCACCCAGGCACCCCTCTTTTTGTATTTTAGATACATTTGTCAAAGCTTGTTTCCGTTCTTACATACATACCCAGGATTACAGTACATACTGAATGCAGGATCACCAGAGATTTTTAAAATTCTCTGACAGGCTAATACTATCCAAGGTTTTCTAAGAATGGTAGCTACCTGCCAAATCCTAACTTCCATTCTAGAACATGGAAGATTCCAGAGAAGTTCCAAAATAAAAATATAATAATCCATGCTTAAACATAATCCTAAAGACCTTTATTAAGCAATAATTTTCTGTGTGTAATCCTTTGATAGTTTTTTGAGAACTTTATAAAAGAAAGATCGAAAGAAGGGGAGAGAAGACGGGAAAAGGTGAAAGAAAGCTGTGTACCTGTGCACTTATCTCCAAAGAGTTATTGTATTAGTTATGTAAACAAAACTTCTATGCTCCTGCTTATCTTACTCTTTGAAGAATTCTGAGAGTTTAAGCCTTGTAAAATCCTCAAATAGCAACTCTGCTTGGAATTTCTTTTTAACCAATGCAGGGGGAGGGGCTATATACTAGGAGAATCCCCTTTTCCTGGTAAAAATGAATAGAAGAGCCAAATGGCTGAGGTTAGTTGGAAAATTTTCTCATTGCTGGACCAGACATGCATGAGCTAGCTCCCGTAACTGCATAATTGTATTCTGACCAATTAGTAAGACAGGCGAACTCCTTAAGAAGCAAACTGGTGTTGGGGTTTTTTTTTGAAATAACAAAACTGCATTATCTTGTCATACAACAGAAGATATTAATGCACTACTCTTTAAAGAATAAGTTAAGGTGACCAACATAAATGAAACAAACTTCATATAATTATCAGCTCAGAAAATTAGACAAAACATTTTTTAAATTCTCCCAATTATTAAGGTACAATGTATTATGACAGTATGGTTAAACAGACCTGTTTTTAGGTTATTATGTGCATCTAAATTGGTGTTTCAAACACTAAAGCTAAGAAAACGACTAAAATCCATTCCTACTAATGCTTACCTCTGAAAAGTAAATGAGGGTACAAGAGAACACCAAATTACATTTTTTCCATGAAAAGTTACTCCAATTTTAACCCTAAGTAAAAGATGTATGCTCTAATTACAGGTTTAGTAGGATAGACTTAAGTTCTTAACTATGAAAAGTAAATTTTGAGTTCCAAATATGCATTTTAGAAATACAAACATATTTTAATTTTATAGTGGAGACAACTGCCATGGAGGAGAGTATGATATTTTAGATAAAACAAACAGATATGTAAGCAAAGTTACACTTAATAAAGGTGTTCATTTTCTTCTAGGTTCACGTATTTGTTCATTTGATATCTTTAGTCCTATAATGGACACAAAACAACATACACTTTTGGGGGAAATTTTGAAGAATAACAACAGTGTGCTAAATGTTAGAGAATGACCTTCTCTTCTGACAATAAGAATGTATTTTCTAAAACAACCAAGAAAGATAAAAGTTATTTTCTGTAAATCCTTTTGTTTATAATCCATTATTCATTCTAAATCCCTTTTTATTTAATCTATTACTCTACTCTGAGGAAAAAGCTGATTAATAATGTTATGCTACATAAGATGGGATATGCATATTCATGAGCCCTCATGAATTATTTGTGAAACTGAAACAAGGAAACCTTTATCTTATAGGAAAGCAATTAAAAGTACTTGACTCACAAGATGATAAATCAAAATGGAAAATATAGTTCCCCAAGCACACACAATTGGAAACACTGCAATAAGAAGTAACAGATCACAGTAGATTAGACTTCCCAGACTAAAAGTAACATTTTAAATATTAAAGTTGCTGTCTTAGGTCATAAAATATCCTGGTGTGTAAACGTATACCACATTTTAAAAAGCTAAGCTGATGGGTGATTTAAGGTACTTTGGGACAAGATATTATCTTCTGACATACCTGCTTCCCAAAAACCTAACAGGTTTTATATTTTTTATTACAGTGCCTATGTAGCACTGTGAACAAAGAAGATTCCTCAGGCTAGAAGGATTTAAATTTACTCAAGCTGCACAGTAGAAATTAACAAATGATACAGAACATAATATCCTTCTATTGCATGCTCTATGCTAGTATAATAACCAAGTGATATATAAACTTGTCAAAATGCAGTACATTTAAAAAGAAAAAGAATATATAATTGAAGTGAATTAACTGAAAAATACATTCAACAGAATATTCTATGTGGAAAAAGCTCAAAGCTGCGCCCTCAAGTTAATAATTTATATGAAGTAGTTTAGCAAATGATATTCTAATGACTCCTCAACCTGGAAATGTATTTTTTTTCTTTTTTTTTCCCCCCCGTTCTCAAGGATGTACAGAGCAAAAAGTAGCTTTTATGGGAGTACTTCCACTGCTTGAAAACGCCAGGTCTTCCTGTCCTAATGCCTAAGACTTCCTAGTGGTACTGGTCTATAGTGTTAACTGCCGCTGTTTAATATTTGGTTTGAAATATTCTCAGGTCTTTCCAATGTGTTTGTATCCAAATAGCCATCTTAATTTTAAGAGAATTCCAGGGTATAAATCATTTGCCCATTTCATGCTGCCTCCTTTTCTTTTTCTGACAACCCCTTATCCCCTCAAACCTCCCACCATTTTAAAAACAAAACAAAGCAAAGGAAAGGAAACCTGCCTTGTACAGCAGTCTTAATTTATGAAAGCTGATTTATTTTTATTGGCTTCATCAAACAAGCCTTCACTAAATTCTGTATTTCGTGTGAGCACTATAGCCCCCTTGACTTAAGATCTTTTCATTTCATAAAAGGAAGACATGAGGAATTAACTGAAATCACCCAAACTCAAAAATAACTTGGTATACTGGGGGAGAAAAAAGTCCTGTGATTGGAATCCGAATCATGGTATAAGTCTTCTTTGAATTTTACCAACAGGTAGGCCTGAGTCACAGATTCTTAAACCTCAGTTCCATCATCTATTAAATGATCTATTGAGGCTTAAATAAGATAATGCATACAGAGCAATTTACACTGTAGAGTACCATGAAATGTAGGGAAACATTATTATGAGACAGAATGCATAATTGCTAAATGACAGCTGGGAAATTGGAAGCATCTTATCTCAACGCTAGATGCTGCAGATGTCAACACTGTTTACTCCTAGGGATTCATAGCTAAATAATGGAAGAGTGTTACATTCACAACATGAAAATACCAGTGAGGAGGAATATAACTTCCATGGAAGCCCTTAAAGTCTACATAGCTCTGGAACATTTTTGTGCCACAAAATTATCTCTAAACAAACGGTATCAGAGAGATCCCATTCTTTTCCCATTTTGATCCCACCTTAATGCATGGCTCTAAATCAATCACAAGGGAAATTATGGTCTTGAGTCTGACCTCCACTGACTTCCTCAGTAGCCAAGGTTCTCCATTTTGAACGTGCATGAAGAATCACCTGGAGAACTTGTTAAAGTACAGAAATTCTGGTTTGCTAGGTCTGAGGTGAGCCTCAGATTCGGCATTTTTAACAAGCTCCCAGGTGATATGAAGCTACTACTCTGGGGACCGCATTTTGAACAGCACAGCTCAATGGCAATAATTCTCAAGTCTGCCTGCACATTAGAATTGCCCAGAGTATTTTTGATATCCTTATTTTCTGGGCTCTACTCCCCAGATACTCTTCATTAGTCTAGGTCAGGCAATGGGTTTTCTCCCCCCCCAAAAAAAATCTCTCTGGGTGATTCCAATATGCAATTTTTTTTTTTAGTGTGTTTTATGGCAAATTGTCCACATCACTAGAGCTAGCAGGCAAATTCATGTCTGTCTTATGCTCTGTTTTTAAAGGATAATATTTTAACAAATTAGTCTGTGATATTTCTCTCTGTAACTTGCCACAATTTATTCCTTCTAGTCAAGGAGACAGAATGTTCTGAGTTCACTGTCTCGGGAATGTGATGAAAAAGAAAGTAGAAACATTCACATCTCATTAGGATTCTAATTTCCCCAAGCCTAAGGTTTTAGGAGAATCTGAGAAGTATTCAAGAGGAGGTAACAGTATTCACGCCAATGGTGAGAGTGGTTAAATACAATGTGAATCTGCTAAGTTTACACAAGAAATGCAAGTCTATGGATCTGAGGAGTTGAAAGGATCTCTTTCCTCTTCCTGGAAGTTCTCCAGGTGAGGGATTTTCTGAGTGAAGAGGTGTAAATCTGCCTTATGTACCCAGCTGGACCAGACCATAGGCAACAAAGCAAATGATTCCTGTGCTTCAAGCTTAGCTCAAAGCAGCAGAACCTCTAGGGAGCTGAAAGATGATGGCTACAGTTGACAGGACATCTCAGCCATAATCCTACTGGGCTATGAATAGCTAGTTTGCATACTACTCTCATCCTCCCAGGACAAATACTTAAGAGTTCTGGCACAATTAGAAAGACCAGAAAGAACTGACAACCCCTGGAAGAACTTTCTAAAAGCCTAGCTGAATACTTTGTCAAAATCTTGAATTATGAAAAAGAAATTTAAAGTTACATGTCTTGCATACCTGAATATTTTTTTTTAAGATTTTATTTATTTTATTTGACAGACAGAGATTACAAGTAGGCAGGGAGGCAGGCGGAGAGAGAGAGAGAGGAGGAAGCAGGCTCCCTGCTGAGCAGAGACCCCCCAATGCAGGGCTTGATTCCAGGACCCCAGGATCATGACCCGAGCCCAGGGCAGAGGCTTCAACCCACTGAGCCACCCAGGTGCCCCCACATACCTGAATATTTTACTAGCTGCACTACTACGCCCATTCTAGTAATCAAAAAAATATCTCTTCTGGATTTTGAATGCAACTTATAATCAAGCATATCACTGTCAGGGAATATGATTCTGAATTCCAAGATCATCAGAAGAGAACCGAACCCAGATGCTCCTGGCTTTGGACATAGGATCTCCACATATCGAACACTGATGTTACTTCTCCACAAGTCTGTCTCTTTCTGGAAAGAAAAGTCACTCAAGGGTTTGTAATACATTAACAGAGTATAAGTTATTTTATCTGTTAGAAGACAAAAATACTTGTATCCCAAGTTTGTCAAGTACTCTTTCCAGGACAGAGTATTTTTTTATTGATATAATGTTAATTAATGCAGTTTGCCCGCTATAGCTATTCAGAGATCACTTTATTTTTATTTATTTTTTTAAAAGATTTTAAAGCAGGGGAAGTCAGGCCAAGGGAACGGGAGAAGGAGAGTCCCCGCTCAGCAGGGAGCCTGATGTGGGGCTGGATCACAGGACCCTGAGATCACCACCTGAGCAGAAGGCAGATGCTTAACCAACTGAACCACCCAGGCCCCCTAAAGATCATTTTATTGTACTTATTTTTCTCATGGCAATTCTCTGACTATGCTTTTAGCATATATTAGTAGGAAACAGTGTGTTAAACCACATACTCATGCAAGCATATGGAACTTTTTATCATACTTTTAACCACCATGCTTCATGTTCTGTATCTAAATTTGCTAAATTTAAGATATAACTTTAATTTTCCTCTAAGCCATTTGACATTACTTGCAAAAAATAATTCAACGTGAGATTTATTGTTATAAGAACTCATAAATTGAATACTTTGAGCAAAACCCAATCATTTCAGGGCTATTTAATCATGGTGCATTTGCATATGTAAGAAACTGTTGTGGGGGATGGGAACCTAGAGAGATACTGACAATCTCTGCCCACAGTGAGTTGACAGTCCAACGGTTTGGACATTATTTTGATTCAGGGGGGAAATTGTGGAAGGTTTTTTAAGGAGAAAAGAGAGCCATTTCAGGAAGATTAGTCTGGCTATGGTTGGAATTATTTGGAGAGAAATGAAATTGAAGGCAGAGGAACAGGATGATGATATAGAGAGGTTTACACAAGGTAACTTTACAACATCTCCTCATTAGGCACTTTTATTCTCACACATCTCCTTGTATCTTTCCTACATGACTATGTATTCCTCATCAAAAGGTGGCTTGGTTTTCATTAAATATTTGTGAGAGCTACCCTTGTTAGTACAGTTCTCATTGATTCATTTTTACTTCTGTACGGTATTGCATTCTAAGATTTTGAATGCATGCACAGTGCTCACTTCGGCAGCACATATACTAAAATTGAATGCATGCACATTATTAAATAGTGCTATCTTCTTCTCCAGAGTAATGGAGACTTATCCTGACCAGCAACACATAAAGAGTTCTTGTTATGCCATATCCTTACCGATAATTGGTACAGTCAAACATTTCATTTTGTCAATAGGACGGGAATCACTGAGGAAGCTTCTTCCTTGAGATTTTCTTTTTATAGGGAAAAGTTAGGAAATCATATTTTCTCTTCTTTTGCCCATTTTTCTATTGAGTTTTTCTTTTCTTTTTTTTTAAAAAGATTTTATTTATTTATTTGTCAGAGAGAGAGGAAGAGAGAGCGAGCACAGGCAGACAGAGGCAGGCAGAGGCAGAGGGAGAAGCAGGCTCCCTGCCGAGCAAGGAGCCCGATGTGGGACTCGATCCCAGGACGCTAAGATCATGACCTGAGCCGAAGGCAGCTGCTTAACCAACCGAGCCACCCAGGCGTCCCTCTATTGAGTTTTTCTTAATAAGCTTTAGGATTTATATATTCTCCATACTTAAGTTTTGATGATTATATGCATTACATTTTTTCCAGTTTGACTTATATTTTCACATTATGGTATTCTGTACAGGAATTTTAATTTTTTCAAAACTTACCGTCTCTTTATATATGATTTATATTCTCTTAGCATTAAGAAAAGCTTTCTTAATCTGTCTTAATAAAGTATTTCCTATTTTTTAACAAAATTTGTAAAGTTTTTTTATACAAACATTTTATATGTGATATGCACTATCAATCTAACTTTGAAACGTTTTTTTCAGATGATAACAAACTGTCCTAAGACCAGTCTTCAACTGGCACATATTTTCCCACTTTGTAAAATACTGCTGTCTTATAGCAAGTTCCATATTGTGTGGGTCTTTTTCTGGGCTTTCTACTTTGTTCTATTTGTCTAATTAACCATTCTTGTGTCACTTATAACACTTTCTTAATTACTACTGATATATAATAATCTTGGTATTAGCCAGGACAATTTCCTATACATTTTCCTTTTTCACAATTTTCATGACTGTCAAGTTCCACAAAAATCCTATTGGGATTTTGATCAGAATACCAGTAAATTAGAGATGATTCTGGTGATAATTGGTATTATCGTGATACGGAGGATTCCCATACATGAGCACAGTACCTTCCAATTTATTTAGTTCTTTGTCTTTTTCAGAAATATTTTGTAGATTTCTTCACCATTCTGAGATCCATTTCTAGGTTTTTTTTTTCAAGTTTTTCTTATTATGGTTAATGAGAATTTTTTTAACCATAACACTTTACTAGAATTAGGAACACTTAGTTTTTGTATGTAGATCTCCCATCTAAAAACCTTGACATTGCTTATTATAATTTGCCTACAAATTCTCTAGAATGTTTATATAATACAACTTCATTATTTTCAAAGGAGAGCTGTATGACTTTTCATTATTTCTTTTTTCTTTCTTTTATATATTTCCTGTCTTATTCATTAGCTAAAACTTTTACTACCACACTGAATATTAGAAATAATGGCAGATACATTTGGCTTGTTCCTAATTAATAGAGACACTTCGTAGTTTCACCATTGAGTCCATATTTGCTATCACTTTCCCTCCACAGAAATCCTTTATAAGGTTAAAAACTGAAAAGGCTTCTTATTTTCTACTCCCAGTTTTAAGAATTTTTATTGAATATTTTTCTGCATCTATTTAGGCAAACAAATTTTCTTGTTTACTTTCAATTGTTAATGTGATATTAATGTGAAAACAGATTTTCTAAGATTCAATGATCATATCACTTGGATAAATCTTGTCAGATTTTTTTTTTTTTTTTGGTTAACACATGCATAAATTTAATTCACTAACATTGTCTTTAGGAATTTTACATCTACACATTTAATAGATATAACTGGTTTATCTTTTTGTTGCACTCTTTTAATCAATTATGCTATCAAGTTTCTATCAGTTTCATAAAATAAGTTGGGTAATATTCTTTCTTTCTTTATTCCCTGAAATAGTTTGTATATAGGAAGGATTTTTCATTACCTAAGTGTTTGGCAAAATTTCCTGGTCCTTTTGGGAAGGATTTAAATTAACAATTCAATGATAATGAATTTATTTGGTCTTTCTACTTCCAAAATTGATTTTGTCAATTTTGATCTGTTATCTCTGAATTCTCATATGTATTGTACTGAAGTTGTCTTTGATATTCTCAAAACCTATTATTAACTATAAAAATCAAATTTCTTTATTGTGTATAGTATTTAATTCTAATTTTTGAAACGCTGTTTGTCTGGATTCAAATTCCTAGAGTTTTTACTATTTAATTCATGCTTTCAAGTAACCAGCCTGGGTTTTGTTGACCATCTGTATAAATACTGTTGTTCACTCACTCATTCTTTCCTTTTCCCCCATGGGGTCATAATTTTTATGTTTGTTTCTTTTTCTAAAAAAGAAATCCTTTCTTGGGGTGCCTGGGTAGCTCAGTCAGTTAAGCAGCTGCCTTTGGCTCAGGTCCAGATCTCAGGGTACTGGGATGGAGCCCCGCGCCATCCGCTCCTCGCTCAGAGGGCAGTCTGCTTCTCCCTCTGTGTCCACCCCCTCAGGTGTGAGGATATAAGTTTTACATCTGCTCTTTCAGTTCTACAGGATGATTTTAGAACCTTATACAGTGACTGTAGAACCAAATTCTTATAAAGATTCAGTAAGAGGGATTAATAGAAAACATGGCAGTCTCCCCTGCTTGGGTGAAAAGCTGTGTAAAGCAAGTATTAAAGCTATCTGGAGCTACGAAACAAGGGAATAAAACCACCTGTATAAATGGAAGGGGTTAATTTAAACGAGCTTCTTCATATCATTCATATCTAAGAGTCTATAAATCCTCTGGGAAAAAATATTAAAAAGACAGCTGTCAATTATCCAATTAGCCCAACCTATAATCAATGTTGTTAATTATGGAAAAGTTTTAGCTTATCTAGACTTTAGAAATGAATATTCTGAATATTCTGAGAGCTGTACAGATCATTGATGCAGATGACTCTTGGATGGAAATACTAAATTACATTCTGCCTTTGTATTTTTTGCTCATTCTCATGTCCTCTAGATGGCAATTCTCAAACACTAGCATGTCATCAGAATCACCTAGAGGTGGTTGTTGGACCAAATCCCCAGACATTCTAAGTCAAGAAGTCTGGTATAAAGGTGACTCTGGTAACTTGTAGTAAGTTCACTGATGGTATTGTTGCTGCTGATCGGAGGACCATATTTTAGGAGAACCACTGACTTAGAGAAAGTGTTCAAGTTGTTTGTTTGTTTGTTTGTTTGTTTTATATCCAGGCAAGTTCAGTTTCCAATTTAATGTTAATAATACCTGTTTCTATATGTGAGAAAGGGGGAGGAAAGGGGAAGAATTTGGCAAATTACTGTCATGCAGTACTGAAATTACTGAAATTACTCTGACTTACCTAGAGCCAATAACCTTCAGTACCCACTACAAAATTGTAACAAATTTTCTAGCTATCAATTGCTGAAACTCATCTCTCTTGTAGCTTGTAATTAATAGTTTAAGATGGTGTTATGAACCAGTGAATGTTGACATGTGTGCTTTCCTCCCAGTTAAAATATAGAAAGCAAAACCGTTCTTTTGACAACTTAACATTTTGGCTTAGCAAGTTTTGGCATTTCTGTTGTATTTGGATGTTGTGATGTAACCTCTTTCCTGTGGCATATCGGTTTTTCTGAGTTATCCTTGCTACAACACATTTCCAGGTTTTGATGAAAGATTTGCTTTTTGAATCAATTCCTTTCCTTCTTGCTTATTTTCCTCAGGATGGAAATGCTTATTAAAAAAAAATATAAACCATCAGAATTCATCACAATCTGAAAAGGTCAGAGAGAAAGCTGAAGAAAATATGTAGGGACTCAGCACACCATTAAGATATCCCCAGTGCAGAAGCCTGTGTATTCTTTAAAGAGTAACTGTTATGGTCAGATTACGTGTGGCCCACAATCCATTTTTCTTATGCTGAAGGTTGTGGAAACCTAGAAGTATACACAAGACAGCAAAAATAGTGTTTCTCTGACAAAGTAACCACAAACCAAATAAAATAAAAATGTCATCTGGTTGGTACGATTGCCTGAAATCTCATTAAACATCGTACAGATAAAACATTTCAGATACATAAAAAGCTCTAGTCCCTAACATAGAAAATATTAGTCTAAAATTTTTAATGAAGAATTGATTAAAACCAGGCAATTTTAAGCAGATTTATCTAGTATCTGTAGCTGCAGTCTACTGCAAAAAGGAATTCTTTTTCCTTTGGCCTCAAATTTTTTTCTGAATGTGTACACATTGTGACCAATACAGAGTATGTGCTCAGTAAATATATGTCGAATATATATTATCAATATATATTATGAGGCAAACAGTACCATTAAAAAGTCTCTGGACACTGGCATATATTAGTAAAAAGTGAATAGGTTATGAACATTTTATTTTTACTTAAACCAAATTTCCTCAAATACCCTCCTCTCAGAGGGTTTTGGACTTAGCCTACTGAAAATTTTTGGACTAAAAGTGGACTTCATTTGTATACTTGGCATTTATTCTAGTCAAAAAATAATATTAATTCACTTAAGAAAGTTTACCATTTATTCGGAAAAATGAAACAAAATCCGAGATTCTCTGCCCAAAGCTAGACTTGGGATGATCAGTGCCTTGTCCTTCAGTGTAAAGTAGTTACCATAATAACCACTATATCAGCTGGACACAAAGAATCCTGAGTATTTCTTCTAGTGCACAAAAGCAACTTCCTAAAGGAAAAACCTACATTAATATCGTCCTCTCAAGATATTAACCAATTAAACTGTTGGGTGAGGAGCAACCGATCTCCAAAATTAAAATTTATGTGGGATAGCTCAGCTTTTTGAATATTCTTTGGTTTTACTGTAACAACTCAGTGTCTCCTTCTGCTGGGTCTGATTCTTTGGATCAGCCTCTGGTGGGGAAAGAAAAGTCACTTAGCAGCTTGTGTCCCATGAGAGGGCTTTATAAGCAATCTTCCTGTTTTTAGCCCTAGCCCCATCCACATCCAAGTCCTAAGAAGTATCTGGTACTCCAATTCCTAATTTTTAACTGGGGCACTACAATGTGAATTTCTTATTACTACAAGCATTATTTTTAACCATTTTTTTCTCTTAAGTCATTTACAGTCCTCCAGATGGTTTCTTTTATTTTTAATTTATTTTTTATTTATTTTCAGCATAACACTATTCATTATTTTTGCAGCACACCCAGTGCTCCAGGCAATCCGTGCCCTCTATAATACCCACCACCTGGTACCCCAACCTCCCACCCTCCGCCCCTTCAGAACCCTCAGGTTGTTTTTCAGAGTCCATAGTCTCTCATGGTTCACCTCCCCTTCCAATTTCCCCCAACTCCCTTCTCCTCTCTAACTCCCCATGTCCTCCAGATAGTTTCAATTTTCAGATATTGTCTTTCAGATTTACAGATGTCTCCTAGTTTCACTGAAGATGGACAGTTTCTCTCTATTACTCTCCTTATTACATTTGGGTGATTTTGGGGAGAAGCCTGTGGAAATGTCTTTCTTTATTGTCTTGAAATCACAAGTCCTGGAAATTTAAATGAAATAAATGTGGGATTTTTGCTCTATATCCTAGGAAGCTATTCAATTTAATAATATGTTCTCAAGTCACATTTAAATATTATTTTGTTTGCAGAAATTTCCGATTAAAATCAAATAGTGACTCTATATTTCTTCTGCTTCCCTTAAGAAGATTCTTATTTGGATGTACCTACTCTTCCATGCCATCTTCATGTTAACTTTCAAACCTAGTATCAGATCAAACTAGATTTATTGGCCCATTAAAAACAAAAGCAACAACAACAAACTCAAGATTCAATCCGCTGTGTGTGAAAAATGAGGAAATCGCGGTGGAAATTATAAAATTATAAAAATGTATACATTATCAAAATTGTATACTTTCAGGCAATATGAAATTCCAATTTCTAAAGTTTCAACAGCAATGTAATGTGCAGGAAAAAAAAAGAAAACAGTTTTGTACTCAGAATAAAATATAGTCATACAAAATTTTTATGAGAAACAGATTTTGTTCCATTGTGATTTGTTAAAGAGCTCTGGACATTTGTGGGCAAAGCCACCTTGTGAGAAGCAAAGATAAAATAATACCCTCTATAATACCCACCACCTGGTACCCCAACCTCTCACCCCCCCACCACTTCAAACCCCTCAGATTGTTTTTCAGAGTCCATAGTCTCTCATGGTTCACCACCCCTTCCAATTTACCCAAATTCCCTACTCCTCTCTAACGCCCCTTGTCCTCCATGCTATTTGTTATGCTCCACAAATAAGTGAAACCATTTGATAATTGACTCTCTTTTGATAATTTTATCTCAGTTATGAAGATTACATACTTCAAGCAATAGTACTTGACTCACTCTGTGTACAAAGGTCTATAATGAACCACAGTCCATTATCACGTATCTCCTATCTGTACCTCACTTACAGCACCCACCCATCAACGTCTCTTCGTTTCATATACATAGCTCAACCTCAAACCCGCCCCCCCAAAGAATCCTTACTTGTTTTTCTTTGGTGGTTATTAATATCCTACCATAGTGGCCAGCACCTGGTACTTATTCAGGAGTGTTTATGTAATGCATGAATGACTTTCATCTAAGTTCTTTCATTTGCAAAGTACTTTTCTAAAAATAGACAAAATAACAAACATTCACATTATCAAAGAAATTGCCTGTCCACATGACCACATGACTATAGGAAACTCTCATTTCATTCCAATCTCTCATTCCTTGTTTTTGGTACCTTCTTGACAGAAAACATAGGCTTGCTTTCTACTTGCTGAACTAAAATCCTTTAAAAATAATTTTCTGCCTGGAGCATTTTCACTGCCTCCTACTGGTTTGTGTGTGTTTACTCATCCTTAATGAGGGAAGGAATAGTGTGCTGCTATGCTACCTGATTCTGAGTTGTCACAGATACATTTATTCCTGAATCACCTGGAATTTCTGGAATAGAAGATTTTGGCAGGCCAGATCCCACATCTTCCCAGGAGGAGTACGTACAAAAGTACCAAATGACGTCTCCTCCTACCTTCTTTCTCCAGGGCTCCCCCCAGCTTTTCAATTCAATCTCGTCCCTGCCAGAGTTAATGCAAACTTCTAGAATTTTCTCTCCAAATTTCTATTCCTATCCCATCCCTTACAGTGATTCCACACAACAACCTAGGTGATCCCTTTATATACAAATACAAAAACATCTACCAGTTATCCAAAATTCTTCAAGAGCTCCCTATACATTTCTCACCACCTCAATCCCACGCTTTTCAATGTATGTTTTGGAAATAGACTGATGTTACCATTTTTGGTATCATGAAAAAAAAATTCAGAAATGAATGAAAACGTAACACACTCCTAGGCTAAGTTCTATCATTTTTATATTCTTTAATATGACTTATAATATCTACCAAGGTATAGCAATTATTTTATCATTACAGACCAGTAAAATTGAGCATCAATACTCTGGAGGATTTGCCAATCTAGATGACTGATAAAAAACCGTGAGTTCCTTTCTCTACACCTTCCATCACCTCTTTTCCTGAGCAAACAGATCCTATGTGTTCTTACTCCTCAAGGATAACATTCTTAAACTCCCCTGGGTGGTCTCTATCACTAAACTCCACTTCTATATTCTTATATTCCAGAGCCAATCATTTCTACAGAGGAAGGGCCCTCAACACTATAGGAAATCCACTTACTATCCCACTGGAGATGAAAAATAAGTCCCATAAGCTCTTTTTTTTGTTTTTTGTGTTTTTTTTTTTAACCTTCAAATTTGATGTATTTTTAAAGAGACAGGCCAATCCACTGTGTGAAACTAGTCCCTGCCTGGCTCTCCACTGAAATAAAATAAAATTTCATGTGTTTGAAGAAATCTCTCTTGGAATAGTTTCTCGGCACTGTTCACTAAGTAATAAATGTTAGTTTCTCAAACTGTAGTTAGTAGGCAAATGTTTATTATAAATGTTACTTATTATTAATTATATTATAATTATACATATATATTATAATTATATTAATTATACATGTTACTTATTTTCATCATAGTAATCTTTTGAAATAGAATGTAACAGTATTGTAAGCAGGTTTGAGCATAGTAAGTTCATTAAGAACAGGTAAGAATTGATTTATTAAATATTTATTAAACTCAAATTCTATAGTAATTCACATGATATTAAACACGAAGTAACCGTCCACGCAGAATGCAGACTAGCTGTCACGAGAAAAGCATACATAGTTTTCAGCAGCATACAACCATTCCAGACGGTTTTATACAAAACAGAAAAAGTATTCACATACTACCTAATAGGAAAACAAAGTCTCTGCTAGGAATCAATCTTTAAAAGACAGCTCTTTTTTCCATTGGACATTCTTTCCTGCTTTGACGAAGATTAGTTGACCATAGAGTTGAGGGTCTAACATGGATGGAACTAGAGCGTATCATGCTTAGCGAAATAAGTCAAGCGGAGAAAGACAACTATCATATGATCTCCCTGATATGAGGGAGTGGTGATGCAACATGGGGGCTTAAGTGGGTAGGAGAAGAATCCATGAAACAAGATGGGATAGGGAAGGAGACAAACCATAAGTGACTCTTAATCTCACGAAACAAACTGTGGGTTGCTGGGGGGAGGGGGGTTGGGAGAAGGGGGGTAGGGTTATGGACATTGGGGAGGGTATGTGCTTTGGGGTAAATTGGAAGGGGAGATGAACCATGAGAGACTATGGACTCTGAAAAACAATCTGAGGGGTTTGAAGTGGTGGGGGGGTGGGAGGTTGGGGTACCAGGTGGTGGGTATTATAGAGGGCACAGCTTGCATGGAGCACTGGGTGTGGTGAAAAAATAATGAATACTGTTTTTCTGAAAATAAATAAATTGGAAAAAAAAACTAAAAAAAAAAAAAAAGACAGCTCTTTTTGCGTCTCTGAATTTGTATATGTCTAATGAGGAGGGGCACTAACTGCCCTTTGGATCTGAACTATCTTGCTAAGGAAATCTGCATAGAAAGCAGCCTTGTAAGTTAGAGATAGTGTCTCTCTCTGGAAACAGGGGCTGGTTTGCCTACTATACAATAAAACAGTTTCTTCTTCCAGAACAAACATCAGGCAGGTTTGCTTACTGTTCATTATAAAAAATGCAAGTTCCCTAAGCTCAGGGTTTTTCAGCTGTGAAATAAAACTTCCTGAATACTACACCACCCCCAGGGGACTTGGGGAAGAATCTCATTCTATCTTCTATGTTGTAATAAAGTCCTTTGTCTGTCACCAAGGAATCTCATGTCTTCTGTTAGCATTCTTAAAACTATGGCAAGTTTATCAGCTTGCAAATAGGGTAAAAATCATAGATCCTTAGCAGGTCTTGACGTTAACTGGTAAATATCCAATATTTACAGTTTTAACAACCACCCCTAGGAAAAAAAGGGGATGAGGATGCTGTCCTGTTTTATGAAGAAAACAGCCCCTTTGTTCCCTGACTCTTGAGAGGGGACTCAGGAATCACAATCCTTGGAAACTATAAGGAAACTTGCTGTGGACTGATGGAAGAGGAAAATCATGCCCCACTGCGAAGTCTGAATTTATATACTTATTTACATTTATATACTTATACTATTTCATGTGAATTCCTAACTAACTAAAAAGACTGGCTGGATTACCTAAAGGAGATAATGGAGAGAATGGGCAAGATGCAATAAATGGTTAAGATAAAAGCTGAGCATTTTCGGGAATTCTAGAAAAATAAGAAATTGAAAATGAGGGAAGCATGTTATACCTTAGCTTCATTTGAGGTTCCTTATCCACTTTACTCACACTGGTCACTTTCCAGTTCCTTAAATATGCTGAGCCCTTTTGCACCCCCAGGAACGCCACACAAGCTGTACTCTGCCTAGAATGTTAACATCCTTTCTCTCTGCTGTGGTAGGCTTTTTCTCATCCTTCAACCTAAGTGGCACCTCCTCTGAAAATTCTTCTCTAGCCAGTTTTGTTTTGTTTTGTTTTGTTCCTAAGATAGTTCCATTTCCCTTATTCTTCAGAAAGCATCTTGTTTATTTCCATGGACTATGATTAGTTTATTGAGTTATGCCTCTGCTTGTTTCTTACTGTCTCTCACCATGAGGGCTGAGATCGTTATCTTTATGGTCTCCATTGTATCCTGTCTTGGCTAGTTTGGACATCTGTAACAATTACCACAGACTGGGTAGCTTATAAATAGTAGAAATTTACCATAGTTCTGGAGGCTAGAATTCCAAGATGAGAACGCCAGCATGGTTGGGTTCCAGTAAGGGCCTTCTTCTGGACTGCAGAATTTGTGTGTGTTTTTACATTACAGAAGGGGTGAGAGAGCTCTCTTGGGTTCTTTTTATGAGGACATTAATACCATTCTTGAGAAGCTCCATATCATAATCTAACTACTTCCCCAAAGCCCTACCTCCTGATACTATGGAGTTAAGACTTTAATATATGAATTTGGAAGGGGAAGATAGAATCCATTGCATTTATCCACTGCTCAGCACAATGCCTAGAACATGGAAAGCTCTCCAAAAGTAACAGTTGATTGAATAAATATATTACTAAATAAAGCACTTAATCCATTTGAACATAAGATTAAATAAACATGTAGTTACAAAACTGTTATGTATTTTTATATAAAACTGTAGAGTGACTGAAAAGAAAGTACCCTTGTAATGGACTTGGATCAAATAAAGAATAATAATAACAACAATAACAATAACAACAACAACTCCAACAAAGCCCATGGGTAACAGGAAGCTATTGAAAGAAATAGTTTCAGGGGGATCATTCCAACAGAAAGTTTCATTTCTGAGTTATAAACTGGAAAATGTAAGTGTGAGCATATTAGTGAAAATTAAAAAGTTATAACCTACACCAAATGCAAAATAGACTATGTCCTCTCCAAATTACTAAAATGAGCCAAAGGAATTGATAAAATTGACCATACCCTAAAAACTAAGAAAGCTACTTTTTTTTTTTTTAAAGATTTTATTTATTTATTTATTTGTCAGAGAGAGAGAGCGAGCACATGTAGACAGAGTGGCAGGAAGAGACTGAGAGAGAAGCAGGCTCCCTGCTGAGCAAGGAGCCCGATGTGAGACTCGATCCCAGGACGCCAGGATCATGACCTGAGCTGAAGGCAGCCGCTTAACCAACTGAGCCACCCAGGCTTCCCAGAAAGCTACTTTTTTAAAGAATACCAGACCAAGACAAATTCAAAGATAAATTCCTTAAAATCGTTGCTGAATAACTCATTTCTATGGTGTTTAAACTTTTCCAAAGCACTAAGAAATCACTCATGAATGTTGATAAGATCCTATATAATTATAATTTAGAATCAAGCAATGTGCACAAATAATAATACACCATGAAGGAGGTTCATTCTGATTTAACTAAGAAGGTCATATAACTTGTCAAAATTAGAATCTTTCTGAAAGTAAAAGAGGGTACTATTAATGATTACTCTCTCCTACCCAACATTCAGTCTATATGATATTGCTGTTGGCTCCATACCCAAGATAGATAAAGAATTCAACCACTCTTCCCAATATATTCTCATTTCAACTCTGTCTGAACTATATTAATCTCTCTCCTGGTTTTTTGCAAGAGTCCTAAACCAGTTTTCCTGCTTTTGCTGATGTCCCTTATGGTTGTTGTTACTATCTTTTCAATAGACCAACTGGAAGAATCCTTTTAAGATGTATATCATATTATATACCTTTCTGCTCAGAACTTTCTGATGTCATCCCATATCACTCAGAGTAAAAGCCATAGTCCATATGGTCAATAAGGTTTAATATGATTTAACCCTCTCCTCCCTATTCCCTATCCATTGCTCTCCATCTGGCTAACTCCACTAATAATTCTGCTGTTCTTTTAACTTACCAATTAATTTCCTGTTTTAGGACCTTATCACTGGCTCTTCTCTCTGTTGTGGAATGTTCTCCACAGAATGATCAGCTTGACTTATCTCTTTCAAGGCATTGTTAAAATGTTACCTTTTAAATGAGGCTTCACAACACTATTTAAATAGTATCCACTTACCCCAGCCACATCATCACCACCTGAAGTGTTTTATCTGTTTATTTTCTCTTATACTTATAATATTTTGTTCAATTATTATATGTATTGCTTATTTTCTCTTCCCACCTTCCAGAATATAAGTGCCATAAGGGCAAGATTTCTTTACATTTTGTTGAATTAATGAATGGGTTAAACATTGTCTCCTAAATTTCATTAGAACTTCAATTTGACACACACACATACACACACATATATATGTATATATATATATATATATATATATATATATATATATATATATCCATCCCAGTTTTCCTGAACATACTCAGTTTTCTCAAGACCATGTCTGATAACTCTAGTATCTGAATCTCTGTGGGTCTGTTTCTACTGTCTGTTATTTCAGACATTCCTCTCCTCTCTTTATATGACTTGTTATTTTTTATCTGCTATATCACTTTTTTAATGAAGAAAAATTGCAGAGGTAATTTGAAGCACTGGGTGATATTACCTTCTTCCAGAAAGTATCAACTTTTGCCTTTGGCAGGCAGTTAGAGGTAGGTCATAGTAATTCATTTAGGGACTGAACTGGTTCAATGCTGGGTTTCAGTCTTTGAGGGCTGGTCTAATCTGGATAGTCAACAGGTAATGACAGGCAAGAGGCAGGTCACAGTAATTCATTTAGGGAATGAACTGATTCAATGCTGGGTTTCAGTCTTTGAGAGCTGGTCTAATCTGGATTGTCATCACTCATAGGTATAGTTCTTTAGAGATCCTAACTTTTCGTGGCACCTCTTAGTGTCCATCTTCCTTGGCAGGTCCTTAAATCCAATTTAAAACCATGAGATTGCCAAAAGTTCTACTCAGTTATTCAGCCTCTCAACCCTGCTGGGAAGAAGGTTAGATGACATAAACTAGTTACTAAACTGAAAGTAGATGTCCCAATATTTACAGGCTGTCTCCTACATATCTTTGCATATGAATATCTTAATACATTTTAAATAATGCATGATTAAATGCAGATGCAGCTTTTGTCAACAAATTCTTTATAAATCTACAAATTTAAATATGTCTCTAAACACTAAATCAAAATATGTTTTATAAAAGGATAACTTATTTATCTATAATGCTAAAATTATTTTTCCTAATTTGGAAAAATAAACAGTCATTATCTGTCATAAAAGAATTTTGTTACAAACCAATAAAGGAATCTTTTTTTTTTTTTTTTTAGAGATTTTATTTATTTATTTGACAGACAGAGATCACAAGTAGGCAGAGAGGCAGGCAGGGGGGCAGCGTAAGGGGTGGGAAGCTGGCTCCCTGCTGAGCAGAGAACCCAATGCAGGGCTCAATCCCAGGACCCTGAGATCATGACCTGAGCGGAAGGCAGAGGCTTTAACCCACTGAGCCACGCAGGCACCCTCAAACCAAAAAAGAAATCTTTATGTCTGGATGTGACATATGCCATGTTCATAATACTAGACCACTAGAATTGCATTTTTTAATGCATGTTTTCTATCTGGAGGTATCTCATCCCTCCATTGCATAGAATATACTTTATGTTCAAATATGCCTGCAGATACCTACATACATGTCTCCAGCATGAGGATATAGAATACGTTAGCATTTGAAATGTTCTTAAGTGTTATTCAGTAAGGACTCTTCTTTTTTTAAGCCAAGGTCTTCCTACTTTGAGATCATAACTTTTTTTTTTCATTTTATGCCTATTGGTATCCCAAGAAAATGGTTTTTCCATGTGACATACATTAATTAATTCCATTCTGCAGGAAACTGAAAAATATAAAGTTTCTACCTTCCAGGGATTTTTAATCAGTTAGAAATAAAAATATGTTCACATTAAGTTAAACTGGAATATACAATTAATCTCACTTTATAAGAAACCTCCACGAAAGAAGTCACAAGAAATCACAATTAAGGATAAAACTGATTACCTGGTCCTTTGTGATCAAATGATCCATGGTACCAGAAGACCAAAACCTATGCCAGGGTTTAATGTAATTAGCATTATGAATTTGCAACAATGAATGTAAAGTATCTAAGGTCTAAACTGCAGAAGAACGAGCTTTGAAAATTCCAGTGCTGAAACAATGTTATTTGCCAACCCAGTAAAGGTCACAATATTTTTTTACTTATTAACTTAGAAAGTTTAGGGTGCTCCCTGCAATCCTGGTGCAATAAAACTGAAAGCCATTAAAATAACCTCTGCTTCCCTGGGTAACAAGCCCTGGACATTATGGGGTATTCCAGAATAACATAGAACAGGTTTTTTTCTTGTATATTTCTCATTAACTTTTTAAAGCCTCCTGACTTTGTGGAATCACTGCAGTAAGTTCTAAATGATGTATGAAATGGAAAAGAAAATACAGGATGTCCTTCCTTCCGCCTAGGCAAAAGGCAATAGCATGCCTGGGTATTTTTGGTTTTTGTTGTATGTGGGTTGTTTTGTTTTGTTTTTTGGCCAAATTACTGTCAGGATTGTCATCCCCTTCTATATAAAGCTTTAAAAGAAACTCGGCACAGCCACACAAACATGCACTGGAGGGACACATAAAATCAAGACTTCAGAATTCATTCATATCACAGAATATCTCACCTGTGCTGACCTACTACTCTTCGCTTTTATTACCTGTGGTGTTGTAGTGGTCCTTCTCGGTCTTCCTCCCTCTCCCCCTCCCCTCCCTCTCCCCCTTTTTCTCCGACCTGTTTTCTAACTGATCCTCCTGCTAAGGAGCAGGACTGGAAAAGAGAAGGCATGTAAACCGTATGGGTTAATTTTTCTCATGCTAATAATGAGGAGTCTACAAATAGGCAAATCAGGGTTGGTTGAGAGGCTCAGCAATACTGGTCGTCAGGACTCCATGTCATTTCTTCTACCTTGAACTCACAGTCACAAATGCCTCCAATAGAGCAGTAACATCTACAAAGGACAACATTCTAAAGTGGGGATGAGGGGCACTGGTTTCTTTTCCACAAACTCACTCTATTCCAGGAGATATAAATCTTTCCTGGAAGTCTGCAATAAAGTGCTTTTCTGCCTCACTGGTCAGCACTGTATCACTTGCCTGTACCCCAGCTGCAAGGGAGATTAGGAAAACAAGTATCCAATATTTTAACCTCCGTAATGCTGGACAGACTCTGCCAGCAAGGAAGAACAGAGGGCTGGATGTCAAGCATCTAACAGTATCTACCATAGAAAGAGGCAAAGGAACTGGGGTTTTGTTGTTTCTGGTTTTTTGTTTGTTTGTTTTTTGTTTTGTTTTGTATGTACCATTTAGTTCTATTTGGACAACTATGCACTGTCCAATTTAACTTTTATTTGACATTAGGCCTATTTTTGTCTTGGTTCCATTACATCGAGAAAAATTTTCTTGTTGAAAATAGAGCTACCCTACAACGCAGCAATCGCACTATGAGGTATTTACCCTAAAGATACAAATGTAGGGATCCAAAGGGTCACATGCACCCTGATGTTTACAGCAGCAGTGTCCACAATAGCCAAACTATAGAAGGAACCTAGATGTCCATCAACAGATGAATGGATAAAGAAGATGTGGTATATATACACAATGGAAAATTATGCAGCCATCAAAAGAAATGAAATCTTGCCATTTGTAATGACATGGATGGAACTAAAGGGTATCATGCTAAGCGAAATACGTCAATCAGAGAAAGACAATTATATGATCTCTCTGATATGAGGAATTTGAGAGGCAACATGGGGGGTTTGGGGAGGTAGTGAAGGAAAAAATGAAACAAGATGGGATTAGGAGGGAGACAAACCATAAGAGATTCTTAATCTCAGGAAACAAACTCAGGGTTGCTGGGGGAGGGGGCTATGGAGAGGGTGGTTGGGTTATGGACATTGGGGAGGGTATGTGCTATGGTGAGTGCTGTGAAATGTGCAAGCCTGATGATTCACAGACCCGTACCCCTGGGGCAAATAATACATTATATGTTAACTTTAAAAAAAGGAAAAAAGAAAAATATCCTGAATTAAAATAACGTGTTTTGTTTTCCCACTTTATATAAATATGAACCTTTCATATTATTTTTCTTGAATGAGTTTTTGGTTGGTTTTCAAGCCCATGTAGCATAAATCAAAGAAAGTGAAAATCCAAATTACCCCTAAGGTCTAACCAACAAATTGCTGGAAATTTAAGGAAAGCCAATATCTGATTGTGACCAGACTCTCAAAGTGTCATAACCCCTAAAAGTTTAGAAACACTAATAACAATGGCTGATTATAATAATTCTGGGCATTCGTAGGAGGTGTTTAAAAAAAATGTTCATCTGCATTTTGGAAATAGCACTAATGGAACAAGTCTTGTTCTATTTAGAGACATAATTTCATAAAAGTATTTTCACACTTAATCACCATAATATTTACTGCTTATCCATTTTATTGAACAACAGAGAGATTAACAGCCTTCTTTATGCCTGAATCTAGAAAAAGTCAATTGACAGTGAAAACCAAGAGGGTGTTTCCAGAGCAAAATGTTGGTGGGATCCTCTTATTTTTGCCTTTGTAATTCCTCTTTCAGCTGTTAAGTAAAAAGTTACTGAGTTCTTGCAGTGTGTGACTGGTTTATCTCAATTGTTTGATGTAACTTAGCAGACAAACATAAAGCTCTGGTAAGTTTGGCCCAAGGTCACATAGCTAATATCTGCTAGAGATTCAAAGCCAGGATACATGATACTGAGTTCAACATTCTTTTTACTCTGTAACAACTGGTTTTCTTTCCTAGAGCTATTTAGAGTATAATTTATGCACCTAAACTGGGAGAAAACTAAGAAAAAAAAACTATTCTGATTATTCTATATGGTTAGTTGGTGTATAGAAGCAAATCACAGCATTCAAGAAAAAAAATGCTCAAAAATGTGCATTTTCAATGACAACATATGTTTGCTCATGTATTCCTTGAAGACTATGGTTCTAAGTCTAGAAAGTGAGGTAAACCCTCTTTGATTTGTGATTCTAGTTATGCGAGTACATGTCAAATAATATATATACAGAAAAACAATTAAAATATTAAAATTCCCTTTTGATCTGTAAGAATGAAATTAGTAGCCAATCCTTTTTAAGTTTCTATTTTAATCATTGTGAGTAATACATTCAATTAAATGTAATTGTTTTCCTCAATTTCATACTATGGATAATTTAAATCTTCATTTAAATGTTAATTGCCAATAACATCAGGGAAAATCTTTTATAATTCAATTTTATTCTGCCTTAATTTTATAAAATCCAGGATATTTGTTTTGTTATGAAGTATGATGAAACACAGTGATTATGAGAAGGTGAAAATGCATATAAATTTCTGTAGGAGTCACCAAATAATTTTGCATCGTGATTCCAAGAGTCAAATACACTGTTTTCATGTTAGTTTCAGCAAATGGAGCTTGAAATTCACAGACAGTTGCAGTCAAGCTGCAAAACTCTTCTTCATTCAAAAGAGGAAATGATTACCTTCTGGTCTTTTCATTAGTTATCAGCAAGTTGCTACAATTAGATTAGGAATGGCTGAAAACCTTATTTTCCATTTCATTCTGTGTTACATTATCTATGCAGTGCATATTGTGTATTTAATAGAAGTTTAGGGGAAAAAAGGTTAAATAGATTTATAATTTTGATGGTCTCAGTAAGAAACAACGTCGCAGTTGCCTGGTCAGACTGAAAATCAATTTAGGAGTATTAAAATGCAAACTGCGTTCATTTTCAAGCTGAACTATTGCTAGACCCTTCCCTAGGGAGGCACTGGCCTACCCTTTTCACAGATGCCTCCAGGATGCCTTAAAAAATATGTTGTTCCTAGAATATGAACAGTTCTAAGAATCTCATGGAGAACCAACCAGTTCTTTCAGCATTAGTAAAGAGGTCTGACTGATTTAATATTGTGCCAAAGAGACGTGGGTTCAAGTATTTAGTTAAAGGCTAGTCATCAGTATAATTATCATATGAATTAGGTGTGGCATATTGATTCCATTGGTAATACCTTCAATCTTTCCTGTACCCACGCCCTTTGTCATGTGACTTGGCACATTCTCCCTGTCTATTGATTTTAGTTGGCTGTGTGATTGGTACTGATAAAGAGATGTTAACAGATGACACATAAACAGAGATTTTTTTAAAAAGTGCTCACATATTTCCACTTGTACTGTCACACCTTTATCACAGTCATGAGAACATGCCCAGGAAGTCCTGCTGGAACATGAGAAATGCACGGCCTAGTGATTCCTATCATCCCATCCAAAGCCAGTGAATGCCAGACAGGTGCCCGATCCCAACTGAGACCCAAAAAAATCGCCCAGGCAATTTCAGCCTTAATCACCAGCCTGCCAACCTGTGAACAATAAGTCAATCTTATTGTTTTAAGGCATTACATTTTGGGATGCTTGGTTATGCAATACTATTGTGGCAGTAGGTAACTTCCATGCTATAAAAAGTACCATTCAGGGCGCCTGGGTGGCTCAGTGGGTTAAGCCGCTGCCTTCGGCTCGGGTCATGATCTCAGGGTCCTGGGATCGAGTCCCGCATCGGGCTCTCTGCTCAGCGGGGAGCCTGCTTCCTCCTCTCTCTCTCTCTGCCTGCCTCTCTGCCTACTTGTGATCTCTCTCTGTCAAATAAATAAATAAAATCTTTAAAAAAAAAAAAAAAAAGTACCATTCAGGACGCCTGGGTGGCTCAGTGGGTTAAGCCGCTGCCTTCGGCTCAGGTCATGATTTCAGGGTCCTGGGATTGAGTCCCACGTTGGGCTCTCTGCTCAGCGGGGAGCCTGCTTCCCTCTCTCTGCCTGCCTCTCTGTCTACTTGTGATCTCTCTCTGTCAAATAAATAAATAAAATCTTTAAAAAAAAAAAAAGTACCATTCACACTAGGTGACAATAATATGGTTCAACCTTCTTGAACCATAACGTTAGTGCCTTTCTTGGCTGGTGGAGGAGTAACAGAAAGAAAGAGAAGAAAATAAGGAAACTTATTTGTTATACCTATAAAAATGAGTATTTATTCTCCTTTATTGGGTACAGAATAAGAATAGCTCTGTTGGGTCGTACTTCTGCAGTATAGGGAAACATAGCCACCGCAAGCCCTCAGTGCTAAGACGGGCTGAGCTGAGGGGCGCCTGGGTGGCTCAGTCGGTTAACTGTCTGCCTTCAGCTCAGGTCACGATCTCAGGGTCCTAACATTGAGCCCTACATCAGGCTTCCTGCTTAGCAGGGAGTCTGCTTCTCCCTCTGCCTGCTATTCCCCCTGCTTATGTGTTCTCTCTCTCTCTCTCTCTGATTAAAAAAAAAAAAAAGACGAGCCGAGGCTGAATCAGGGCTGAGGTTAAGAAGTAAAAGAGGGATATGCTACCTCTCACATAATAATCCTATAGGCATATCTGGTTATTTTCTATTAAATGAGAGAGTTAGGCCAAACATATGGCTTATTAATAGGGTTGCCAGATTTAGCAAATAAAAATATAGGGTGCTCAGTTAAATTTGAATTTCAGGTAAACAACAAATAACCTTCTATTGTAAGTTAATGTCCCATACCCCAGGCATGCTGTGTATTCTCCATGTAGTAAGACTTCCAGAGAAAGGATTTGAAGAATCAAGAGCTCTTGGGGCATCTGGGTGGCTCAGTGCATGAAGCCTCTGCTTTCGGCTCAGGTCATGATCCCAGGGTCCTGGGATCGAGCCCCGCATCGGGCTCTCTGCTCAGCAGGGAGCCTGCTCCCCCCTCTCTCTGCCTACTGCTCTGCCTGCTTGTGATTTCTCTATCAAATAAATAAATAAAATCTTAAAAAACAAAAAGAATCAAGAACTCATTTAGTTTTTGGTTTGTTGTTGTGTTCGTTTTTTCTACTGAGTTGGGTTTTTTGGTTTTTTTTTTTTTTTTGGAAGATTTATTTATCTGAGAGAGACAGAGAGAAGAGAAATAGTTTGTGTGGTAGGGGGAGGGCAGAGAGAAACAGACTCCTTGCTGAGCACAGAGCCCAAAACTGGGCTTGATCCCACAACCCTGAGATCATGACCTGAGCTGAAACCAAGAGTTGGACACACTTAACTGCCTCACCCACCTAGGCACCCCTCCATTTAGTTTTCACAAGAGCTTTGCCTGTCTCTTTCTGGTATTTATTTTCTGGTTAGTGGTCTAAGGAATAACTTTCTTTGCCATGTTCTACAAAACAAGTGATCTGCTTTTACTAAGTGTAAAGGTAGAATTCAATACAGAAATGGGGATCTGATAGGGAAACCTTTTTACTTTTTACTTTCTACTAAGAGCCAAGTTAATTTTACACATGGCCCATTCCTAAATAACTTACATACTTAATTGTTTCTTTCGCAAAATTATATTGTCTTTGTTTTTATAATCATAAAATCTGATCACTGTAAGATAATCAGAACACAACGAAAACGGAAAGTTGAAAACTGAAAATAACATGAATTTCTACCCCCTGAGGTAATAGCTTCTAATATTCAGGCAAGAATCCCTTAACTTTTCTATGCATACAGATAGAGATAGATAGATAGATAGATAGATAGATATGGTGTTTCTCCTCTTACAAAAATAGAACTACATTATACAAGCTGCTTGATAATCTTTAGTCTTACTGAATATATTATGGACTTGTTTCATTGTCAATAAATAGACATTAACATCCTTATTTTAAAGGCTGCAGTCAGAAGCCAACAATATTTATTGAGTTCTCACTAAATATAAGACATACTACATTTCATTGCACATATATCCCATGATAGATTTAACCAATTCCCTATGGTAAGGCATTTTATGTTGTTTGTTTTTTTTGTTTGTTTGTTTGCTTTTTGTTTGTTTTTTTTAAAGATTTTATTTACTTATTTGACAGACAGAGATCACAAGTAGGCAGAGAGGCAGGCAGAGAGAGGGGAGGAAGCAGGCTCCCCGCTGAGCAGAGAGCCCGATGCGGGGCTCGATCCCAGGACTCTGAGATCATGACCTGAGCTGAAGGCAGAGGCTTTAACCCACTGAGCCACCCAGGCACCCCTGTTGATTGTAATTATTCACTACTATAATCAAATCTCTAATGAATATCCTTATAAGCCTACAACTCAACTGATAGTAGCAGAAGTGTCCAGACACACTAAAGAAGAGACAACATCTTTGGAAATATTCTGATTGTAGTGGGGCAAAGTGCACACACATTCTCAATGTTTACACATACCCTTAGATATCTGACCAATAGTCTATAAAAAGACTAACCAATTGGTGAGTCACTCAGCTCTCTCCTTTGCATTACTCCTGACACTTTTTTGCCTTTTTTATAGGTATTATAGGTATAATTACACTGCCATGAGAAAGCAATCAAGAGGTAAGAGAAAAAGTCATTAAAACCAGTCTCAGATGGGGCACCTGGGTAGCTCAGTTGGTTAAGCACCTGCCTTTGGCTCAGGTCAAGATCCCAGGATTCTGGGACCAAGTCCTGCATCAGATTCCCTGCTCAGCAGAGAGCCTACTTCTCCCTCTGCCTGCAGCTCCCACTGCTTTTGCATACTCTCTGTCAAATGGATAAATAAAATCTTAAAACAAATAGACAGACAGACAAAAAACAGTCTCAGAGGGGTGTATCCACACCAGCACTTAGGCACACATATACATTGTTTCATTTGTTAAATATTTACTGAAAGCCAAATATTTGCCAAGCCATATTCTAGGTATAGCATATAATCAGGACAGAATGCTCCTTCCACAAAACTGACTGCATGACCAGAGGCACTTTGCTTACCACGTCCAAAAAGTGCATACCACGTCTAAAAAGTGCATACTTCGACTACTAGAGTAGATGAAGGCTGCCCCTTTCCTCACACTCTAATGCCAGATGTGCATTTTTAACACAGTAATATTCTCATATAATGCTACAGTGACTAGTAGTTGTTGGTTAAGTTAAAAAGTTGATACAAAACAAGGAATAGTAAACACAATACATGAGTCTCTTAAACCTTTATGTTTATTTAAAATATACTAAGGTGCACTGATTCCCAATATTTTGATGTACAGTCAAAGCTTTTTCAGTTTGGGGCATATGTCTGTTCAAGCACACTTCTCAAGTGAATTGCAAACACATAAGTAGTGCTTTGTACTTGCCACAAAATAAATAGTGCCAAATAATACCAGCTCAAATATTTATTTAGGGGTAAATAGTGGGGGGAAAGTGATGCTAGAAATACATTCTAGACAAAATATTAAAAAGTCGGGGTGCCTGGGTGGCTCAGTGGGTTAAGCCTATGCCTTCGGCTCAGGTCATGATCCCAAGGGTCCTGGGATCGAGCCTCGAATTGGGCTCTCTGCTCAGCAGGGAGCCTGCTTTCCCCTCTCCTCTGCCTGCCTCTCTGCCTACTTGCGATCTCTTTCTCCCTGTCAAATAAATAAATAAATAATCCTTAAAAAAAAGAAATAAAAAGTAATGTCATGGCTCCTCTGTGAGTCAGTTGGTTAAGCGTCTGACTCTTGATTTCAACTCAGGTCATGATCTCAGGGTTGTGAGACTGAGCTCTGCACAGGGACCTGCACTCAGCACAGAATCTGCTTGTTCTTCTCTCTTCCCCTACTTGTGCATGCTCTCTCTCTCAAATCAATAAATAAAATCTCTTAAAAAGGTAATGTCTATCTGAAAGTGTAAGGCCAGTCTTAAAATTGGTTAAAAGCTGGAGGAGTCTGCATTTTGTTGCAATAATAATGTGAAACAACACACACTCAGTGGCTTCAACAATACATTGTCGACTCCCCCCTCATCACAGCTCTGGGGGTTAGCTGCAATTCAGCCTCCACTTAGCTCACTTTAGCTAGCTAGACACACCACACAAGTCCAGGCTGCTGGTCAGACTCACGTTTTCTACCTGTCTCTCATTTTAAGATTCAGGCGGATGGAGCACTTTAATCCTGGGGTGTGATCTTCTTGTGGTAGATGTCAGAGGCTCAGGAGGGCTCCCAGAAATTAGCCGAGCCTCAAAAAGCCTTAGCTAAGAACTGATGCATTGTCACTTCTATTGACTTTCTACTGGCTAAAAGAAGTCACGTGGACAAGCCCGGTGTCAGTGGGGAGGAGAAATACACTCTTCTGCAGAAGGGAAGAGGTATGGCGAGCAGTTGCTGAACACAACACAATCAGTCACACTCATTATCAACTATGCAAATTAAAAACCAACATCAAAGATGGACCAGTTAATAAGACATACTGCAAATTAGTACAGACATCAAACGACAAAGTGCTGCTTCAGATGGGCTCGACATAAATTGCTGAAGTATGTTATCAGGAGTACTAGATGGCATGATTTTGACTTCTATGAAAATTATAAACTTTTTTTTCCTTATTCAGTTATATGATTGGATTTTCTCGCACAAACCACTCCTATAAACCATTTTCTACTCCATTAAGTACAGAGAAAATCTAAAGTACTCTGAATGCACAGTCTTCCAGATGCTCACTGCTTCCTTTTCCCTGATAGCTATCTAGCCTATAACAATAACATTTTTTTCCTCATTTTTAGTGAGAATTTTTTTAAGTGAGAGTTTCTAAAGCACTCAACTTGGCTTTCACAGAAGTCACTGTTCTTCTTTAGTTGTACATAACTGATGGACATAATTAAGTCACGGTTATAATGACAACTATTGCTATGGCTTGAGAACAAAACTGAGTCATAGTAAGCATGGGCCTTGACTGGTAAAAGCAGAAGTACATTCATTGCCATTTTCCATAATGTTCAATTGTCCTTCCTACTAATTAATCACTGTATCTTAAAATAGAAATGGAGGGAGTTAATCAGCTGAGTCAATTCTGTGGAGAATGTCTACTATTGATGTAATATTCACGCCTGAATCAAATATGTTTTTCAAATATGTATTACCCACATATATTTTCCCAAGGAATTCGTTCTTTTACTTATAAAAACATACCTTTTATAATTAAGGAATTCATAGCAATATTAACATATTAACAATATTAACATATTAACAGTATTAACATAGGGGAATGAATCTAATGATCTTCAAAGTCAAGAAGTATATTAGAAAGATAATACTTATAATTCAATCATCATCAATATACCAGTTACAAAGGATAGTGGTTTGTACCTAAACTTATATTCAGATTAAATGGCGGACTTCCTGATTTGCATATATTATTTTGGATTTAATAAAGTTTTGACATAAACTTCTGCTCACTTCAATTAACATTAATATCTGATTAAGCATTTGGTGAAGAAAAAAGTGATAATCAACAGGAACGTTTCTTTAAGAAATCCCCAACTCCTTTAGTTGCTTGATTCTTTCCCTCTCTCTAAATAAGTTATTCCTCCCTTTTTCTCTAAAGATCAATTGTTGGAGTCAAGACTTCTCTCATTTTGTCAGAGCTATGTTAAAAATAAAGATCAAGGGCGCCTGAGTGGCTCAGTTGGTTGAGCAACTGCCTCTGGCTCAGGTCATGATCCTGGAATCCTGGGATCAAGTCCCGCATCAGGCTCCCAACTCCATGCGGAGTCTGCTTCTTCCTCTGACCTGCTCTCTCTCACTCTGTCTCTATTTCTCTCTCTTAAATAAATAAATAAAATATTAAAAAAAAAATGATCAAGAAGAGGTGTGGAGATAGGCTTGAATCAAGAATCCATACATAAGGGTACCCTGAAATGTAGTATCTACTTCCCTCCCAAAGGGAAACAAATGGCAGACGTGGAAATCTTGTCAAGTTAGGTTATTTCTTCTGAGCTCCAACTAACTTTTCTTAGCTGTATGGAGCAAAATTAAGCTTCCAATTCAACATAAATTTCTCTGGGGTAAGAACTTGAAAAGATGAGCTGTAGTGTCAAGCTATTTATGATGATCAGATTTGATAGGTTCAGGTCAGCCTCAATACATTATATCTCACCTCTCATAGATTATGTTGCTCACAACATTACTGAAAGCTGAGACACTAACAGCCCTTGTATTAAAATGGGCCCAACAAGGTTCAGGATCCATAAAACAAGAGGTCTGCAGTTTTGAGAGAGGTTCTCTATCTTTACATAGAATGGAAAAGGTAGTTAATAACAAATCTAATTGTGAAATACAATTTTTGTTGCTGAAGAAATGTGTATGACAAACTGACTGTTTTTCTTCTTTGTATTTACCACAGGCAATTGAGCCTGGTGAATGAAAGGAAATTAAGGAGAAAAAACTGGTTCCAAGTAAAGCTTAGGAAGCAATTTCTACCCATGAAGTAATTAAGGAGTGAAATGAGTTTCTACATTAGCTCTTGACACAGAGTCATTTTAATAAGAAGTCCTCTTGGGAAAAGTATTCAAAGTAATCTGATTCAATGGTCAAGCAGTAACTGATTTTTAAGTTATAGAAATATAGTCTTTTGCAGGCCAGGTGTCTGTCTTCTTGTTCCACAAGGTATAAAACAAGGTCATTTCTTTCATTTTAATGACCACAACCATTCCAGAAGAAAATAGAAGAAGGATATTAAGCGATATTCAAATTGCTTTGGTGATCTTTTATGTTTTTGCTTTAATTACAAAGTACTGCATGGGTGCTATATTTAAAAATAATTAAAGAGAAGTGTAAAAAAGAAAAGAGTGAGAGGGATTCAGCAAACATGCCCATGCTTGGGTGCACCCCACACATCTCTCTCAGGGATAATCACTATTCTCTCAGAATGAAGTTCTTCAGTTTATTGAAACTCCAAGTGTTCTATTGTTAGGGAAGTCACACTCCTTCTCCTATCCTCCTCCAGGTTTATTTCCTGAAGAGACCACCCTGGATGCTTTAAGAAAGTCAGCCATCAGGCAAAGGAATCTCTTGACCCAGGCTAAATGTTTAAATAACAGCATCTAAAAGAGAGAGGTTTTCCTTTCAATGTCCTCTGTGGAAGTTAATGATATGTGACTTTGTTATCACTGCACTGCAATAAAAATCAAATCAGTGTCCAATGTTGCCTAGCAGTAAAGAAATTTTGAGCAATAATCCTTTACTAAAAAATTTACTTTTCTTTCTCTTTGTCTTCTTCAGTTTGTGTTAATTACATCTGTCTTGATTGTCTGGTTGGCATCTACTTACATTCTAGAATAAATCTCTTTCTAGCCAATATATTTTGAGTTTTCTGCAAATAATCTGCCAACTATCATCTCTTCATACTGTCAGTTCAGAATTTTGTGAAAATATTGTGCTGTAGGTGACTTATTTAGGTCTCTGTTTTCATTACTTGTACTCTCTGTTGCGTCCAATCTCTGGGATATATATATTTTTTTTTCCTAGAATTGGGGTCTTTAGACCCTTAGGTGACCAAAGACGTATGCTATGAGTTAGGAAAATCTCTACAAGAATTAAGGATGTGTTCACTTTGATGATGATATTTTTAAATTTTAAATATAAGCAGAGTCTAGGTTGTCTAGATGACAACTTTGGAATCGAGTAAAGATCCACAATTTAGGGGTCCATGTTTCCCTTTACATTTATGATTAGCCTAAAGGAGCAGGTTCTAGCTTGCCCTCCACTGAGTTAGTAGACATTTGGTTGATGCTAAGAAGACATGAACGAGTGTCAAAATAGCCATAATCAGCCTACATCCATCTTTGTCTTCACGTTGACTTTTTAAGCAGGAATAGTCATCAAGCATTCTTTGCAAAAATAATTCATAATTAGAAGACATTTTTAGAGTTATTTAATAAATTAAGACTAATTTGCCATCATAAAAATGACATCAGGAAACAATAACAGATTATGATTTGTGCTATAATGGATCGAGGAGGGGGCATCTCACCTAACTGAAAAGGAAGGAATGGTCACAGAAGACCACTGGAGTTTAGGTATGAGGAGCCATTAGGAGCTGGCACATGTAGCTGTGTTGGGGTGAAGCCCATGCAAAGGAAACAGCCATGCAAAGATACAGATGCAAGAGAGCATCTCATTTGTATAACAGTTTGTGCATGTTATTTTTTTAACAGCTTATACATTTAAAAAAGAACTTAAATGATTCAGTGGCATACTGTCCAACAAACATGTGATGCAGGTAGTAAGTCTGTCACTACCCTTTCTTATGTGGAGAAATTGCTATGCAGAGAAATTAAATGACTTAACTTGGGTCACATATCTAAGAAGAAGCAGTGATGAGACCTGAAAGCATGAGACTGCCATTTTACTGAAGAATTTTAGTAAACCACAACTTTCTACTCCAGTACTTAAGATGGCTTGAAGAACATTCTGTTTCTTTAGTTCATCTCTGTCCTGGTTACCATCCAACCATGAAATGGGCACTATTAGGTAAGCAATTACCCAAACCCAGATGTTTTGTGAATTAAAAACCTGTTGAAAAGTTAACGATGAGTGAAATCCAAAAGACCAATATATATCTAGTGTCTGTTCTGTTCCAGCAACTTTAGGAAGACGGAGCTGGCCAATGCAGATGTCCTGAGTCCCGTTTCCAGGAGAAACTTAGATAAGCTCCATGTCATCTGTTCCAATGTGCTTGGTGACTTAACAACCCTTTGTCTGTGTTTGTTCATTGTTCTCTCTCCCAATGCTTCTGATTTAGATCTGTTTTGTACTCACTTTCCATCTTGAACTTGATATTCTTTCTTTCTTTTTTTTTTTTTAAAGATTTTATTTATTTATTTGAGAGAGAGACAGTGAGAGAGAGCATGAGCAAGGAGAAGGTCAGAGGGAGAAGCAGATTCCCCATGGAGCTGGGAGCCCGATGCAGGACTCGATCCCAGGACTCCAGGATCATGACCTGAACTGAAGGCAGTCGTCCAACCAACTGAGCCAACCATGTGCCCCGATGTTCTTTCTTTCTTACATTCTGGTATGTACTGGTTTCTATGGCCTTTTGTACAATGGCTCTAGGAAGCTAAATGGCTTAGTTCACTCCCTGCTAGGAGTGAATCATCAAAGATGTTATTTATATACTCAAATAAAAAATAAGAGGGACCTACACATGCTTAAACTACAGAACTCTTTTGGGAAGCACAAATAACTGCTTGGCTAGTTGGTTTTGAGTCTTGACCAAAAGACTGTTCTTCCCATTTTTATCACTCTTGGTGTCACTCCTCTGAGTGGATTTCTCACAAATCAGCCTGAGTTCTCACCCTGTATCAACCTTAAAAATATACTCAGCACTTTGTAAACCATACTCTCAAAAAAAAAAAAAAAAAGAAGAAGAAGAAAAAGAAGTAGTCAATACCAGCTTCACTTCCACACAACTTTAGTGTTATAGTTATTCTGTAAAATTTATGAAGAGAAATGGAAGATTCAAAAGATAAGCTCATAAAGAAAGAGAGAGAGAGAGAGAAATTTCTGGTACATACACTTACTCTTTCCTCGGAGTTCCAATCTGGAACCCAGCCATCTATTCAGTTCCTCTTCTTTCTCTTTTCCCTTACCCCTATGGCCTTTCAAATTCCTTCTATTGCCCAGAGACTTATTAGACAGTAGCAGTCATGATCCTGGGGACTTTGTGTTCCTGTATGTTTCCCTCCAAACTGATTTTCAGAACAAATCTATTGTAGTATATAGTTTCATAGGCATGGCAACAGTGGTGGTGGGGTTCACTTTCTAAGAGACAGCATAATGTTCCTCATTCTCACATTGATAACAGGGCAAAATAACTGCATTTTCAGTTTTATGCCTGCCTTTGGGTCATAGAGAAAAAAATCTTTTCAATATTTTAATCAACTCATACAAGGATATTATATAAAAGCATTCAGATTCAATAACAGCAAATTATCCTTTGCTTCATCAACACAACAGAACACAGATGGAAATAAGATCACATATCAGGAACTAAAGACTTCGCTGGTAAGAATCCTTCACACATTCAGAGTGTTTTTACATACATTAGGGAATTTGGTCTTCAAAATAAGCCTTGAGGTAAGTAGAGCAAGAGCTTTATATATATTTTATTGTTGAGAAAGTCAAAGTTTACTAAGGTTACAAAACTGGTGTGTGGTAAAGCAGGAGGACTCAAAGCTGTAAGATCTATGGGTGTGACAATCTTGGGGAGACATTAATATTGATGACCAAGTATTGCTGGACTTCCTACTTCTGGACACAATAAGTCTGTACTTCCCCACCCTATTTGAGGATAGCTGTGTGACATGTTTTGGCCTGTGCCACTCTTAGGGAAACACTTTGAGAGCCCCTTTGTGGACTCTCTTCATCCCTGTCATTCCATGGTTATGGAGAAAGTATGTGTTTAAATGGAGCCCTTCTTCATCTCATCCCCCAGTATCTATAATGAGACAGGCACCATGATCAACTCACACTGGACATGCAATTTAGAAGTCTCATGACATTTTTTGAGGTTAAGCTACTGTGATCTAGGAGTTGCATGTTGCCTTCGAATAACACAGACTATTCCTAAACTACATACTTTTGACTTCCATTTTCCCTCTTCCCCTGCACACTCTTCACATAGTATGATTAAATAGTGGAAAATGGAAATTGGAAAATGGATCTGAATCACAGTCTACTATCTTGATGTTGTTGTACTGATTATT
Source organism: Neogale vison (assembly GCF_020171115.1). Classification (NCBI taxonomy): domain Eukaryota; kingdom Metazoa; phylum Chordata; class Mammalia; order Carnivora; family Mustelidae; genus Neogale; species Neogale vison. The sequence goes on along the minus strand of NC_058095.1, from coordinate 41,958,565 downwards.
ACTGGTAGCTCAGGCTAATAAAGAGAGTGATAGTCTTTATAGAAATTAATTCTTTCCTCAAAAAAAAAAAAAAACAAAACCCTCTTACTGTCTACATCTATTGAGGAGGAATACAATGTAACACAAAGTAACTGAAGATCATCCATGAATCATCACTATAGAGAGTTACATCCCAAGTTTGCACCAAAGCATTTGCAGGTTACTTCCTGGGTGGTGAAGGGAAGGTAACAAGGAGCAAGAAAAGAGTAGAAAAGGTAATGTTAATGTAAAAAAAAAAAAAAAAAAAGAGAGAGAGAGAGAGAAAAAGATGAGTCATGGTGGTTGGATAGAAAATCATTTTCTCTAGTGGTCCACACTAAAAATGAAATAGCAACAGTTGATGGGCGCCTGGGTGGCTCAGTGGGTTAGGCCGCTGCCTTCGGCTCAGGTCATGATCTCAGGGTCCTGGGATCGAGTCCCGCATCGGGCTCTCTGCTCAGCAGGGAGCCTGCTTCCTCCTCTCTCTCTCTCTGCCTGCCTCTCTGCCTACTTGTGATCTCTCTCTGTCAAATAAATAAATAAAATCTTTAAAAAAAAAAAAAGAAATAGCAACAGTTGAGAGATTAATAGGACACCTCTAAGAAGAAGCAAGCAGATGATGATGATGACAGAAGTGTGGATGTGACTCAGGTGACTAGCAACTTCTTGTCTCTTCTCCTAAGTAAAAATAGACACAGTTAGGAAGCCAATAAAAATTGGCAGTTTGTGAAATGTCTAAGCTTGTTCTATTTGCGAACAGATTCCGTGCTGGTTATAAACTGTTTTTCCTATGAGTTCTACCAAGAATAGTGAGTATTCCAAGACAAAGTGGGTAGTGGCAATTCTAAGTAAAGGAAGAAGCCTAAAAAAATGTGATTTGGGTCTTCATGATGTAATTTTGTCTTTGCCATATTTTTCCAGTGCTAACTTGGGGTACAGACAAATCGAGCGGTCACTTGGTTTTTGTATACGTGCTACCAAAGTGAGCACAAGCACTTGGTTTTTGTAATTTGATGGGGTAACTAAAGGCCTGTCTGCTTTCCAAAATATAAAATGGCTTTTCCTTTTCTCCCATTATTTCTACTTTTTACAAATAAGCTTCTTAAAAACCCATTCTACACTGAAAATTGCAACTAATAAGATCTCCTCTGCCAGCATTGTTCAGCAACAGACATTTTTACCTGTGGGTAAAGTTAAACACAGCACCGATTTTCCTAGATTATTGTTTCTTAATCCTAATATTTATATGATCACCAGGGGATCTCATTAAAAATCCTACAGATACTAATTCTGTGGGATGGGGCTTGAGATTCCACATTTTGTTAGAAATGTCTCCCAGGTAATGTTGATGCTCTTGGTCAAGGTTAACCTATTAAGTGGCAAGGTCCAGATGAGTCCAGATGGGTTAAATAACTTGTACAGAACCATACTTAGTAAGTGGTAAAACCCTGACTGGAAGGCAAGTCTGACTTAATAACCCGTGTTCTTGGTCAATAATTTAATCCTTCCCTACACAGAGAGTCACAGACAGACCAGTCTCTGAGAAGAAAGATGTTAGCAGGAGGACAATGGGTTGCTAAGCCAGGGGGAAGAAAGACATGCCAGCTAGGACTTATCTTGGGAAGTATGTATTTTTAAGTTCAGGAACCTTAACAGTAGATCATTTCAGCCTTACAGAATACTGGCTTTTTTCATGGCTTCAATCATAAAGTCCCACCATTGCACCATTGCCCCCCTGATGAGAGAAAATAAAAGAAACATTAAACACAGGGCATCATCATTGGATGCCAACACAGCACTGTCTCTATGACAAAGTCCCAGGGCAGGGAAAGCTGAAGACAAATTTAATGCAGCTTTTGACCTGGGACTTAAGAACCTCACTGTCAGGTGCTACTTTGGGAGTCTCTTATAGTAACTATCTTCTATGGTGCACCAACATATTGAAGCTTGAGTGAAAGGCCATTTGGAAATCTCCATGACTCATTTTGTAGTCAAGCACTCATTTTGTTTTCTACATTAGGTAGAAAACAAGAGCAATTGTTAAAATGACTACAATAGTGATAGAAAAAAATCTCAACAAACCCCAAGCCTACCCAAAACAATAGCACCCCAGGGTAGGAAACCTCCCAACATGGAGAAAGAGAAAGGGAACAGAGACTACCCAGAGGAGGAATCAAAGATTACCATGTCTGCTTAATAATTTGCCTAAGGCAAAACCTTAACTTGAGTCTTAATTAAGAGGTTTATCTGCTTAGCAGCCCTACTCTGTTATTCCTTGGACCTGTCCATACCTGTGTCACCGAAAATCCCACTACTTCTTCCCATACCAACCCATATCACTCCTCATTCCTTTCCCAGGTCTTGTTCTCATTCTTCCACTGAAAGTAAAAATCTTACCTTTTTTCTTTAAGGCCCACCAGAAAGCCAGGAAACCCTTTCTGATTTCATTTCTCCCCACTGCTTCTACCTGGTCTAAGCTGTCCACATCTGCCCCCGGATAACAGCACGAATCTTCTAATTTTTCCCCTGCTTTAACACTTGCCCTTTGTGTGATCACTCCTGCACAAAGCAATGATATTTTAAAATGTAAATTAGATCATGCCAATCCCTCTTCTTAAAACCCTGCTGCAGTCTTCATCACACTCCTCCCACCCCATGCTGTAGCATCTCAGACCCATGTGCACTTAAGAATGTTCTGTAGATGGGGCGCCTGGGGGGGGGGCTCAGTGGGTTAAGCCTCTGTCTTCAGCTCAGGTCATGATCCCAGGGTCCTGGAATCGAGCCCTGCATAGGGCTCTCTGCTCAGCAGGGAGCCTGCTTCCTCCTCTCTCTCTGCCTGCCTCTCTGCCTACTTCTGATCTCTGTTTGTCAAATATATAAATAAAATCTTAAAAAAAAAAAAGAATGTTCTGTAGATGGGGTGCCTGGGGGGCTCATTGGGTTAAGCCTCTGTCTTGGGCTCAGGTCATGATCTCAGGGTCCTGGAATCGAGCCCAGCGTTGGGCTCTCTGCTCAGCAGGGAGCCTGCTTCCTCCTCTCTCTCTCTGCCTGCCTCTCTGCCTGCTTGTGATCTCTGTCAAATAAATAAATAAAATCTTTAAAAAAAAAAAAAAAAAGAATGTTCTGTAGAGCTTTTGCAGAGCAAAGCCTGGGCCCTACACCAACACCAAATATGTAGGATGTGCCACTGGCCTGGTGATTCTCAGTCCAGTCAGGTTGGCAAGTCTCCATTCTATGCGCTCTGCCCTGTGCCCCCTCTGGGTTCTACAGTACCCAATCCTTCTGAGTTTTCATTGCTCTCTCCATGTCATCATTTAGCCTCAACCAAAATGCAACCTGCTCAGGAGGCTGTCTCTGATGATCCTTCCCGGGCCCTCTCTGTTACGGCATATCCCCAAACTCTGTTCTCCCTGCTTGAATTTACCTGGTTTACTGATGCTGTGACCTGCACTGTCCTACCTGAAGACAAGTTCTGATTTCTCATTCACTGTGCCTGGCCCAGGGTAGACAACTCATTCAACAAACATTTGTGAATAAGTACTGAATGAATTCCCTAGGCAGAACTAATCACTTCCTCTTCTATATCCTCCGAGCACTTCAGAGATTTCTTCATTAAAATACATGCCCCATATTTTATCTGGCTGCATCTGTGCCTGCTTCCTCTCTAGCCTAAGAGCTCCTTGAGTGTGGGAGCTATGTCTTATTCATCTTTCTATTTCTATTCCTAGCATTGCATTAAATATATGATTGGTGCTTGATAAAGCTAAGATATTACCTTTCATTATTAAAATCAGCTACATCTGAGTAGTGGCATACCAAGGACGGTACAGTCCATTCTGGCTCACAAGGAACCTCAGCGATTATTTAAAAACTCAACATTTTTTTGGAGAGAACTGTAACAAAGGCGTTATTGAGAACTGCAGGTACAAGGTGATGACAAAAAGTGGGTGAACTCTTCATGACATTTATTATCAATTTTTAATTGTCTAGAATGTATCTCCTCCCACCCCACCCCACCCCACTTGGCACCAGCACTCCGGGCTGACCACGATCCCAGTCTTGCTTTAAGTGTGCCACTATTTATGAGAAGTACAAAAACTCCAATATGTGACCACTGTCCTCTTCTTTCAAAGCATCAAACAATTAAGAGCTAAGCTCTGCAAACAATCACACATTTCATGTGAACCTGAGACTCTGGTAAACCACAATGAAGCTAATTACCTATCTGCTATAAGCTTGCAGATATTGGTATCAGAAGATGCAAAGAAGCTCAACTGTGCAAGAGTAAAATAATATAATTAGCTATATTACATTTAACGAAATAGCCGAGAGTCATTTATATGTGTGTGATTGCATTTATTTTACTAGGTATTCTTTGGTTGTTCTCAGAGAAGTAATGCAATGCTTGTTGTCACAAGGCAATAAGATGAAGATATTAAAAAAATTAACAATCTCTTTCCTACCCCTCCAGTGTAACTCCAATACCCCAAAGCAACTTATGCTAATTTGCAATATGGCATATATCCTCTGTATCTTGTTCTGTGCTTTTAGAAATACAGATAGAAATACAGATAGGAAGGACACATGCATACATATTTATATATAAATATACATATTTCATATCTTTAAAAAAATTGGGTCATCGCATACACTTTTCTGCGAAACTTGCTTTCTGTCCGTGGTATAACCTATTCTTCCTTCTGGCTTAGTACATACAGATATAACATTCTTTAAAATTGCTTATTCACTCATTCATCATATATTTATTATAGCTGCAGATACTTGCTTTAGACACTCAGGTGAACAGAACAAACGATATTCTCGGTTTTGTGAAATTTTCATTCTAATGGGAGAGACATAATAAGCACATAAAGAAATGACATAAAGCATGTCACAAAGTACTGAATGCTGTGGAGAACAAAAACAGGGGGCTCTAGAGAAATGGTGAAGTGGGTGGGGGGGTGGGCTTGCTGGTTTTCATAAGAGGTCATGGGAAGGTGTAGAATCCAAGCACTAGAGTTAGTGAGTGAGATATGCATCTATCTCAGGCGCAAGATTTTTCTGGGCAGGGAAGACACCAAGTAGACACAACACTGCCAAAAATATTCGAATATAAATGTTCTTGTGTATTAAGGCTTCTTGAATCACTGGTCAAAAGGAATACACATAATACGTAACACACTTCCGATCACTTTTGCAGTAATTTCCTGTCAGCAACACATAAGGATAAGGATGTCTCTTTCACCACAAACCGATCAGCACGAGATAGGACCAGTCTTTTTTTTTAATTTTGCTAAATTACTGTTTGGAATTTCATTTCTCTGAATTCTGGTGATTTTAGGGAGCTTTTCATATGTTTCTGGATAATAACGGATTCTGAGTATGAGGTCTTAAAATATTTGTGTTAACACTGTCATTTATCTACCCCTGGATCCCTGGCATAGAGCAAAGCGGGAAAGCACCACCCCTGTGATAAAGTTGTGTGTAAGAGAGGACTTACCCCAGAGCAGTGGAAGCCCAGCTTCCTAAGATATCCATGCAGATGGGGACCAAACAGGAAGACAAGCTCTTCAGTCTAGAGATAGTGCTGCCTGACTTTCTGGGTTGAACTGGTTTTGAAGAAGGATAAGGCAACTTAAGGGCAGAGGGATGCTTTATATGAAATTTTATTTAGAGGCAATAAAGAGGACAGGGGACAATATCCTTCAGGTCTGATGGGTCTATAATCTAGTACTAATCCCTTACAAATAAGGATTGCTCTTAGACTAAGCCCATCAGCACACAGGTATAATCATTAGCCCATCTATTACACACACACCCCCATAAAATATCAAAGAATTGTCCTTTCCAATATTCAGTTTCTGAATTGAATTACATAATGCGGAAATCTTAAATATACTCAAATTCATGTTTTGGGAAATAAGCTAGAATAAAAGATTGAAGTCTGAAGATTAGCCCAGGCTAAGTGGGGCGAGATCTGGAAATAGGCATGCCAACTAAAACTTACCGGAATCAAGCTACACTCCTAAACTGGCTTCCATGGTGACTTTGAAAACGCAAGAGTCTGGTCAAAAACACATGTGTACTGTTGCATATCCAACACCCCCGTCTTCAGTATTCCCAATGCCCATTTGCATTTTAGAGACAGGTGTAGTTCCCACAAAGATACTTGTTCAGCTTCATTAAATGATTTTTAAAGATTATTTATGCGGTGAACATGCTTTTGTCTTAATGTTCTGCTTTTAAATTAGGAAGTACCACAACACAGTGTATGAATTCCAGAACATGCCGATAATGTTGTGTTCTGTATTGTCACAGAGGTCCTGATAAGCTGAATACAAGAACAATTTTGTTTCTGTATTAACAGATAGCATACTGATTTTTAAATGTGTGTATAAACTTTTAACTCATTTGGCTCCAAGGACTTCAGTATAACTTATATTAAAATAATGCCAGGACGCCTGGGTGGGTCAGTGGGTTAAGCCTCTGCCTTCAGCTCAGGTCAGGGTTTCAGGGTCCTGGGACAGAGGCCCGAATAGAGCTTTCTGCTCAGCAGGGAGCCTGCTTCCCTGCCCTCTCTCTGCTTGCCTCTCTGCCTACTTGTGATCTCTCCCTTTGTCAAATAAATAAATAATATCTTTAAAAATAAATAAATAAAAATAAAATAAAATAAAATAATGCCAGTGCTTTTGGTGAAGAGTGCTTCCTATGATCCTGTGTTATGCTAAATTTATTATGCATTATACAATTTAATCCTTGGGATGAGCTTATGAAGTAAGGACTAGCATTCTCTTTTGACAGATGTCAAAGTTAAGGTTTAGAGAAGTTAAGTGCATTGCCTAAGTTTCCAGAGCTAATGTGTTTAGGGTCACAAGTTTGTTTGTTTTTTTTTTAGTTTGGAAGACAGATCAGAAGTAGGCAGAGAGGCAGGCAGAGAGAGAGGAGGAAGCAGGCTCCCCACCGAGCAGAGAACCGGATGCGGGGCAGGATCCTGGGATCATGACCTGAGCTGAAGGCAGAAGCTTTAACCCACTGAGCCACCCAGGCGCCCCTAGGGTCACAAGTTTTTACCCCAGTGGTCCAACTACAGAGTTTTAAATGCTATAAATATCATCTTCCTAGGTACTAGGATTCAGCAGCCTATTTTAACGATCACTTAGAAAACAGCAGTGGCTATAGCTGTCATTGGCATTAAAGTGCTTCAGTAGAAAGAAAAACTATGTCTTAATTTAAAAAGCATGTGGAACATGCCTATTGGGAATCCAAAAACGTGTAATATTCAGGAAGTGGACTGGTAGAAAAGTTAGAATTTAGCATCAGGGAAACAGAAAAGAACATAATCTCAAAAGGAAGGTCCACTTTTCAAATTTCATAAAATTAGTCTTGGCAAAACTTTTCTAAATACTGTTCTTTTTCCAACAATCAGTAACAAGATCATTATGGTTTAAGATAATAAATATGACTCACAAGGACAAGACAAGCAATTAATGGCTAGAAGTAAGATATCAGTAGCGCTTGGTCCAAAGAATAACAAGGCATCAATCACCAAAAGCAAACCTGCAGATCCAATGAGACCTGACCAGGGCCAAATCTTGTCTAATACTAATAAACATTCACTCGGCCTCCTTTTTAAGTTGTACTCTATCCCCACTCCACTCAATGACAACAGTAGCAACAATAACACCTGCATGTCAAAGGAATTTATCCCCGTGTAGAGATCAAGTGATCAATTCAAATGACAATCAATAGCTGGGGAAAAAAAAAAAAAGGCTAATTCTCCTATGCTTTCTTATTTATCTGAACCCCTTTCAGAATATCTCTGAGCCTCTGGGAAATGTTCCATGCTTCCTGATTTCCAATACCAGCACCTTTTCCCTTGTTTAGGCTTATCTAATAAGTGTAGTCAACACACTCCTTTTCTAGAAGACTAATGTCTGATTCCAAGGTGACTTGGCTAGCCCTGGGTCAGAGAATCTGAGTCGTCATCCCAAAAGGTTAGAATGAACTTTTCCACGGTGAACTGGCAGAGGTTGCTTGTCATCTCAATCCGACTCCAACACTTTATAGCTCTATGGCCTTGGGCATGGTATTTAACTTCACTGTGCCTCAAATTTTTATTTATAAAGTGGGCCAACACAACAATTATCTATTAGGTTTCTTATTAGGATTTCCATGAAAAAATCCATGTAACACAGGTAGCACAGTATCTGACACATAGTAAATAATAAAAACAATTATTAAGCTAGCTGTTGTTGTTTGTGTTACATATTGTAATAGTGGTAAAGATGAGCTCCTAAACCTGGAATTTCAGTCCAGCCCGTGCACTGAGTTGCACAGAGAGGCCTTAATTTTGCTCATCAGGTTGGTGATTGATGCTTGTTTGCTAACACTGAAAATGTTGGCAAAGGCGGGAAGGAGGGCTGGCATAGTAGCTGTACTAATTACCGAAGGTGCAAATTCAACATGTAGCACACTTACAAGACATAATGAGCCTTTGCTGAGGTGAAACAGGAGGTTTGTTACATACATTAGAATTAGATGCTGTAATTGCTTAGCATTCCAAATGTGAAAGATTTCTTAAGAAACAGAAGAATACAATCCACCCACCTCTGCACGACAGCAAAAGCCTCCCCTTCCGCTGGCAGATAAACAAGGAACCAGGACCTAAGGTTAATTTGGTCAAACAACAGTTGATTAGAATGCTGCTAACCATTCTCAACCACCACAGGGAGAAAGAGAAGAATGTGATGAAGAAACCATGTCCTTCATCAAGGAGAACCTGTAGCATTTCTTCACTATTTAATGAGGGGATCGCCCACGGGTCACCTCTTAAAAGCGTGGGGGCTGAACCAGCTAAACAGGTGGCAGCCATGAGAGGAATTAAAACATATTTTAGTGTTTACCTTTAAAGAATATTACACATTATCCAGAGCAGTGTCAAATAAATTACAGTCAGGGTTTTAAAAATCTAAGACAAATTTAATGATGCTGAGAGAATATACGTATTTATTTAACTTAGCAATTAAGTCACTTAACAAATTGTTCAACAGTGCCACCTGTAGGCAAACATATGCCTCTCTAATGGAGAGATGGGAAGTGTCAGGAGAGAATCTCTACCACTCACGAATTTCGCCAAGGGCTTTCAGATTAAAGTTTTCATCCTAACTCTAGCTTTATTAACTACATGGACTTGGGTAAGTTTCTCAATCTTTCTGAGTTACTCAATAATTGTTTTTGCACCTCCAGTGACAGAAAACATATTTTTAACAGAAGCAGGCTATCCCATTTTTAGACACTGACACAGTAGGATGTTCTTTATAGAATCATCTCGGTATAATTTTATTCATTAGTTCAATTTCCCTCTCTTGGGGGTCTCTAAAATAAGCTTCATCATTCATCCACATAGTTCATAGAATATAGGGAAGACAGATATCAGGTTCCTTTCTAATTTCTCTTCTCCAAGGTAGTTATTATTAGGTGCCTTTAGGACTCTCCTTAGACAAAACAAAAAAAGATACTAATCTGTAGTAATACATAATACTACATGCATTACAAGCATTTTCTCAGAACTTTGTGAGGTATTTCTATTATTCCTTTTGTGTAGTTGTTAGAACAGCATGTCAAGTAAGTGGATTGCTGATGATCAGACAGCTACTGCTATCTCCTTAAATAATTATCAGACTTAAAGCATATACTCAGAGCTGGTATCCCTTTGAAATTCAGTGAATTTCAACATCTTCCCAAATTCAAGTAAGTTCAAAACCCCACACATGATGTTAAACATCCCTCAAATCCCATCCTTGGTCTCATGTGCTCAGCAAACCTACCTGGACCTAGTTTTAAACTCCTATTTTAAAGGCATTAAAGAGAAAGCACCCAAATCTTATCCTCTTTTCCATAATTCCATGTCCCATTCTTTCTTAGCAAATATCCCTACTCCATAAACTCCAGTAAAGGAAATAAATCCCTTGGTTTTGTTGACTTAGTGAACAGGCTGCCATTGTGTTTTCACACCAGCAAATAAAACTCAATGCTAAAAAGTCAGAAAGCTACTCTGCAATTTTCAGGTTGCACCATTCTTTGGTCAGGGATACTGGAGATTTCAAATCTAGCTACAGGTGTGCAGTAAACAGCTCGCCCACCCGCCCCCTGGGTCTAGCTTCCAGGAAGAGTCGGCACTATCCACAAAAGAAAGAAAACATCCTTGTCTGGCAAGAAGATAGAAAGCTCAGGGTCAAGAAGGCAGCAGATGTGTGAATCTAAAGTTTTCAGAGTAGAGAAGGAAAGACTGCCTTTGGAGCTGTAATTTTTAGTTCCGTGAAAGCACCACAACCATCATCACTATGCAGCCATTGTATTTCAGGCATTGATTTTTGCAATGAGGTCCAGGGAATAGGCAAACACTGAATTTTTATTAGCTCCTTGGGGAAAGTGAGCATCCTCCCCAAACCAAACTGTCCAGGACATATTAAGGGATAATTTATAAAAGCTGGCTCAAGGAAACTTAAACAAGCAGCAGCAATAGCAATAAAGCATTTCTAGGGCAGTTGCTAATTCAAACTAGATCACGTCCATGTTAAAGACCTACCCATTCAAAGCACTCCTCTTTCCTTTACTCAAACCTTTAATGGGAAAACTGTCTGATGTTTTCTTTTCTTTTTTAAAGATTTTATTTATTTATTTATTTATTTGACACAGAAAGAGAGAGCACAAGGAGGGGAGCGGCAGGCAGAGGGAGAGGGAGAAGCAGACTCCCTGATAAGCAGGGAGCCCCATGCGGGGCTCGATCCCAGGACCCTGGCATCATGACCTGAGCTGAAGGCAGATGCTCAACCGAATGACCCACCCAGGTGCTCCTTTTTCCTTCTTTTGTATATATTTTAGACAAGAGGGGACCATGACAAACCCGAGGGTTAAGAGATAATGTGGGGTTGACAATATCTGTAGGAAGGGGAGAGGATGATACTAAAAATCAAAGTCCTAGGGCACCTGGGTGGCTCAGTGGGTTAAGCCTCTGCCTTCAGCTCAGGTCATGATCTTGGGGTCCTGGGATCGAGCCGCACATCAGGCTTTCTGCTCAGTGGGGAGCCTGCCTCTCCCTCTCTCTCTGCCTACTTGTGATCTCTCTCTGTGTCAAATAAATAAATAAAATCTTTAAAAAAAAAAAAAGCCCCCCTTTCTTAAAAGAAAAAAAATCAAAGTCCTAGTCACTGGTACCACATTATGTGCTCAGACATCTGAGGAAGCCTTGGGACACAGACTGAGTGGTTCATAGCCAGCTCTGCAGTATTTATCAAGCCCTACTTGGCACTATGCTACTTCCTTTATTTTCTCCAAAAAACCATCCTCTTCCTGAGGTCCGAGATGCTCTCTTACTCACTATAGCATCCATATGCTATATGGGTTCTACCTTTTCCCTTTTTTGGCCCCGATACATCAAGGTTTCTGTATAGTGTAAATGTACATGAACCCTAATAATTACATTTTTTTCCAAAATTAAAATTTTGTTAATAGCACAAAATAAGAAAATGCCTTATTGAAAGTTATTATATTCTGTGACTTGTTAAAATTCAATGAAATGAGTGGTCCTGAAAAATCCTGACACATTCTAATTCAAAGCTAGAGAATATAAAGACACAGTAAGGAGATAAACTATCACAAAGACCCTATCTTCCCTATTTCTTATGACAAGCAATAAAAATGATATCAAATTCTAAGTGCTTATAGTTCCTAAAATAGTAATTTTGTAAGATACTGAAAAAAAAAACTACAAATATTATTCTGGACATTTTGCCAAATAAAATCTCAGAATTTCATATTTCTGGTAGGATTTTGGCAAAGGAAGTAGACTTAGGAAAGACTTATAGTTCAATACTGCATGATTTCAGGAGGTTTTAGTTGATACAAATAATTAACAAATTTGAATCTTTATTCTAAGTATCTGAACAAGCTGGTAGAAACTAAATCAGAAACTTTGCTGCTCTACTAAACTTGCACCTCTGAAATTGTTCCTGTGCACACTCTGACTTAATTATTTTCTAAATCTACATTATCTAATAGGTGTATTTTCTTCTTCTATCTGACAAGGCAATAGCATTGACTGAGATCATTAGGGTCACTGATCTGCAGCTACATTTAGGAGGATAGTTTCCAAACACTGCTTTCATTCATTTATTAATTGACTTTATTGAGCTACCACATAAAAAATAAAATGCACCCTGTTAGTGTACATATTCAGTGAATTTTGATAAATAGTTGCAATCACATAAACATGACTACAATCAAGATACCTATGCCCAACACCTCAAAAAGACTCCTCAGGTCCCTCTGACATCACCCTCAACCTCAGCAACTCCAGATCTGCTTCCTGTCACTACAGACTAATTTTATTCCTTCTTGAATTTCACATGTAGAATCACACAGCACGTACTCTTTTGTGCAGCATCGTGTTTTGTTCCCCGGTATATAATGTACCATTTTTTTTCCCTGGCGACATTAGAGATGCTATCTTGGGTTATCAGAAGTTTAATTATAATGTGCCTAGGCACAGTTTTGTTTCTGTTTAACCTGTTTGGAGTCTTTTAGATTTCTGAATCTATAAATCTATGTCCTTGTCCAATCTGGGAATTAGGGGGATGTTATGCCTTCATGTATTTTTCTGTCCATTTTTTTCTTCCTTCTTGAAATTAAATTTCACATATGGTAAAGCAAATTTTATGTCTTTAAATCTCTGTTTTTCCATTTTTTTTCCTCCATCTTCAGACAGAATATCCTTTCCTATTCTATCATCAAGTTTACCAGCCATTTTCTTTGTCATCTATATTTTACTCTTAAGCCCATCCCGTAAGTTTTTTTTTTTACTTCTGCTATATTTCCCACTTCAAAAAAATCCCATGTTGAATATTTTTTATTTCTCAAATGAAACATTCTATTTTTTCATTCATTGCAAGTGTATTTTCCTTTATATCACTGAGCATAACTATAACAAGTGCGTTCAAATTTTTGCCTGATAATCTCAACATCTAGATCATTTCAGGATCAGTTTTTTCCAACTGCTTCTTTCTCCTAAAATGATGATCTGCATCTTCTGTTTCTTCCTATGTTGAATAATTCTGGATTATTTCCTAGGCATACAGATTTAAGGCTGTAGAGATTCTGGATTTTCTTACTTTGCCACATGTAGTGTTGATTTGCTTGTCTTAGCAGGCAGCTTTGGTTAAATTCACACTGCATACTCTCTCTTGGGCAGCAGCTCTGGTCTGAATTCTTCCCTTTTAGCTTTGTTGTGCTATTTGAAGTCTACCACACACAGCTGTGGTTCAAGGGTCAGGGAGATATTTGGGAAGAGCTCGTATACTAATTGGACTTTCCTGTATATTGGACTTTCCCTCTACGGCTGGCTCCCCAGGATCCCCACCTTGTTTTCCCGTAACTGTGGTTGCCCTCATTTCCATTTGATGTTTCTTCAGGCCAAACTGACAGCAGATTTTCTTTCAAAGTTTTAATATCCCACATGTGCTGACTGGGGCCTCTCCTCAGCTGGAAACAAAGTGAGAGGAGGAAAAAAAGTATACACACACACACACACACACACATAAGATATTTCATAAATATTAAAATATTTTATCAACTATTATATATAAGTATATAATTACATATATTTTTTCCAGATTTCGTATTTGTTATCTGAGGGAGGGTCCGTATGATAGGATCTTCCTGACCTGCCACCAAAAGTGGAACCCACATTTATTTTTTAATATTCAAATTATGGTAGCTTGAGATGCCCCTGGTATACCTGATAAAAATAAATTCACCACATTATATTTTTTGGCTATTTAAGAAGTCCTAAAAGTGGTGCTTAAGCATGTGTACAAACTAGTGTGTCAGCTACCTTCGCCATGCAGTTTCTACCCTATCCCAGGGTATACGCTCACCGACTGCAAAGTTACTTGTGAAGCCTCACCTTTGCTGCAGCCTGCTATGGCGCCCCTAAACAAATTCTGAACAGAGGCAGAGAGATGGCCTTTTCTAGCTTCCTACCTGGAATCTAGTGTTCCATTTGGGTCTAGAGTCTCAGAAAAGATCTCATTCAGTCAGTTATGCCAATTTCCAGGATTATGTCTCTGCCCAGATCTCAACTTTCTTTTTTTTTTTTTTTTAGATTTTATTTATTTGACAGAGAGAGTAAGAGAGCACAAGCTGAGAGAGCAGCAGGAGGAGAGGGGGAAGCAGGCTCCCCACCGAGCAGAGAGCCCGGCCCCATGCAGAGCTCAATCCCAGGACTCTGGGATCATGACCTGAGCGGAAGGCAGACGGTTAACCATCTAAGTCACCCCGGCGCCCCTCACCTTTATTTCTAAAATATGGTAATTAAATACAAGAGTTCAGTATCTGAGCAATGCAAAATGTAATATTGACTATAATAAAAACAACTATAAATTATTTAATTATTTACTGTGTGCTAGGACTTGATATAGTTAGGGAGTAATACTTCAAAACTTCATCTCTGAAACCAGGTTTCTTGGGTTAATACTACTACTTTGAGTAAATTGCTGAATCTCTTTGTGCTTCAGTTTCTCATCTGAAAAAAACAGAGGCAATCAAACCAACTTTGTAGCAAATTAGGAGGATGAAGTGAGTAGATACACTTCATGTGCTTAGAACTGTGCCAGGTACATAGTGATCACTCAATACATATTAGCTATTACTGTAACTGTTACTATCAGAACAACACTATGAGATCAATTTTTTTTTAATTTTATAAATGAGAAAACTGAAGCAATAAGTTTGAATTACTTGCTCCAGTTTACTTAGCTCTGATGAAGCAAAAGTAAAATTTTACATCAGGCACTCTGACTCCAGAGCCAACATATTTAGCCACACTCCTGCTTTAAATGCAGTCCAGGTAGCTGTGGGAAGTTAGACATCATGCTGTTCTCCTGGATCTTCCTACAGCCCCAAAGTTTGCATGTTATTAACTGATATGAACAGATACAGGGGAACGGGGTAAAGGAGATTTTTATCAGGCTTTTGCTCAGCCAACCAAAATAATTTCCTATGATTAATTGTACTAAAATATCTACTGTACTTTTTAAAAATTTGAGATTTGTTCTAAATCTTCAACTTTTGGGATTTTTGTTTGGATCTTAGAAAAGGCACAGGTTTTGAATCACACAAATAAATAGACAAATACCACCTAGTTAAGACTGATCTTGCAATATATCATTTTCATAACAGCACTATTCAGGTACTAAACTCTACTAATACTTGATTACTGTATTTTAGAAATATATGTCTCTACAAATACATGTCACAAATAAGAACAAGTAAATATATCTACATACGACTTCCAGTAAAGGTAAAAATGGAAATACATTTTATTCACTTTGCTCCCACAAAATTTATCCTTTTATTAAATGATTCAAGTTGCTCTTATATTATAGAATAGAAAGAGTATTCAACAGAAAAGCACATAAAGGTTTCTAATTCTATCATCCATTAAATTTTGCACAGGAACCCTTTCTGGAGTATCACAGTCATATAATCATCAAGCCATCATTTTAGATCACTCGACTGTTAGAAAGCTTTGATTTTTAGAACATTCTTTCTATATTGAGCTAAACACTCCCTTCCTACAACTGTCACTTTTTAGCCTTAAGTCTAGTTGTAAGAAAACATGAAAATGAAGTCTCCCTTTTGTGTTATAGTTTTTTAAATATTTAAAAATACTTATCCTTTCTATCCAAAATTTCTTGGACTAAATATTCTATGTGTAAAGTCTTTCTTAACACATAATAAACTCTAAACTCGTGTTCATCTATTCTTTTGAAAACGTTACAATTAGAACTTAATGCAATACGATACATGTGATCACACTGCAGAATTCGCTAGGTTTATCTCCTCTCTTCATCTGGAAACTAATTGAATTAATTAAGTTTCTGATTTTTTTTTTTAACGTATGCCTCTAATCTGGATGGCTCACAGAATATTATTAAAGTCGCTTTATTGCTTTAGATATTATTGAAATATTATATCAATGTATAAAAATATACTACCACTTTCTGCAAACAAATCAACTTAAAGCAATACACATATATTATAGGTGTTTTACACATATACTTACGTACACACAATCATGATAACTTATACTATCAGTAAAGAGTGAATAACAGATATCTAATCTGAGTTTATTTTTATCATAATTGTTGGCCATACCACAATCTTTGTGATACTTTCATGTTTGGCTCTGCTAATATAAATGTCAGTGTCTCAGGTCCTATTTTTCCCCTGTGCCTACCTTCCAAGAGAATGTTCTAATATAGTGGAAACCAGTTACAGCCATGTTCTTGTCAATGTTCTGCCATGGAACTTGATTAAAGAAGCCGACCTCTAACTTTCCTCCAACAGAGGATAATACCAGGCAAAGTAACTGAACTGTACCCAATCATATCCTAGTTGGATTATTTTCCTAACGTGTTGGCGGTCATGTGATGAGTTCCATCTCAGGATGTTAGATGAAGCATCAGCATAAAGTCTATAATCATTTTTGCCAGACATTTGAGAACAGCTGCCCCTCTCCACTCTACATGTTTTTTTGTTTTTTTTGTTTTGTTTTGTTTTTTAACCTTCTGCAGTTCCTTAACATCAATTTGGTATCTAGGCTGAGATCCTTGAATTGTGATCATCCCTCACCACACATACAAACGCATCACACAATCCCAACACACAATCACCCAGGCCGGCTCCAAGATTCTTCTCGTGTTATATGCCTTATCTGGAATGTTCTCCCATCTTATATCTTCCATGCAGATTCTATCTATTCCTCTGCTCCTGCTTAATGTGTTTCACTCCTTTTGGGACGACTCGCCTAACAACTCCAACCTGAGTTTCCCCAAAGCTGGGGGAGCTAATTCTCCTGGAATAGAGGTTAAGTAAAAGAGCAGTTATTAGAAGAAATAGTGCAAATAGTGCTCTGTATCCCCGTTACTATTCCCTCTAACTTCCAAGAAACGGAAAGGTGAGCAGTCAAAAAGGCCATTACACAGGAGAATGAGGGTGAGACATCCTAACTATCCTATCACAGCAATGGACACCACATCAGCAGCACCAAACACAGGATAACCAGACAGGAGTATCTACTTAACACGTTGGAAATAGATCTTTAGGAAAATGGGTGACATGGAAGTTGGCAGTATGGATTTCCTAACTGCATTGCCCGCTTGAACTATAGGGAAGGTTTCAACCGAGATGGTTAAGGGCAATTCAACTAGAATGGGCATAACAACTGAAGAACTAATCCATCTACAAATTTACCTAACATCCCAAAGGGATAGGCAAGCCTATATTACCCAGAGGAAACACCTGCTCAACTGTTTTCCATGCCTTGAAATTTTCTATCATGTTACAAATTCTGAATGCTTTACAATTAGGAATTTTTTGAACAGGGAATGGAAACATCAAAGGGGTCTAAAGAGATGATCTCTTAATGTATCAAGCAGGAACTGAACTTTTTTACATGTCATCCTCAAAGCTGAAGGATAGTGACCAGAAGCCATTAGGAGAAAGATTTTGATTCACTATGAAGGGGGACTTTGCAAAACAAAGTAACTTCCAGTGAGAATATTCTGGACAGTTTCTAAAAAGAGAGAATAGTTTTGGATTAGTGAGATAATCTATAAGGTACATTTTATTTTTGAGATTGTGTGATTTGTGACACGACGAACCTTCCTACTGGTGAGAAAGAAATAGAGGCCCTCCCTCCCCTCTTAGCTAGAGTGTGATTTGGACCACAACTGTCAGAGTCACCTTAAATGGTTATTTAAAAATGCAGACTTCTGAGCTCAAACCAAGGAATGCTATTGAGACTCCCTTGAGAAGGAATCTTAGAATTAGAATTTAAACAAATCCCAAGCAATTCTAATGACATTACGACATTAATGTTTCAGAACGTACCATTGAGTGTTCACCAATTTAAGTAAGCCTCAGGAGTCATTGCCTGGTTCTAGCAGGGCTTTATCCATCCTTAGTTTCAGACATCACTCTTTGGGGCTTTAGGTTCCCTAGCCTTTTTTGTACTTCAAAGGCCTCTGCTTAAGAGAAAGAGAAAATAAGTATAAACGTCTCAGGGCTTCCCAGGTAAGGTAAGAGAGTTTCTACTGGATGTCATTCATTTTCTTCCTGTTTCCCATGAATATAAAAAAATAAGAAAATCTGCAAACAATAGTGCCACACAGAAAACACTTTTTGCTAAAATGACATATTATGTAAGCATCCCAAATGCTATTAATATCTGTGGCTATCTTATGAAATATTCACAGTGTCTATAACTCTGAATAGCAAGTGCATAAAAACATCAAAAAGAGCCTTCACGATAATACCCAAGCAAAAATATAGTTGACAGTCTAACTCTCTACATTTTAACAAGGAACCCAGAGATCCCTATAAAAAATCACTGAATGTGGGCTCAAGTCAAATTTAAAACTTCTTCAAGCTTCTACTGAGACCTGCTACTGCTACTTTTCTTCCTAACACCCTATTTGAATCAAAAATCCCATTATTAAGTCCTAGCTACCTAGAAATGATGACCTCCTATAGACTCAGACCTCCATCCCTATGCTTACAAATAGAGCAGTTCATGCAAGGCACAATCAACCTTTGTTTTAAGCCACTTCCTAGTGGCCTTGTTTCCTTATCCCTTAGAGCCAGCATGATGGCTTTCATGTAGAAGTGAATCCATGCTATGAAATGTCTCAAGGACATCAGCCCTTCCCTCTTATACTTACAGGAAAGATATCAAATGCTACAAACCAGTGGAACCTCAAAGTGCACCAAGTCAACAACCATAAACCCAGTATACAGATAAAGTCCAACCTCCCAGGAGAAATATCTTCTTGGCCATGAGATTCTGCCATGGTGAATTCAAGAGAGAGGTGGTGCGACTCACAGAAAAAGCAATGAATTGAGTGATAGGAAATGGATGTTAGACTGAGTCTGCCACAGATTCACGGAGAAACCTAGGACAGGTCTCTTCCTTTCTCTTGAGTTCACTGCCTCTATCATTAAAATGAGACAGAATTCAACGATCTCTATAATCCCTCTCAGCCCTAAGCTTTTACAGACTTTGCCTCACCCTTCCATGTTAACTTCTCTAGGATTAACATATTTTCCTTTGAAGCAAAAAGGCCCATATGCACATCACATAAGTGAAAATGCTCTTGCTTCCTAATTAGGATGCCTAAAAAAAGTCAAATGGTGATGTCAATTTCATGATTATATTTTTCTAAATTTATACTTTTTTATACTTTTCATAAATTTACAAATTTATAATTTTTTATAAATTTAAACTTTTTAACATACTTTTATATAAATTTATAATAGTTTGTATTTTTATGAGACTGATGCGCTACCTACTGCGCTAATGAGGCACCTAATAGTTTGTATTTTTAATAGAGCAGGTATTCAGCCACTCATCCGCAATGCTTTAGCACTGAATAATGGTAGAATTATGGTCCACAATGGAGTGGCTTATACGAGCGTTCTCTAGAGAAACAGAACCAATAGGATATACAGATATATACAGAAAGCAATTCATTATGAGGGACTGAATCGCACAATTATGGGGGCTGAGAAGTCCCACAGTCTGCAGTCTGTCAACTGGAAGCCCAGGAAGCCAGTGGTGTAGTTCTAGTCCAGACTCTAAGGCCCACGAACGAGGGGAACCAATGGTGTAAGCCATGGTCCAAGTCTAAAAGCAAGACCCCTGGTGTCTTCAGGCAGGAGAGGCTGGAAGTCCCAGCTCAAGCAAAGAACTAGTCCACCCTTCTTCCAATAGACTCTTAAAAAATTTGATGATGCCTAACCCCATTAGGTTAGGGTGATCTTATTTACTAAGTCAATGGATTCAAATACTAATCTCTTCCTAAAACATTCTCAACACAACCCAGAAATAATTTTTAGCAGCTATATGATTATTCAGCCCTAGTCCAGTTGACATATAAAATTAACAATCATATTACTGTCATTATCTCATTTTCTAGATATGGTATCCCAGAAGGGACACTAAAACTTCCTAAGTTCCTGGCTCATCTGTAAAACAAAGGTAAGAGTGATGCTGAAATTTGGTTCTTGTGGGGATTAAATAAGACGATGCTTTATAACGTTGAATTGAAATCTGTAAAATGTTTAGACCAGCACCAGCTGGGTACTCAATTTATTACATATGAATTGCCAATAATAGCTTCATTAGGCGGGGAAAAAAAACAATGACTTTGTGATCGGAAATCTTATGCTATTTTGAAATATATAGAAAGTTCCATTTTCTCTAAACCAATTATAAATTGAACGACATATTGATTTTTAGGAGGATAAATTTTTTTTCCAATTTACTTATTTTCAGAAAAACAGTATTCATTATTTTTTCACCACACCCAGTGCTCCATGCAAGCTGTGCCCTCTATAATACCCACCACCTGGTACCCCAACCTCCCACCCCCCCACCACTTCAAACCCCTCAGATTGTTTTTCAGAGTCCATAGTCTCTCATGGTTCATCTCCCCTTCCAATTTACCCAAAAGCACATACCCTCCCCAATGTCCATAACCCTACACCCCTTCTCCCAACCCCCCTCCCCCCAGCAACCCACAGTTTGTTTCGTGAGATTAAGAGTCACTTATGGTTTGTCTCCCTCCCTATCCCATCTTGTTTCATGGATTCTTCTAGGAGGATAAATTTTTAACCAGTCAAAATAATTCTAACTTTTATGTGGAAACATAAATATTCCAAGAACAGAAGAAAAATTTTAAACTGAAGTATAAAAGGGGGGAATAATCAGATGTTAAACAATGTATAAATACTAGTGTAAATAGCTTGGTGCTGGCGCATGTACAAATAATTCCATGGAGAATACTCAAAGTGAGCATATGATGAAGGTAGAATTTCAGATTAGTAAATAAGCATATCAATGACTTCAATGAGTTACACTGGAACAGGTTGCTAACCATTTGGGGGGAAAATGTCAGACACTTCTTTCCCTAACACCAAATAAATCCCAGATTGGTCAAAGATTTGAATATAAGAAAAAAACAAATTAAGTCATAAAAACATTAGTAAAAGCCACAAAAAACTGTACTCCAAATCCAAGTGTTTGGAAGGCCTTTCCAAAGAAAACACAAAACCAGAATTATAAAATAAATTATTCATTAGATAAAGAAAAGATTGACTACATAAATACTAAAAAAGTTTGTAAAAAAAAAGGAACTGAAAACAAAATGTCATATGGGTAAAATCATGCAATTTAAATGACAATGGACTAATATCCTTAGATTATAAAGAAATACCATAAATCAAAGAAATGATAAATTAAAAAGGCATACATAGGTAGCATATAGAAAAGGAAATAAAAACGGCTTTCAGACATTTAAAGATGTTCAAATTTACTTTAAAGAAGCATATATTTAATTATTAATACTGGATCATTTTAACCTATTGAATTGTGAAAAGTAAAAATTTCAAAAATACATTTTGCTGGCCAAGGTATGAGTAGTCATTCTTTTTTGTTGTTTGGGAAACATAATTAGTATACTCTCTTCACAGAGTAATGTGATTCTATGTATCAACATTTAAAATTCACAAGGCTTTGATGAAGCAGTTCCTCTTCTAGGAATTTATCCTGCACATACACTTGACATGGATAAGCAATGTCTATAACAGCAAGGTACTAGAACAGCCTAAAAGTGTATTGCTAAGGGTTCATTATAAATTATGGTACACCCACATAATGGAATACCATACAACCACTAAAAATGACAGATACAAAAATACATATTAGATAGATAAAGGTATAAAATGAATGCTGTTTTAATCTATGAATAATCAGGAAAACATCAACTATCTCTAGATAGTTCAGCCAGAGAAAATGTGGATAGGGCTAAAGGGGGCAGAAGGAAGAAGAAGGTATATCCCAAATATTTGGAAATTGTTAGGTGTCAGATGGACTAGAGTAACCAAGGGAACAAAGGAATGTTGCCCAATGATCAGAAATCTGCTACCACCTTTGGGCAGGAGCCCATGGACCTTCATGGGGCACTGAAGTGCTGAGGGTACTTTGAGCATAACTGAGCAGAAGGAGCCTGTTACCACTGCTCCCAGCCTCACCAGAGTCATTGTCATGGAGGTGGCTAGAACTCCTGCCATTGCAAACCCACTACCACTTTGGAATCGTCAACATTTCTTGAGCCCACAGACAGCTGAAGTTACTTGCTGCATCATGCCATTGCCACCTTCCAATGCCATTAACAGAATCATATGAAGAAAAAAAAAAAAAAAACCTTCCCTCTTCCTTTAGCCTCCTAATTTCCTTCCTCCTCTTTGAGGACTATAACTAGAAACCAGCTAAGAAGGGAACCTGTAGAGTGTAGTTGTGGGACTTTAAGTCCTGTGTGATCAAGAAGACAAGAGGCAGTATTTGGTACAATTTCCAAAAGACAATAGAAAATATGAAGATCAAGGTAGAATCTCCATACTGTTTTCCATAGTGATGTACCACTTTATGTTTCTACCAGCAATGCTTAAGAGTTCTCCTTTCTCCCCAACCCTCTCAACATGCATCTCTTGTTGTTTTAGTAATGGCCACTGTAACAGGAGCAGGGTAACATTTCTTTGTGGTTTTCATTTGCATTTTCCTGATGATTACTGATGATTGCATTTACTTGTTGGCCATTTTTAGGTCTTCTTTGGAAAAACGTCTATTCAGGTAATTTGTCCACTTTGTAATGAAATTTAATTTATTTTTGCTATTAATGTGCATAAGTTACTTATATATTAGAATATTATTCCATTATCAAATATGTTTGCAAATGTTTCCTCCAATCATAGGATGTCTTTTCAGTTTGTTAATGATTTCTCTTCTCTGCAGAACAAAGATTCCTCAAAAAATTAAAAATGAATTACCATATGATCCATCCAACCCTACATCTGAGTATATATCCACAAGAAATGAAATTGCTATCTCAAAGAGATATATGTAACCCCCCCATACTCACTACAGCATTATTTATAATAGCCAAATCATGGAAACAAACCAGGTATCCACTGGCAGACAAATGGGTAAAGAAAATGTGGTATATATAAATAACAGAATATCTACCCCACCCAAAAAAGAAAAAACAACCTGCCCTTGTAAAAACATAGATGGACCTTGAGGGCATTATGCTAAGTGGAATAAGTCAGTGAGAGGCAAATACTGTATGATGTAAATGTGGTATGTAAAAAAGCCAAACTCAGAGAAGCAGGGAGTAAGTAAAACTCTGGTTCCCAATCATTGGGGAGTTTGGGAAATGAGGAGATGTTGGTCAAAGGGTACAAACTTTCAGTTGTAAGAGGAACATGTTCTGGGCATCTAATGGGCAGTGTGATGATTACAGTTAATAATACTATATTGTGAAAGGAGGCAAGATGGCAGAGGATAATGGACTAAAATGACATCAAGTCACAGGAGTTCAGCTAGATAGTTATCAAACCATTCTGAACACCTATGAACTCAACAGGAGATGGAGGAGAAGAAGAGCATTCTAGGAACAGAAAACTGACCACTTTCTGAATGGTGGGACGAGCCGAAAAGTGAATCCGAAGCAATGGGAAGATACAAGGTGGGGGGAGGGGCCAGCTCCCAGCAAGTGGTAGAGCATCAGAGCACAAAATCAGAACTATTAGAAGTCTACTCCACTGAGGGACATTGCTCCAGAGGCTAAGCAGGGGTGGAGCCCTTGCAGAGACAGTGTGGTCTCAGAACCCATGGGGCCACTGAAAGATCGGGGGTGTCTGAGTGTGCCAGAGATCCCAGGTATTGAAGCGAGGAAGCTAGCTACAGAGATGGAGCTGAGGAGTGAGCTCTCAGCTCGGGGTTACCTTAAACCGTGATCCACAACATAGTCGGTCACTGCTCTTTGAGCAGGAACCCCACAAGTGGCAGATCCAGGGAGAAACACCTTCCTCCTATGGAAGCAGGAATCTGCTAAGTTTGGAGAGATGTGCACCAGAGACAGAAATGCTCAGTCACAGACCTGGTGAGTCCAGAGTACGGCTGGAGACCAGGGAGAGGGGAGTGATTGAGCGTTTTTCTCCAAGGACACACTGAGGAGTGTGGCCCCAGGCTCTCAGATCCTCCAGGCTGGATTTTGGGAGGCTGCCATTTTCATTCGTGTCCTCCAGAGCTCTACTAAAAGCATATTCATGGAACAAAAGCTCCCGAGAGCAAACCCGAGTAGATTACTCAGTCCGGCCCCCTGCAAGGGCAGTGCAATACTGCCTTGGGCAAAGACATTTGAGAATCATTACAACAGGCCCCTCCTGAGAAGATCAGCAAGAACATCCAGCCAAGACCTAGCTCACCAATCAAGGAGAAGAGTGGAACTCCAGAGACAGGGGAAAGCAATGCATGAAATTCATGGCTTTCTCCCCATGATCCTTTAGTCTTGCAAAATTAAATTAATTTTTTAACTTAATTTTTTTCTTATTCTAATTTTTTTTAACTTTTCCCCTTTCCTTTTTTTAACTACTTTATCTTAACAATACTTTTCAAAAAATATTTTTAAACCTTCATTATTATAGTCATATTTTATCCCTCATTGTATTTAATCTTATTTTTGTTATACATATAGGTATTTTTTTTTAATTTTGGGGTACAATTTCTTCTAATAGATCAAAATATACCTTAAATCTAGCACAGGGCTTTGGTCTAGTCTCCAGCCTGAGCACATTTTCTCCCTTTTTTTTTTTTTCTTCTTTCTTTTTTTAACCAACTTATCAGTTCCTTTTTAGAATTTTTTTCTAATTTTCATTTTTACAGTCATATTCCACACCTTCATCACGTTTACCCTTATTTGTGTGTGTGTGCGTGTGTGCGCACGCGCACGTGTGTGTGTGTGTGTGTGTGTGTATGTTTTTCTTTCTTTAAAATTTTGGGAGGTAGTTTCCTCTAAGACACCAAAATACATTCAAAATCAAGTGGGTGGATCTGATCTATTCACCAGTATATATAATATGTATGTGTATGTATGCATGTTTGTGTGTGTGTATAATATATATAGAAAGGGGGTAAAAAGAAATTAAATATATATCTATAACAGAAATTAAATTTTAAAAATATATATATATATTTTTTAATTTACTTTCTTTTTATCCCCTTTTTTCTCCACCACCCGCCCTGGTTTGGGGTCTCTTCAGATTTGGTTAGCATACATTTTTCTGGGGACTTTGCTACCCTTTTAGATTTTATTCTCTCATTCATATATTCTTATCTGGATAAAATGGCAAGGCAGAAAAACTCACCACAAAATAAAAAGAACAAGAAGCAGTACTATCGACTAGGGACCTAAAAAATACAGACATTGGTAATATGTCAAATCTAGAGGTCAGAATGACGATTCCCAATGTGCTAGCTGGGCTTGAAAAAGGCATGGGGGATATTAGAGAAACCCTGTCTAGAGAAATAAAATCCCTTTCTGGATAAATAAAAGAACAAAAATCTAACCAAGCTAAAATTGAAAAAAGGTATTAATGAGGTGCAATCAAGAATGGAGACTCTTACTGCTAGGATAAATGAGACAGAAGAGAGAACTAGTGATAAAGAAGACCAAATGATGGGGAATAAAGAAGCTGAACAAAAGAGAGACAAACAACTACTAGACCAGGAGGGGAGAATTCGAGAGATAAGTGATACCATAATACCAAACAATATTAGAATAATTGGGATTCCAGAAGAAGAAGAAAGAGAAAGGGGGGCAGAAGGTATATTGGAGCAAATTATAATAGAGAATTACCCTAATATGGCAAAGGGAACAAGCATCAAAATCCAGGAAGCACAGAGAGCCTCCTTCAAAGTAAAAAAAAAAAAAAAATAGGTTCATACCCCATCATCTAAGAGTAAAACTTATTAATCTTAGCAACAAAGAGAAAATCCTGAAAGCAGCTTGGGACAAGAAGTCTGTAACATACAATAGTAGAAATATTAGATTGGCAGCGGACTTAACCACAGAGACCTGGCAGGCCAGAAAGAACTGGCATGATATATTCAGAGCACTAAATGAGAAAAACATGTAGCCAAGAATACTCTATCCAGCTAGGCTATCATTGAAAATAGAAGGAGAGATTAAAAGCTTCCAGGATAAACAAAAATTAAAAGAATTTGCAAACACCAAACAAGCCCTATAAGAATTACTGGAAGGGGTCCTCTAAGCAAAGAGAGAGCCTAAAACTAGTACACCAGAAATGAACAGAGACAATACACAGTAACAGTCACCTTAGAGGCAATACAATGGCACTTAATTCATATCTTTCAATAGTTATCCTGAATGTAAATTGGCTAAATGCCCCAATCAAAAGACACAGGGTACCAGAATGGATTAAAAAAAAAAAAAAAAAACCACCTATATGCTGTCTACAAAAAACTCATTTTAGACCCAAAGAAACCTCCAGATTTAAAGTGAGGGGGTGGAAAACAATTTACCATGCTAATGGACATCAAAAGAATGTCCTGGGGTGGCAATCCTGATATCAGACCAATCAGATTATAAACCAAAGACTATATTAAGAGATGAAGAAGGGGACTATATCATACTCAAAGGGTCTGTCCAACAAGAAGATCTAAAAATTTTAAATATTAATGCCCCTAACAAGGGAGCAGCCAACTATATAAACCAATTAATCACAAAATCAAAGAAACACATCGACAATAATACAATAATAGTAGGGGATTTTAACACCCCCTTCACTGAAATGGACAGATCATCCAAGCAACAGATCAATGAGGAATTAAAGGCCTTAAATGACACACTGGACCAGATGGATGTCACAGATATATACAGAACATTCCATCCCAAAGCAACAGAATACACATTCTTCTTTAGTGCACATGGAACATTTTCCAGGATAGATCACATCCTGGATCATAAATCAGGACTCCACCAGTACAAAAAGATTGGGATCACCCCTGCATATTTTCAGACCACAATGCTTTGAAGCTAGAACTCAATCACATGAGGAAAGTTGGAAAGAACTCAAATACATGGAGGTTAAAGAGCATCCTACTAAAGAATGAATGGGTCAACCAGAAAATTAAAGAATTGAAAAAAATTATGGAAACAAATGATAATGAAAACACAACCGTTCAAAATATGCAGGACACAGCAAGACAGTCCTGAGAGTAGTAGAGGTTTGTAGTGATACAAACCTTTCTCAAGAAACAAGAAAGGTCTAAAGTATACAACCTAAACCTACACCTAAAGGAGCTAGAGAAAGAACAGCAAAGAAAGCCTAAACCCTGCAGAAGAAATCATAAAGGTAAGAGCATAAATCAATGAAATAGAAACCAAAAGAACAATTAACAAATCAAAGACTAGTAGCTGGTTCTTTGAAAGAATTAATAAGATTAATAAAGCCCTGGCCAGGCTTATCAAAAAGAAAAGAGAAAGGGCCCAAATAAATAAAATCATGAATGAAAGAGGAGAGATCATAACCAAAACCAAAGAAATACAAACAATTATAAGAACATATTATGAGCAACTATATGCCAGCAAATTGGACAATCTGGAAAAAATGGATGCGTTCCTAGAGACATAAATGACCAAAACTGAACCAGAAGAAATAGAACTGAACAGACCCATAACCAGTAAAAAGATTGAAGCAGTCATAAAAATCTCCCCACAAACAAGAGCCCAGGGCCAGAGGGCTTCCCAGGGGAATTCTACCAAACATTTAAAGAAGACTTAATACCTATTCTTCTGAAACTGTTCCAAAAAAATAGAAATGGAGGGAAAACTTCCAAACTCATTTTCTGAGGCCAGCATTACCTTGATCCCAAAACCAGACAAAGACCCCATCAAAAAAGAGAATTACAGACCAATATCCTTGATGAACACAGATATGAAAATTCTCACCAAAATACTAGCCAAAGGATCCAACAGTACATTAAAAGAATTATTCACCACGACAAAGTGGGATTTATTCCTGGGCTGCAAGGTTGGTTCAACATCTGCAAAACAATCAATGTGATACAATACATGAATAAAAGAAAGAACAAGAACCATATCTCTCAATAGATGCTGAAAAAGCATTCGACAAAATACAGCATCCTTTCTTGATCAAAACTCTTCAAAGTGTAGGGATAAATGGTTCATTCCTCAATATCATCAAAGCCATCTATGAAAAACCCATAGTGAATATCATTCTCAAATGGGAAAAACTTAGAGCTTTTCCCCTAAGATCAGGAACACAGCAGGAATGTTCACTATCACCACTGCTATTCAACATGGTACTAGAAGTCTTAACCTCATCAATCAGACCACAAAAAGAAATAAAAGGGATCTGAATCAGCAAAGAAGAAGTCCAACTCTCACTCTTTGCAGGTGCTATGATACATTATGTGGAGAACCCAAAAGACTCTACTTCCAAAACTACTAGAACTTGTACAGGAATTCAATAAAGTGTCAGGCTATAGAATCAATGCACAGAAATCAGTTGCATTTCTATATATCAACAGCAAGACAGAAGAAAGAAATTAAGGAGTCGATCCCATTTACAACTGCACCCAAAATCATAAGATACCAAGGAATAAACCTAACCAAAGAGGCAAAGAATCTGTACTCAGAAAACTATAAACTACTCATGAAAGAAATTGAGGAAGACATAAAGAAATGGAAAAGTGTTCCATGCTCATGGATTGGAAGAACAAATATTGTGAAAATGTCTATTCTACCTAAAGCAATCTACACATTTAATGGAATCCCTATCAAAATACCATCAATTTTTTCAAAGAAATAGTACAAATAATCCTAAAACTTATACTTTTTATGGAATCAGAAAAGACCTTGAATACCCAGAGGAATGTTGAAAAAGAAAGTCAAAGTTGGTGGCGTCCCAATTCCAGACTTCAAGCTCTATTACAAAGTTATCATCATCAAGACAGTATGGGACTGGCACAAAAATAAACACATAGATCAATGGAACAAAATAGAGAGCCCAGACATAGACCCTCAACTCTGTGGTCAACTAGTCTTCAACAAAGCAGAAAAGAATGTCCAGTGGAAAAAATACAGTCTCTTCAACAAATGGTGCTGGGAAAATTGGACAGCCACAGGCAGAAGAATGAAACTGGACCATTTCCTTACACCACACACGAAAATAGACTCAAAATGGAAGAAGGACCTCAATGTGAGAAAGGAAGCCATAAAAATCCTTAAGAGGCAGCAACCTCTTCAACCTCAGCCATAGCAACTTCTTCCTAGAAGCATTGCCAAAAGCAAAGGAAGCAAGAGCACAAATGAACTATTGGGACTTCATCAAGATCAAAAGCTTTTGCACAGCAAAGCAAACAGTCAACAAAACCAAAAGACAACTGACAGAATGGGAGAAGATATTGACAAATGACATATCAGATAAAGGGCTAGTATCCAAAATCTATAAAGAATTTATCAAACTCAACACCCAAAGGATAAATAATCCAATCAAGAAATGGGCAGAGGACATGAACAGACATTTCTGCAAAGAAGACATCCAGATGACCAAAAGACACACACAAAAATGCTCAACATCACTCGGCATCAGGGAAATAATCAAAACACAATGAGATACCACCTCATACCAGTCAGAATGGTTTAAATTAACAAGTCAGAAAATGACAGATATTGGAGAGGATACAAAGAAAGGAGAACCCTCTTACACTGTTGGTGGAAATGGAAGCTGGTGCAGCCACTCTGGAAAACAGCATGGAGGTTCCTCAAAAAGTTGAAAATAGAGATACCCTATGACCCAGCAATCACACTACTGGGTATTTACCCTAAAGATACAAATGTAGTGACCCAAAGGGGCACGTGAACCTGAATTTTTTTTTTTTTATCAGCAATGTCCACAACAGCTAGCTAAACTATGGAAAGAACCTAGATGTCCATCAATAGATGAATAGATAAAGAAGATGTGGATATATATATATATATATACACAATGGAATACTATGCAGGCTTAAAAGAAATGAAATCTTGCCATTTGCAACATGAATGGAACTAGAGAGTATTATGCTGAGCAATATAAGTCAATCAGAGAAAGACGATTATCATATGATGTCCCTGATATGAGGAATTTGAGAGGCAGAGTCAGGGGTTTGCAGAGGTAGGAAAGGAAAAAAATGAAACAAGATGGGATTGGGAGGGAGACAAACCACAAGAGATTCTTAATCTCAGGAAACAAACTGAGGGTTGCTGTGTGGAGGGGAGTATGGAGAGGGTGGCTGGGTTATGGACATTGGGGAGGGTATGTGCTATGGTGAGTGCTGTGAAGTGTGTAAGCCTGATTATTCACAGACCTGTACCCCTGGGGCACGTTAGTAAAAATAAATAATTAAAAAAGGGAAAAAATAGTATATTGCTATGAGAGTAGATTTTAAATGCTCTCACAATAACAACAACAAAATGGTAACTATGTGAGGTGAAAGATGTATTAACTAATCTTATTGTGTTCAACATTTCGCAATAAAATCACACGGTATACACTAAACTTAAAAAATGTTGTATGACAATTACATAGCCAGATTCCCCCCCCCCCGCCGCCGCTTTTTTAAGTCTGTATGTGTGAAGAGGGTGAGTGTACGTTTCTATGTAAAGAGGACAAAACGGGGTGCCTGGGCAGCTCAGTTGGTTGCGCAATCAACTGCCTTCAGCTCAGATCATGATCCTGGAGTCCTGAATGCAGTCCCGCACCGGGCTCCCCACTCTGTGGAGAAGTCTGCTTCTCCCTCTGACCTTCTATCCTCTCATGCTCTCTCGCCCTCTCTCCCAAATAAATAAATAAAATCTTTAAAAAATATATTTAAAAAGAGAGAGAGAGAGAGAACAAAACATGAGAATCTCAAAACAGGAATTGTTTCCTAATTGGAATTGAAATTGAAGAAACAGAGTTACAGATGAGACAAAAACTTTCCTTTC
The DNA here is from genome assembly GCF_020171115.1 of Neogale vison. NCBI lineage: Eukaryota > Metazoa > Chordata > Mammalia > Carnivora > Mustelidae > Neogale > Neogale vison. Next base: position 41,927,576 of record NC_058095.1, on the reverse strand, counting down.
GATTCACTATTTATTCTTTTGTACCGTGTACATGAATTCCTTAAAAGAGAGGACTATGTCTCCCAAAAACCAACAACTGCCATGATAAATCATAAAATACACTCTCTCCCTTCAGATTTTTTTTCACTTAAAAATATTGCCTTTTCATTTAGGATTTCTAAAAACAAACAAACAAACAAAAGAAACATAACAAAACAAAACTTAAAGCACAGAACTTCTTTACCCTTCTCAAAAAAAAAGTCATGGGATAAAATGCATCAAAACATGTGCTGTCGCCCTTCCAAATTACAAAAAGTGTTATCTTCCTTGCGTAGAGGAAGAAAATTTTCCCTTCTTTCCTTCTAGGTTCTTTGGCTGCCTAATAAATTAAAATGACACAAAACAGATTAATAGGAGAAAAACAAATTTAATTTTGTACATTTGGAAGTCTGCAAAATATGAGGCTCAAAGAATTGAGCCAAGCAGGCAGCTTTTATACTTTTTAGGCAAAGAAACAATAAATTTGTGAAGAACTGACGAGACCAAGAGTTCAGGCTTGGGGTAGTAAATTAGTGAGGAAATAACAAGGTTTGTTTATACAGCCTTCTCAGCCTTGAATTCCCTATCTCTGGTGTTAAGGATGCTTTCCAATCTCCTGGTAGAGGGAGAATACCTTCGCAGATTTGAGATTTACTTCCTGCTTTCACAGGGATAAGGGAGGATCAGAGTGTCCTTCCTGCATCAGTTTTTTCTCAAGTAACTTTAATTCAAAATAATCACTACGCCAAAGTGGCACATTCTGGGGTGGCATCTGCTGCTCCCCTTCAGGAAGGAAGGACTAGATTTGAAAAAGGGAGCTTTTAAAGGAGTTTGAATTTATTTATTATTTTTATTTTGTCTTATTTTTTTAATTTTTTTTTTTTTTTGGAGAGTCAGTGAACATGGGAGAAAGGGTGGGGACGGGCAGAGGGAACGGGAGAGAGAGAATCTTAAGCAGGCTCCACACTCAACTCCCACTTCAGGGCTCGATTCACAACCCTGAGATCACTACCTGAGCCAAAATCAAGAGTTGGATGCTTAACCTGACTGAGACACCCAGATGCCCCTGCAGTTTGTATCTTAACAAACCATGAGAGACTGTGGACTCTGAGAAACAAACTGAGGGTTTTGGAGGGGGGTGGGGTAGGGGGGGTGGGTGAGCCTGGTGCTGGGTATTAAGGACGGCATGTATTACATGGAGCCCTGGATGTGTTGCATAAACAATGAATTCTGGAACACTGAAAAACAATTAAATTAAAATATTTTTTAAAAAGCCTCTTTCCGGGTGCCTGGGTGGCTCAGTGGGTTAAGCCTCTGCCTTCGGCTCAGGTCATGATCTCAGGGTCCTGGGATAGAGTCCTGCATCGGGCTCTCTGCTCGGCAGGGAGCCTGCTTCCTCCCCTCTCTCTCTGCCTGCCTCTCTGCCTACTTGTGATCTCTATCTGTCAAATAAATAAATAAAATCTTAAAAAAAAAAAAAAGCCTCTTTCCCCCTTTTTTTCTTTGTCTCAGGCACATATGGGCAGAGTTTTAGTTACACTGCAGACTGTTTACATTTCAAAGACATGGTAAAATCGGCATCTTTAAGAAACAGAGAAAGATGCAAGTTTCTTCCTTGGAGTTTTGGGGTGTATTTTTCTATTATCAATAGTCTACAGAAATTAGCATTTAAATGTTTCCTTCTTTTTCTTAAGTGCAGGACAATTGTACTTCCAAAGTCCTGATCTTTACAATACCTGTAAATGTATGGAGGCAAATAGGAAAGGGTCTGCGTGGACGTTGTATTGCTCTCAGAGTTATGCTTTTGTTTCTCCAAAGATTCAAGTTGCAAATCAAGAATTGTTGATTTTAACTTTTTTCTCTTGCATTCCTGGTAAGCTCTCGTTTAAAAAAAAAAAAAATTGTTCACAGCTTTCATTAGAATGCTGAGAGGTTGACTAGCTCACCCACCCACACTATTTTGAATTTGCCTTTTTCTATCAGGGAGAAATTTTTCTGCTAAGGAGGAAATTTAAAGATTTCAATGTTCTAAAGCTTCAGGGTTTACTGCAGTGTGCCTTTATAAAATCTGTATAAAGCATCCAAAAAAGGTCCTAGGATACTCTCCTTTCCTAGTGCACAATTCAACCTTAGACCAATACGCTTTTTTAATTTTATTTTCTTAAGAGAGAGTGCACGTGTGCACATATGCAAGGAGGTGGGGAGCACAGGGAGAGAGAGCATCTTAAGCAGGCTCTATACCCAGCACAGAGTCTGACATGGGACTCTATCTCACAACCCCAAGATCATGACCTGAGTCAAAATCAGGAGTTCGATGCTCAACCAACCAAGCCACCCAGATGCCCTGGCCAATTCACTTTATAGGGAAAGACACTCCTATGGCTTCTATCAACCCCTGAACACTGTTCTATAACTGATCTGTATCCCAAATAATTTATAGGAGGGCCATTTGTTTCCTGTGTGTATAGGGAAGGAAGTTATGAATGGACTCTATTTTTAATTCTTTCCTAAATTTGGTAGGATCTTTTGAAAGTAGAGGTAAAGGGCTTTAAATTTTTAAAACTCTGTGCTGTCTTGGGCACAGGAATTCTTTGCAGGGAGTTGGGGAGGGTGGTCGGTGAGGATACATCTGCAAAGGACATTGCCTGGGAAGGCCTGAAGCTGGCAGAGCCTGATTACAGAGCCCTGGAAAGCAGGAACAGTGAAGTGAACCTCACTGCCCCGCCCTCGTGATTCTGCTAAATTCACTTCCTGGCTGTCAGTATGTACACGAATAACCTGTAGACCCTATGCCTAGAGATAAGGACGGACTAAAGATAAGGACAGAGTGCTCTCTGTAAGTTGTATAGGGGAAGGGAATTAAAACAGGTAGCGTGCTTAGAAAAATCAGGGTGTTTAAGGGATTTTCTGAGAAAGGTAGAAGAGTTTGGGAGCTGCAAGAATCTGGTGAGGAGATGGGGCTGGATTTTAAGAAAGAGATGTTATATCAAATGTGGACTTTAGTTTTTGTTCTAAGTCTAACTTCAGATCTTCCATCTTATTAAAAGGGTTCTTTATGGCTAGCCATTATATCCCTTTGTATCTTCTTTTCCATTTTATCTTCCATAGGTACCAATAAGGCAATTCTTTAAGATGAAGAGTCTAAAAAAATTTCATTCAAATATACCAATCAAAGCTTCCACCATTTGACTATTAATAAGTAGGATCTTAACATTAATCTCAGCAGTGACTCAAACCAAAAACTTTTTATGACTTAATCACAGACATAAGAAGTGTCCCAAAGGAGCATGCAAAAGATGCAGCCCTCAGAAGATCCAGAAAGTTCACTCCCAGAGTTAGCCTAAGAGAGTGAAGATCTTTGTTGTCACAGGCTATAACAATGGTATAGTGAAAAGCATATCTCTGGTCTCCCATGGGAATGTGAGACGCCTCCACTCACACACTTGCTAATCTGAGACACTGTGTAGGCAAATGGGACTTCTCCAGGACCAACAAGACAACACAGGTTGAGATGACAAAGAACTGCTATAGACCAGGACCCCTTACAACAAATTCTCCTGAAAGCTGGCAAGATTGGACAGAAGCTGGCTGCTTGTGATTTCATGTCTCAGAACTTAGTCTATTCAACTGGCTACCAAATGCCCACTGATATGCATCTTCTGGCTGGCAGACACCAGAGACGACATTCTCACTGGTCACAAAGCCCAGCTCTAAGCACATAGCAAAATGAAGACACAAAGAAAAACTATGACCTCTCAGGAGGAAAGGAATCAATAGAAAACAAGAGTACCCATAACAAATCTTTACCAGAGTCACTATACCCAACGGACTAATGCACACTAATATTTTCTCCTGGTAATCTAAATTTAGAACAGGAAAAGGACTTTCCCACAGGGGTAGAGCATTTGACTGCAGGAAAAAAGCTCTCCTTGCTCTCACTTCCACCAGATCCAGTAGGCAGAAATCCCAAGGCTGATATGGTAAGAATTCTCTCCTTGAGCCAGCTCTTGTCAGAGGTCCCAACATCTCTCAGCTGTGGCTGCCCCAGAGTAAGCAATGTGCAGAGCCGCACTTTGGGTGCCAGAACTGCAGAAAAGGAAATCTTTTCCCTTCCTCCCTTCTACGTTCCTTGGCTGGTCTAATAATTAAATTGACATAAGAAAGATTAACAGGAAAAAAAATTAATTTCTACACATCAGATCCCAAAGATATGAGGCTCAAAGAAATGACCAGAGCAGGAAGCTTTTAGATCTTTTTGACAAAATCTGTGAAGAACTGACAAGACTAAGAGTTTGAGCTTAGAGTAAATAAATGAGGAAGTCAGTAGGTTTGTTTGGACAACCTTCTCAGCCTTGAATTCCCCATCTCTAGTATTAAGGATGCCTTCCAACCTCCTGGTATAAGTAGGAAACCTTCACATATGGGAGATTTATTTCCCACCATCAGGGACAGAAAGGAGGGTCAGAGGATCCTTGCCTGGGTTATTTCTCAAGTAACTTTCTTTGAAATAATCAATATGCCAAGTAGCAGGATCTGGTGGGATATTCTGTTCACTTTCCTTGAACTCTGCAATAGCAATAGAAACTATTTTGTTTTTCACATGTATAAAATGAAAGGCAGGAAAATGAACAGACTTGACTCAAGTGACTCAGCCAATACATTGTAGAGTTGGAGTTTGAACACGGGTTGCCCGTTCCAAAGCCTCTACAACATTCAGTTTATTAAACTGCCTTTTTTCCATTCTGTCCAAATCCTTTCACTGGCTTGGATTTTGCAATACCAAATACCGTCTGAAATAAGAGTCCCACTGGTTAGAGCTTAACGACATCATCGTTGGAAGAAGACTTTTACCCTAGACTTGTATTTGTATGGCCTTGCTTAACTACATACTAGTAATAATAACCACTATCATATCAGAAGTGAAGGGATCTCTCATCACCACCTCTCACTCATGACTGAGTCCTAATTATGTGCTGGGAATCATACTAGACACTCTAGACATACTGTCTTCTTTAAGTAGAGCATTACATAGTAGTCCCATTGGCCTTGGTGTTATAGACTGACCGATGCCCCCCCCCAACAAACTCAGATAATGAAGTCTAAACCCCTAATACCATAGAATGTGACTGTATTTGGAGATAAAGCCTTTGCAGGGATAATTAAGATTAACTGGCATCCTATGAGTGTCAAGTAACTTGGTGACAATTTTTTCTTTTTCTTTCTTTTTTTTTTTTTAACTGTTTATTTTCCAACAACTTTATTTCCATTTTGTTTGCCTTTGTGGAACAGCAGCTGGAGACCACTCAGTGGCTGCTGCGACCCACTTGAGTGGCCTGAGTGGAGGGAGCTGCTGACCAGACTTCGGTGGCCAGCTGAGTGTTCCAGTCTTCAGGAGGGAACTGCTGAACAGGCACCAAGGGCACCTGCATGCCTTCAGTCCAGTCTGTGACTTTAGCCGTGAACTCTGGAGCAGACGCCGTCCATTCACCCTGAAATTCCTCCTTCTTGGTCACAACCTTTTCAGCAGCAGTCTGCTCTTCTTTTCAATCTCTTCAGGATCTCTGTAGAAGCACATATCAGGCATGACCTCCTGTGGGCGCTCACAGGAAACGGTGCCATGCATGCGCAGAACTTCCCTGACCAGCATCTACAACAGAAAAGTGAGCTCCCTTGTCGCAATGGATGGCAATGCCCACAGAGCACAGAGGAGGGTCTGTGTTACACAGAGCTATGGTAGGCAGGTTAACATGAGATGCCTCTGTGAGAGGCTGGTGGTCAACTCTGGGATCAGTAACCACGAGTAGTCTGGGCTCCCAGAAGGCTGCCTGGATCTGGTTAGCAAACATTCCAGGAGAGAAGCGGCCGGCCACAGCAGTGGCTCTAGGAGCAGCAGCAAACTTCAGCACAGCCTGCTGGCCAGTATTCCTGGATGATATGACACCAACATCAGCTGGGTTTTCAATGGCAACAATGGCATGAGCTGCCAGCAGAAGCTTCTCCCAGGTTCTCTGCAGATTTATGTTGTAGATACCATGACTATTCCATTTTAGAAGTCAAGGTTGGTGCCACCTAAATGGGTTCCTGCTGCAAGGAATTTGAGGACATCCTCCTCCTTCATTTGCAGGACATCAAGGGCTCTGGACATTGTCAAAGTTTCCCCTCAAGTCACAACAGGTATGCAAAACAATGCCGGATGGACCCTTCCCTGGATAGTATGGAAAAAGTATTTTTTCTTCTTTTTTTCATTGCAGATATTTATTTTAGTTTTGTTAATTTCAAATATTCATTGACCTCTTGGTGTCACTTGCTGTCAATATAACTGGTGTCCTTATAAGACGGGACAGACAGTAGGGATGCAGGCACACAGAGACCATGTGGGGACTCAGTGAGAAGGGGGCAATCTGCAAGCCAAGGAAAGAGGCCTCAGCAAAAACAGAACCTGCTGACACTTTGATCTCAGATTTCTAGCTCTCTGAAGTATGAGAAAATAAATTTCTGTTGTTTAAACCACCCTACACTTGGCATTTTGCTAAGGCCACTGTAGCAAACTAAAACACATGTAGGACATGATAAATTTCAGTGAGATTTCCTTGTACTCTTGAAATGGATTTAAAGCAAGAAAAGCTAACACAACTGAAAAATCAGTCATACAATTCTAGTGCTACCGATTCTCCTGCTTTTTGGCAATGGCTATGGGTAGAGGGGTGTTCTTTGTCCACCCAGGACTTACAGAGCTAATAACTGTGCTTCAGTCCAAGACAATGACATTGGCTAGGAGCCCACTGCCAATCAAGATCAGTACATTATTAGAAAGGCCTAACACACAAAATGGAAAATAGGAACCTTCAGAGAAAGCATGCATGGTGTATGAATGTGAGAACAGGTCAGAGTGGCACAGGTATTCTCTAACATTCTCACAGAAAAGTCCATTCTCCACATGTGAATGATGAAATAAATCCTCAAAGGGGTCAAACATAAGATAGTTCTTTCAGTAAAGATGCTCAATAAAGAAACTCATGCAAAACAATAATTATTAAAGGCCAAGCAGAAACCACGACATTTGGCAAAGAGGCTGGCCTTACCTTTGAAAGATCACAGTTGGGGAAGGCACAGACAGAGTCTTAAAAAGAGAGCTGCTCAGGGACTTTTTGTGGGGATACCATGAAAATCAAGCCCAAGGATTATTTTCCACAGATAAACTGCTGAGGCCAACAGAGGAGGGGCTGTGGGTAAAGGAAGTATGTTCTAGGTGAACTTGATCTGAAATAGCCAGTTCTCTAGAGACATTTTACATATAAACAATGTTTTTATTCAGACGTCTTAGAAACAGAAGCTGAGGATTCTACTCATCGAGCCAGGTAACATGAAACAGAAACAATGTAATGTTATTTTCTGAACTTTTTTTTTTTTAATTTTTTTTAAACATTTATTTATTTATTTATTTGACAGACAGAGATCACAAGTAGGCAGAGAGGCAGGTAGAGAGAGAGGAGGAAGCAGGCTCCCTGCTGAGCAGATAGCCCGACGTGGGGCTCGATCCCAGGACTCTGGGATCATGACCAGAGCCGAAGGCAGAGGCTTTAACCCACTGAGCTGAACTATTAAGTTAAAAGTCTGTCTAGCATTTCTGAGCATGCCTGGGTCTCTACAGTTCATTGTACACTGGGTTAGTCAGGATAGATATTTGAGGTTGGCAAAATAACCCTCATTTCTGTCCTCAACAGACCCAAGGGCCTTGGTTCTCTATTAGAGAAAGTCTCTCTCCCATGCTAAAACAATTAGAGAACAAAATAAATAGATAAAAAAAACAAAAAATAAATAAAACAGAGAATAGTAAATATTAACTGAGAGCCACTTTGATCTGTGTCAGATTTTATACCAGAGAAAACAAGCATGAATAAAAAAACAGTTCTGGGGCACTTGGGTGGCTCAGTCAGTTAAGCATCTGGCTTCTGTTCAGGTCATGATCTCGCTGTCCTGGGATCGAGTCCCTGAGTTGGGCTCTGCACTCAGTGGGGACTCTGCTTGTCCCTCTGCCGTTCCCCCTGCTCCTGCTCATGTGCTCTCTCTTTCTCAAGTATTTCTTTTAAAAAAAGCTGTTCTGTGCTTAAGGCAATATATTTCCAAAATAAGGGAAAGACAAACACTGAATTAATCTTAATTCGAGGTAGAATATGAGATGTCACAGGAAAGGTACAAATAATGTGCTGTGGGAATCAGAAAAGGGAGAGTGCCTCTTACTGCTCGATAGAAGCAAATTGGGAGATGTTTATAGAGGAGATAAGCTTTGAAATGTATCTTAAGGAATCAGCATGTTTCTATAGATGAAGAAGAAAGGAAGTTCATTCTCAGGGTGAACAAAGAGCAGAAGAAATTTGGTGATGCAAATGTGCAGTCTCAGTTTTAGAAGATATAAATAATCTAGATTGACAGAGTTAAATAGGATTATATAATTTTGTGGGGTTTCACTTAAAGTTCACTAAGACATAGAACACAGAAGCTAGAAAAGATAGACAGATTTAACTACAAAAAGAGTGAATTCTTTATATTATGAAACATACCATAAACAAAGGTAAAAGAGAAGCGCCTGAAAATGAAAGCCTTTGCAATAACATGTGACCAGATAGTATGCCACAAAGCAAATATCCAAATATCCTATGGTGTAGAAACTTTATAGGAAGTATCAGCTGATCACACTCTAATTAAAAAGAGAAACTGATCACAATGTAACAAATAAAATCAGAGATGGGGATGGAATTATGAACATTATTACAAAAAAGAGTTCTTACAAAAAATTTACAAAACAATAATGAGAATTACATGTCACATTGCAAGGGATGATCCAAACCTATTTCCAAATAATTCATGTCATATGCTTTTATTACTAAAAAAATATTTATAGATTCAGACATATATTCAACAACAGACGTATATTCAACTGACCTGGCTGGCCCAGTCGGTAGAGCAAGGGGTTTGTGATCTCAGGTGGAGCCCTACCTTAGGCATGGAGCCTACTAAAACACAAACAAACAAAACCAAATCCCAAACCAAACAAAAACAGAAAAAACAATAACAAAAGAATAAAAAGAAAGCAGAATGAAACTATTAATGTAAGAATGAATAGTTTTGTTGTTGATTGTTGTTTTTTAAAGAAAGGAAGTGGATCCAGTCTCATTGTTCTGCATGTGGCTGTCCAATGTTCCCACCACCATTTATTAAGGAGACTGTCTTTTTCCCATTGGATATTTTTTCCTGCTTTGTCAAAGATCAGTTGACCATAAAGTTGAGCATCCATTTCTGGGCTCTCTGTTCTGTTCCATTGATCTATGTGTCTGTTTCTGTGCCAGTGCCATGTTGTCTTGATGATCACAGCTTTGTTAATAGAGCGTGAAGTCAGGCATTGGGGTGTCCCCAGCTTTGGTTTTCTTTTTCAACATTCCCCTGGCTATTAAGGGTCTTCTCTGGTTCCATATAAATTTTAGGATTATTTGTTCCAGCTCTGTGAAAAATGTCAATGGTATTTTAATAAGGATTACACTGAATGTGTAGATTGCTCTGGGCAGCACAGACATTTTAAGAATGTTTAAATCTTCCAATCCATGAGCATGGAACCAGTTAGAATAGCTAAAATGAACAAGACACAAAGTAACAAATGTTGGCAAGGATGTGAAGAAAGGGGAAACCTCTTACAATGTTGGGAATGCAAGCTGGTGCAGCCACTCTGGAAAACAGCATGGAGGTTCCTCAAGAAGTTAAAAATAGAGCTACCCTATAACCCAGCAATTGCACTACTGGGTATTTATCCCAACGATACAGATGTAGTGAAAAGGAGGGGCACATGTACCCCAACACATTCATAGCAGCAATGTCCACAATAGCCAAACTGTGGAAGGAGGGAGATGTCCTTCAACAGATGAATGGATGAAGAAGATATGGTTTATACACACAGTGGAATATTACTCAGCCATCAGAAAGGATGGATACCTACCATTTGCATCAACATGGATGGAACTAGAGGGTATTATGCTAAGTGAAATAAATCAATCAGAGAAAGACAATTATCATATGGTTTCACTCCTATTTGGAATATAAGAAATAGTGCAGAGGATCATAGGTGAAGGGAGAATGGGAAGAAATCAGAGAGGGAAACAAACCATGAGAGACTCTTGACTCTCGGAAACAAACTGAGCATCACTGAAGAAGGGGAGATGGGTCGGGGAATGGGGTAACTGGGTGATGGGAATTAAGGAGGGCACATGATGTGATGAGCACTGGGTGTTATACACAACTAATCAATGACTGGGCACTACATCTGAAAATGATGTACTATATGCTGGTTCATTGAATTTTAAAAAAGGTAGAAAAAGAAAAAAAGTTGTAAAACCAAAATGTGGCTCTTCAAAAACATAATGTAAACATTAAGACAAAAAGTGAATAAAAGCAATACTGAAGAGACTTAAAATTATTATCCGTAGTCTTCCCAATGTCCTTACCAATATTACAGTTCTAATCCAATTTGAAAGAAAAGTTTAGGCAGTTCAAATTAAGGTCCTTACACCCTTGGGAAATAGCAAGCATAGCAGAAGCTGGAAAAAATAAAATCATGAAGGAGATCCTATATTTTCAAATATGAATATAAACTAGAGTGTAAGAGGAATTGAAACAGACTGGAATTAGCAACAGAATATATACTCAGTTTAGTGGACTTTAACTGAAAGTTTGGAAGTAGAATAAAAATATTCATATATTTAGAGAAAAATACTGCTGGTATTTCAAATGAGAGAGAAAATACGGGGGAAAAACCTACATAAAAATGGTCTCTTCGGGGCGCCTGGGTGGCTCAGTGGGTTAAGCCTCTGCTTAACCTGACCTCTTGATTCAGGTCATGATCTCAGAATCCTGGGATGGAGCCCCACGTCAGGCTCTCTGCTCAGTGGCGAGCCTGCTTCCCCATCTCTCTCTGCCTGCTACTCTGCCCACTTGGGATCTCTCTGTCAAATAAATAAAATCTTTTTAGGGGCGCCTGGGTGGCTCAGTGGTTGAGCCGCTGCCTTCGGCTCGGGTCATGATCTCAGGGTCCTGGGATCGAGTCCCGCATCGGGCTCTCTGCTCAGCAGGGAGCCTGCTTCCCTCTCTCTCTCTGCCTGCCTCTCCATCTACTTGTGATTTCTCTCTGTCAAAAAAAAAATCTTTTTAAAAAAAACAGTCTTTTTTTAACCACAAAAAATGCCTATGAATGCCATAAAAATAATACATACACTCCATAAGCTAAATGACAAGATTTTTTAAAAATATACCATTTTTGACTTATCAAATCAGTAAAGATAAAAAGAGTGAGAGCACTCGGTAAAGTTATAAGCATTTCCCTTAAACTGCTGATTCTAACAGAACTGGTGCAGTCTTTCTGGGAGATAATTAGATGACAGAACTAAAGGCAGAAGCAAAAGATCAGACTGGGGAAAAGAGTCATGATTGTAGCTGAAGAATTTTTAATTGTGTATTTTTTGAGGCAGGCGTGTGGATCCATTCCTACTTGTAAATTTGGAGTATTATTCAGAGTTTGGTATGGTAAGCAAAAGTGGACAGGAAAGGATTTAATAAAGGGGGTTGGGAATTATCAAACCACTGAAAGAGTTAAAGGGTTACAGGTCAGGAAAAACAGGCATGGGCTTTCAAGAGGTGAGGAGACTACTATCTAGATTCTAGAAGAGATGAGTCATAGGAGGATGCCCAGGAAGGAGCACACACCTCATGTCTGCTCCGTCCTCACCAGTTGGCCCAATACAGCTGAGGAAAGAGAATAATGGTTTCTCTTTTGCTCCCCAAATCTTGCTTGAATTTTTTTTTTTTTAATTGGTAGACTCTAACCTAGACTTTACTGGGAAAGGGATACAGGGAAGAATTTAGAAGGAGGTGCAAATGATGCTGAAGACACACATTTATTCTGAATGTTCTATTTCTGTGTGTGTGCATGTGTGTTAGAGACAGCAATTCATTCAATATTCAATAGATATTTACAGAGCATCTAACATATGTCAGGTCTTATATTAAGCCACAGGGATACAGCAGTCAACAGGGAATGTAGGGTTTAGATGAGAGAGACGTTATAAACAGGACAAAAGTAACATATAGTAATCTACATAGCAATTAAAGTTAGGGAGAAAAATAAGGGAATCGGGGGTATAAGAGGGTCACAATTTAGATACTGTGGTATGGAAACCTTCACTGAGAAAGGCACATCTGAGTAGATCCTAAAGCTTAGGAAGAAGAAAACCATCAGGATATCTTGAGAAGCTGTTCTGTTTAGAGGGACGAGCAAGTGACCAGGTCCTGGCATGCTCCTGAAATAGCAAGGAGGCCAGTGTGGCTGAAGAAGGGCAGAGGGGAGAGTGAGCTATAGGAGAAAATCTCAGAGAAGTAAGTGGGGTGAGGTAAGTAGGGCATCGGAGGTCACTGTGAGAATTTTGAATTATGTCTTGAATGAGATGGAAGCCATTGGAAGGTTTTAAAAAAGGAGTTAACATAATCAGGCTTATGCTCACAAAGGCTCAGTCTGGCTTCTAAATGAAAGGGACCAGGGGGACAAAATCAGAAGCAGGGAGGCCACTTGACCTATTTTAATAAACAATATGTGGGGCAGTAGAGATAGTGAAAAATTGTGGGTTTCTGGATACTTTTTAAAAGAAGACCATGGGGGGTGCCTGGGTGGTTCAGTGGGTTAAAGCCTCTGCTTTCCACTCAGGTCATGATCCCAGGGTCATGGGATCAGTCCCACGTCAGGTTCTCTGCTTCAGCAGGGAGCCTGCTTCCCCCACACTCCCTCTCTCTCTGCCTGCCTCTCTGCCTACTTGTGATCTCTGTCTGTCAAATAAATAAATAAAATCTTAAAAAAGAGAGAGAGAGAGAGACCACAGGGCACCTGGGTGGCTCAGTGGGTTAAAGCCTTTGCCTTTGGCTAGGGTCGTGATCTCACAGTCCTGGGATCGAGCTCCGCATCAGGCTCTCTGTTCATCGGGGAGCCTGCTTCCCCCTCTCTCTCTGCCGGCCTCTCTGCCTACTTGTGATCTCTGTCAAATAAATAAATAAATAAATAAATAAATAGTATTTAAAAGGAGACCAGGATGACGCTAAGATTTTAATGAGATTATTATTACTAAGGCTGGGAGTCTACAGAAGAAATGGTTTTGCAGAGGAAGACTTGGAGGAGATCAGTTCAGACGTGTTGTTTTAGATGTCAGTGAGGCATTCAACAGTAATGCTGAGACCCAGTCACAGTTACAGGGTAGCCAACCCAGTCTTAAAGTTTCCCTCAGCTTGATGAAGTTTAAGACCGGTTTCTTCCTGATTAGAAGTTCCTTTTCTCAGCTGCATTTTCCTTAGAAAACTTGGAATTGCCAATTCCTTCCCTGCCCCTTGGAGACGTAAATCTCCTCCCAATGTTTGTGAAATTTACAACCCCAAATGTCTTTCCCCAGGACCTGGTCACCATCCTTTTGAAATGAGATCATCAAGAAAGACAGGGACCCCATCTCTCAGTCTCTGTGGGAGGGCAGGAGCCTAAACTTGACAAGTGTAAGTTAGCAAACATAGCTGGCCTGCAGCAAGAGTCTTGAATAAAGTCTTCCCTGCCCTGGTTTAACAGTCCAGGGCAATTTTTCTTTAAGAGAGGACAAGGCGATGCTAGAGATCAATTTGGAAGGCATCACTGTATCTATTTAAAGATTATTCTTTCAACACAAATTTCCTACAAGTAGCATAAGCATATTGAACTATTTTGCTTAACTGTTCAACTACAAATACAAATGTATTGATTTATTTAGCCACTATAACACTGTAATTACTAAAGATACCCAACATAAATTGCCTCAAATTATCAGTAATTCCTCTTTGTCCCTAGAACCCAAACATTGGGTATTTCCAACTTCACTGTAAGTACTGGAGCAATGTAAAACTCTTCTCAAGGGTCTCGAGTTGTAAATGTGATTGATTTGTTTATGGGAAATATAAAAGCTTTGCATCTTTAGGCTCTCTTGGAATTCTTCCCTATTTCTTCTCTTCCCACCTTGCCTTGGTTTCTGTCTTCATTCTCAAGGTGTCTTATCTTTTCAGATTCATGGTCTTCATAGGTTGTCCCCACAGAGGGAAGGAGGGAGGAAGAGAGAGAGAGAGAGCCCCCCCCCACCCCAAGAGCTAGAATGAAACCTAACAGAAGATGCTAAAAGATAGCTCAGGACTGATGCTGTAGGCTTTTTTTTTTTTTTTTTTTTCCTGATGGTTTTCCTTTGGTTTTCTATAGAGAATATGCACCTTGAGTAAACATTCCCAAGAAGCCAATATGCCAACTTTCACTTCAGGCAACTTGAGTTTCTATTCTAGGAAAAAATGAAGTTTAAAAAATCTAGCACATGGTTTAGCCTAAGCCATGATGATGAGCAGAGGTTTCAAACATGGGCTTTGGGTCTAAATGAGAGCTGATAATAAATTAAAGAAAACATAAATAAAAGAATACCATCCCAAGTTGCAAAAGCAGAAAAAATGGCATAAATGTTCAAAAGAAGGCCAGAAGCAGTGACAAAATGTGTTTTCATGAACACTCAGTTGTAAGGCACAGTTACTATTAGGGTCAGCCAAATTACATATTTCGGCCTCAGGCCTGTGAGCTTATGTTAATTTGAACAGCTGTTCCGAAGATGTTCAGTGCTATTTGTTTGACAGATGGAGAAAATGGTACTCACTAATGGCCTCAGTTGCTTTGACACAAACCGATTTCCCCATCGTTAAAACTTTCTTGCAATATCAATTGCAAATAGCTTTGACAATCTGAACCCATTCTTCAGGGCTGACATCCTAAAGAAGAACTTTTCAAAATCTGAGATCCTCACTTGAAAGAAGATGATTGTTATTATAACCAACTTCCCTTTATTTTCTTCCAAAGAAGAATTGAGGAATGGGGAACTGTGGGTCATACATATATCCCTATTGTTTGAAGTAGATTGTCAGTCACCTCTGTTTCTGATTGTCATTATTTGGAGCTGATCTCCCCTACCTTCGGAAATAAAGGGGATGATTACATTTTATTCACAAGAAGGGATTTATAAGACACGTAGTGTTAGAAGAAACAGCTGCTTCTCTTTACTATGGCATTTTCTTTCTTTTCATTGCATGGAAGTCAGCTGGGAGATGCTACTAAATGTTGAATTGAATGAAACGTCAAGTTAGTGTTTGTTACGATTTAGAAATAATATTTTCCTAATTGTTTTTATAGAAGAGAGGAAAACACCCTTAAAATAATGTCTCATCAGGACAAATAAGACAGAAGACACAATCAAAGCAAAGACCATTCAGTTGGAAAATGTAGATAAGATGTATGAGAATTAATAACACAATTGAAAGAGCTGTGTTTCTGTAGTAGGCTTTAGGGAAGCTCACAAATGGGTCTAGGGAGTAAATCTCTTTCACTTCCTTTCAAAATTACAGTTCAAGGTATTTAGGAGCCTCAATCTGCTTAGATAGCCTGTTCTAATTATCAGTTTTATTCAAATTAATGGGATCTAGGGACAGAGATTTGGTTTTGCAACATTCTAGTGTATGGAGTTCAGGGGTAGGGTATTTTCTTATTATTGCCAGATTAGAAAAACAAACAAAGCAAACAAAACAAACAACAACAAAAAAAAACCTGTGATTTACCTCTCTCACTTTCTTTAGTCAAGAAATGTTTTGTCTGTATCAAATCCTGTGTCTTCCCATTTTACTGTCATTAGTCCATTGGTATTAGCCTGGGAGGCCACATTCTTCTGTAATTCTTTGTCCATCATCCTTCATTTTCCCTATTTATAATACCTAAGTGCTAAAAAACACTGTAACTAATTTACAGTTACACAAACTTAGTTATGTAACTAAGAGGAACAATGTTAACTTTTCCTGCATTTCTAATGTTTTAATGCCCCTCCACACTCACATTTAGTTAGCATACCTAAAGGAAAAGAAAACTAAAATTATGAAAAATACACTTTCATAAACTCATTAAGTGACAAAACTTCACGGTGGCAGGAGCTGTGTCATACGTACAGGCACACCCTGGTGCTTAGCTTGCGGCCTCTATTAGTCAACGTTCTCCAGAGAAACAGAATGACAGGATGTATATTCTATATAATCTCATAAGGAGAGACACAGAAGTGGGGGCGCCTGGGTGGCTCAGCGGGTTAAGCCTCTGCCTTCTGCTCAGGTCATGATCTCAAGAGTCCTGGGATGGAGCCCCCATCAGACTCTAGTCAGCAGGGGGCATGCTTCCCCCTCTCTCTCTGCCTGCCTCTCTGCCTACTTGTGATCTCTCTCTGTGTGTCAAATAAATAAATAAAATCTTATTTAAAAAAAAAAAGGAGATACATAGAAGGATTATGTGATTATGCAAACAGATAAGTCCCAAGATTTGCAGAGTGAGTCAGCAAACTGGAGACCCAGAACGTCCAATGGTTTAGGGCCAGGCTGAGTCCAAAGGCCTGAGGACCAGGAGGGCCAATGGTATAGGTCCTGTCCAAAAGCTGGCAGGTTCAAGATCCAAGAAAAGCAAATGTTTTAGTTAAATTAACCATCACATGGCTTAATGTGTGGTCACTGCCTAATAAATATGTGTAAATTAGTGAGCTTTTCCATTTATTCTTTAGAACAGTTCTGAAAAATATTTTCATCTTCATTTTAAGGAAGAAATGTGTGCTCAAATACTTGGTCATATTTTTCCAGGCTAGGTGGATTAAGGCTTGAATCTCATGTCAATTTAGGTCAACAGTAGCTGATTTAAAACAATAGTGTCCTAATTCTCTCATCTTCTTAGAATGGGTTCAATTAAAAAAAAAAAAAAATTCTGAGAAACATGAGTAGGGCCAAAGAATGGATAATGAGTGACATGGATTTAGACAATGTAGTAAATGTTATGATGAGACTATTTCTTAGTCTAATTACTAACCTAGGGTTTTTTTTTTTTCTTTTTATCAGGGTTTACCAAATGGAGGTTATGCCACATTTCAAAAAGCTCTTTAGTAGGGTATTAGGGCTGATGAGACATTTGATCCTAATTACTTGGAAAAAAAATAATTTTAAATGCTGAATAAATTATATTTTTAAAAGATTCTTAAAAGCATACAGTAACTAGTAATAAATAAGTAATTTATCACACCAAAATTCACATCATAGTAAAAACTGAGAGAACCTATAAAAGAGAGCGACTTTTACCCTAAAGACATTTGTGAAAATCTGAGGAACATGATCATAACTTTCAAGGTTAATAGGGGGCAGGCAGCAGAAGACAAAGCCCAAGTCTAAAAGGAGAACTTTCCTCTATAAAAAAAAGATTCCAATGGGCTATTCTCTTTGTGGAACCAGAGAAAATGCCTTGCTACCTAGCAGAGGGCATTATCCTTGGGCAAGTTATATGCACAGGTCAGCACTCATGGAGATTTCCAGACAAATTCACTTTACTCATGTGGCTCAAAACACTTCAAACCATACACATGGTAAAGAACTGTCTACAATGGTAATGTTCCAAGCACTTAGCTAAGGCAAAAACAAATCCTTTCTGAGAGAATTTACCTTAAACTGAGATTTCAAAAAAATTCTCAGGAAACAGCTTATTTCCTAAAGAAAATGAGCCACAGAGATTAAAAAACAATCACTGAGCATACAAGAAAACAAAATACCATGTGTAAGAATCAGAATTAAAAAGTCCCAAAACGGGTACACTGAGAATTTAGATACCAGAATTCACAGATAAGACTACTAAGTAATCGTTTCATACCTTCAAAGCAAATTAAAGCCGAGCTTAAAAACCTGCAGAAAACAGCAAAATACAAATGGTTACCAAGCAGATTTGGAAAAGAACCAAACAGAATTTCTAGGACTTAAAAATATAATTATTTGATAGGCTTCCAGCGAGGACGAAATAGCAGGTGACGGAACAATGCTTCAATTACGAATGAATAGATATATCCAGATAAAACATGAACATCTGTATAAAGGCACTGGGGAGTTGCTGAAGTTGCCAGGATGAGAGAAGACAAGATTTCAGAGAGGAGAGAACTACAAAGAAAAGATCTGGCAGCTGTTTTTCTACTGGAGCCATTTGTTGATGTGGACCGGAAGGAGGAAGCAAAGAACTAGAGGAAGGGAGGGGGGGTTGTTGGCAGAAAACCAGGCATTTTGGCAATCTTGCTGGGTTGATGAGACAAAATATAATGCTTGAGGAGCCAAATTCCCTCAAATGAGGAGAGTCAGAACTGAACCTCACATAAAGTGTTTTCCTCAGGAAGCCTGTAGAATCCTGATGCTCCACAAAATGGCAGACACAGTTAATTCTGTTTGGGTTTTCCCCAAAGGCAGACAGACACTGATAGAAAGTTTTGAGTGTGAAAATAGTTTATTTAGGAAACATTAGCAACGTAGAGGGAGGAAAGAAAGGACAGAAGTGGGCAATAAAGGATGATGCATTTTTCAAGTAATTCCGCACCATGGATAGCTGGAGTCTAACACAACCAGTGAATTTGGGGATATGGTATAAAACATACACCTCAGAGCTACCCTACCCAAGGGATGAGGGAACTAGAATGTTTATGTATCAACTCCTGCCAGTCATTAGCTAACAAATTCTCCCAAGGGATATTAATTTCATGTCACACTGGTCTATTGTATGCATCAATAAAGCAGAACTTGGTAGCCAGAGAAGACCCTCAGGAGAAGACATGCAGGTACTGGCATCTGGAGGTTGGATGAGGGTAGGCTGAAATGGTCAGGGCTGGCAGGACACAAACAGAGCACCACAACTTCTGCTACAGACAATGTCTGCACTGCTGAGATCCATAGAAGCCCTATGTAAGGTTCACTCATTCCTGTGACCAAGTCTTTAAGACAGTAGCTCATTACAATTTCTAAAAAGGAAGGTTTGTATTAAGAGAATGGATGAGGGCGCGCCTGGGTGGCTCAGTGGATTAATCCTCTGCCTTCAGCTCAGGTCATGACCTTAGGGTCCTGGGATCGAGCCCCACATCGGGCTCTCTGCTCAGCAGGGAGCCTGCTTCCCTCTTTCTCTCTGCCTGACTCTCTGCCCGCTTGTGATCTCTCTCTCTCTGTCAAATAAATAAATAAAATCTTAAAAAAAAAAATAAAGAAAAAGAAAAAAGAGAATGGATGAGCTACCATCCCTACTCCTGGAGTTAGTCTTTAAGCAGCACTAATAACTACTGCTTCTCTTATCTCCTGCCCCTTAGAGATTTCATACACCCTAGGCCAGCTCATGTGCCCGTTTAGGTTACTTGTCCAGGCGGTGGGGGTACCACAGATTTTTAGTTCTTCATAAGTCTTGGTATGCTTACTGTGCACTTGTTAAACTATGTTTACTTACTGGTCATGGGTATCAGTGGGCATTGAACTATCAAGAGTCAGGTAAGTAAATCTCCTGTGTTCTAGTCATATTCCTCTCTGTGGTTACTATGAGGAATCAACTTTACCTTATAATCAGGTCAATATATCCTACTGATAAAGTAATTCCAATATTTTACTGATAATCTGC